>NC_134409.1:63699520-64307437 GCF_038048845.1 Mixophyes fleayi
TGTGATCCCCAGTCTGGGGTATAAATCACTATATCGTCCAAGTAAGCGGCTGCATAAGCTGTGTGAGGTCATAGCAATTTATTCATGGCCCTCTGGAAGGTGGCAGGTGCCCCATGCAACCCAAAGGGTAGGACTTTATATTGATAGAGACCATCAGGGGTGGAAAATGCAGTCTTTGGCTTGGCCGTGGAAGTCAGGGGAATTTACCAATAACCCTTTGTTAGATTAAGGGTTGTTAAATAATTGCTACCAGCAAGATTTTCCACTAGTTCATCCACACGTGGCATCGGATAGGCATCAAACTGCGACATACTTTTTAGGCGCCGAAAGTCATTGCAGAACTTAATTGTCCCATTGGGTTTTGGGACAAGCACAATGGGACTATTCCATTCACTAGTGGACTCTTCAATCACATCTAACTGGAGCATCTTCTCGACCTCCTTTCTCACGTCAACCCGTCTGGCTTCTGGTATACGATACGGCTTCTGCTTTACAATGACTACTGGCGCAGTGACAATGTCGTGTTCGATTAAGGTAGTGCGCCCAAGAATGGAAGAGAAGACATCCCTGTTCCGACGAACCATTTCTTCAGTCTGTTGTCTCTGCTGAATGGACAAAGCTGGCTCTATGGGCACTTCAGACTTTTCAATGGCAGTACTCACTACCTGAGGAGAGGTTTCCTCATCATGCGAAGGTTTAAGGAGGTTGACATGATATATTTGCTGCTCCCTTCTCCTACCTAATTGGCGGACTCTGTAATTGACAGGACCGACAGCCTCTAGAACTTCATATGGACCCTGCCAATGGGCAAAAAGTTTGCTTTCCTGGGTGGGAACCAGGATTAGGACCTTGTCCCCCAGGCTTGAAAGATCGAACAACAGCACTTTTATCATAACTTTTTCGCTGTCGTTCCTGAGCCTCTTTTACATGTTGCTGCACAATGGGCCCTATCTTTCCTAGCCTCTCATACATTTGTGACACAAATTGTACCAGATATGGCTCCCTGGGACCTTGCTGCTCCCACCCTTCTTTTAAAATATCCAAGATACCCCTGGGCTGTCTTCAAAACAATAACTCAAAGGGACTAAACGCTGTTGAAGCTTGAGGTACCTCACGGATGGCAAACATCAAATAGGGAATAAGAGTGTCCCAATGTTTTTTCTCTTGAGCCACTGCTTTCCTGAGCATGTGCTTTAATGTGCGGTTAAAGCGTTCCACCAAGCCATCTGTTTGTGGATGGTATACAGATGTGTGAAGTGCCGTAACCCCTAGCAACTGGCACATGTCTTTCATAAGTTTAGACATGAAAGGAGTACCCTGATCTGTGAGAATTTCTTTGGGTATTCCCAATCGTGTAAACATCAATACAAGTTCCTTAGCTATGGTGCTGAACTTTATGTTTCGTAGGGGAATTGCCTCTGGATATCTGGTTGCATAGTCAAGCACCACTAGTATATATTGGTGCCCACGTGCGGATTTTTCCAGTGGTCCCACAAGGTCCATAGCTATCCGTTCAAAGGGAACTTGTACTATTGGTATCGGAATGAGAGGTGCCCTGTACATGGGTTTGGGACAGGTTGTCTGACAAATGGGACAGGACCGGCAATACTTTTTCACTGCCATGTGTACACAGGGCTAGTAAAACCTAAGCAGAACTCGTTCCCGTATTTTATCCTCCCTTAGGTGTCCCCCACAGACATGTGTATGTGCTGCTTTTAACACTAGGGTTACATGGAGCTGAGGAACCATTAATTGTTCTACTTTATCCCCCTGTACAGTAGCAACTCTATACAGGAAATTATTTTTAACAATAAAATATGGTATACCTTCTGCAGGCTGGGTGGCTTTCGCTACCCCATTTACCTCAGTCACACTTTTAAAGGCATGTTCCAAAGTGGCATCATTAAGTTGATCTCGAGCAAAGTCCTGCAGAGGAAACAAAATTGGTATTGCGGACCAGTCCATATCCTCACTGACAGGCTGGTTGGGCTCATCTGTGACATCACCGACCAATGCTAGTTTGGACTGTCCATGTTTCCCCGCAGGTGGATGCTTTTGTGGAACTCCTGCTATGACTCCCAGGATGGCATTCCGGTTTGGCCGTTCCCAAAGATCGATGTCCAGATGCTGTGGATTCTTAGGCGGTTCCTTTAAGACCGGGCTTCCGACCGTTTCATCAGTTGCAGGCATGTTCGGCCGGATCCGCTCACCGAGGACATCATTAAACAGTGGGAAGTCTCGCCCCAAAATGAGTGGATATGGGAGTTTAGGTGCTATGGCAGCTACCACCATAACAGTTTTGTCTTTGAGTGTGACTGTTAGTATTGTTCTTTCATACTCCTCTGTCGTGCCATGTACGCAAAGAACCTTCACTTTGGGCAACCGAGAAGTTATGGTTTCGGGTGGGTAAGGCAGAGCTGGAAACCAATGAAAGTTCACTCCCTGAGTGAACCAAGGCACGAACAAGGTTTTGGTCGATAAGCACAGTCACCCGGAACAAACAAGGACTTCCTGATGTGGGACTCATGGTAAAACAGCTTGGAAACGCAGGCCCAATATGTGCCACGGAACAGTCCATGGGTTCCTGTAGTTTAGGACACTCTGCCTTAAAGTGGCCTGGCTCACCACTTTCAAAACACTTCAGATTAGACAGCTTTTCACCTGGCCCTCTGTCCGTAGCAGTTTTGCCATTGGGCCCTGTGGCAAGGATTGTCAAACCTGGCTTTTGGTGTGGCAGCGGCTTTGGCACAAATGCAGGTTCTTTAGTCATTTGCTGTAGCGTACAAAACCTTTCTACCACGGTGGCAAGCTCTTCATAAGTTTGTGGGTCTGATTGCAGCACCCACCTTTGCAAATCGCGGTTCAGCCCCCGGATGCAGTGATCTATCGCCAGAACTTCAATAATCCGAGAAGGCGAATTCTCCTCAGGCTGCAGCCGTTTCTTTAAAATTTTAGAAAGCTCAGCCACTTGCGCTCTGACCGGTTTTTCTTTATTATAGCGCCATTGGTGATAGCGCTGGGCTCGGCCTGGCCCGGAAACTCCAACGCGAGCCAATATCTCAGACTTTAGGCATAAATAATCAGAGGCCCGTTCCTCATCTAGATCCATATAAGCTCGCTGAGCTTCACCAGTCAGATATGGCGCCAGTTTCTCAACAAAATCTTTAGGAGGCCATTTTGCCCTTTTTGCAAGTCTCTCAAAGGACACCAGATATGCTTCTATGTCATCACCTGGCGACATTTTCAGGAGAACAGGACCAGGTGGCTCATTTCTGTCATGCCTCACCTGGCTTAACTCTTCTCTTAAGAGCCTTGTGTTTTCCACCTCTGCCTCGGCAACTCGTAGCATCTGAGCTCGCTGCTGTTGCTGCGCTGTGGCAACATTCACGAGGGGTTTCAGTACTTCCTCCATGTTGACGTTTGCGCAGGTTGGGTAGCGGAAACTTGCTTCCCGGAGCATCGCACTCCTGACACCACTTGTGGCAAGAGCCAGCTACTGCAGAAGCACACGCGAACAACAACTTCCTGTCACTCACCAGACTGTGAGTGCTTCTTCCCGTGTGTTTAGGAACCGTGTGCAGCCCTTTCAAACCTTCTGTTCATGTTCCTTTTAGTTAATTGGCTGATCAGGCAACACTCCCTATTTAAAGCACCTGAGTTCCATACCTCGTTGCCTGATCTTGGAGTCTCATTCCCATGAGCCTCTGAAGGTGTTCCTGTGTTTCCTCGTGTATTCAGCTCTGCTGATTCCTGTGGTTTCCAGACCACTTCAACTCTCCTGTGGTTTCCAAACCACTTCAACTCTCCTGTGTTTCATCGTGACTGTATTAGCTGATTGCTATCCGCTGCCTCCGTGCACTACAGTTATCAACTCACTTCAACTCCCCTGTGTTTCATCGTGACTGTATTAGCTGATTCCTATCCGCTGCCTCCGTGCACTACAGTTATCAACTCACTTCAACTCTCCTGTGTTTCATCGTGACTGTATTAGCTGATTCCTATCCGCTGCCTCCGTGCACTACAGTTATCAATTCACTTCAACTCTCCTGTGTTTCATCGTGACTGTATTAGCTGATTCCTATCCGCTGCCTCCGTGCACTACAGTTATCAACTCACTTCAACTCTCCTGTGTTTCATCGTGACTGTGTTAGCTGATTCATATCCGCTGCCTCCGTGCACTACAGTTATCAGCTCACTTCAACTCTCCTGTGTTTCATCGAGACTGCACCAGCTGATTCCTATCCGCTGCCTCCGTGCTCTGCAGTTCCAGCTCATCTCAACTCTCCCGTGTTTCATCGTGACTGCACCTGCTGATTCCTATCCGCTACCTCCGTGTACCTGCAGTGTCCTGCTTGCCGCTACCCTTCAGTTCTACTCGTGTCTGCAGCCAGCTGATCCGCTCTCCGTGCTTCTACAGAGTTCCTGCCTGTGTCAACTCGCCTGTCTGCATCGGATCTACGCCTCGCTGCTTTCATCTCGTCTAGACCATCTCTACTCTTCAGTGTTCTCCAGGTGTCCAGTTCTATATACTACTGCTTCCTGAGTATTTGTTTCGATCCCTGCTGGTCTACCTACCTGTGCGCTGCACCTACTTGATTACCGCTTCTACCCTCCTGGGACTTCGCATCCTGCCGGCCTCCAGCCGTTCAGGTATCTCTGCACTTCTGTCTGACAGCCTGCTCCTGAACCACGGTATGCATACTTCTCATTGACTGTGCTGGTGTATTGCATATCTTGCTGGACTGAGTTGTTCTCCTCTGGAGTTTACTATCCGCTGAGACTATTGCCATCATTTGACTGTGTTACCTTTTGCCCGGATAGTTCCTGTGACTTTGTATTATTGTGCAGTGCTGTTCAGTCATAACTATATTGTGCATATCATCGTGGGATCAAGTTCAGTGTGCCCGTGTATACTCTGTATTACATTTCTCTCCCCGTGCTCCTCCTCACATATATATTCAGTGGTACAACTTGCTAAACGCAGACCGCTGACTCTCATCACCTCCTCGTTGCTGCTGGACATTCCTCCTCACTATAGCAGTGGTACAACTTGCTACCGCAGACCACTGACTACCCTCACGTTTCCTTTGTCCATTCAGTTCCTCGTGTACTACTACCTGTATATTACCAGTGCTGCTAGTCATAGACTTTCCTCGAGCATTCTCTACCATCTGCTGTCTCCTGTTCCGTGATCACCCCGCTACCAGAGTACCATATTACCATCTATACTGCTCTGGTAAGTCCATCACCTGGTGATCCCTGGGTAAAGACTCCTAGTGCCCGTGACACTTCCTTTTTATGGTGCTTTATTGTCAGGATGGTAAATGTTTGACACCGTATACTTGTACAGCAATCATGGAGACCCTAAACACTAGCTATACATAGTCCAGCTCTCTCTTAGGACCAGCCAGCTCACCCAGCATTGGTCTTCCTGAACAAATGAAACAAACAAGCTTTTATACATGATGCTCCTCCCCCAGCCTTAGCTTGATGGACAGGTGACACACCCACCTTCTCTTTAAAAGAAAACACCCATCACTGACTCTGTTTGCACAACCAGACACGCCCTGTCTGTTTGCTGAGAGGAAGGATTTCAGATCATGTAAGTTTAACCAAATTTAAACTATTGCTTTTCCTACATAATTCTTCACTCTAGGTTCATTACTGCACAAATGTTTTACTCTACTTCCCTGCTTTCTCTGTATATTGCCAGCTAAATGCCTCCTTTTGTTACAGTGTTTATGTTGTGTGAATTAAAAGAAATATATATTAATACTGTTTTCGAAACATAAACCAATGGAATTACTCTATCTGCACAACAACTGCCTCCATATATATGTAAAATATTTAAAGTTTGTAACTTTGGGACAAAAAGATATGAATTTTTTTTGAGAAATAAAACCTATGTACTAAAGCCATGTGCTCCTCTCTTGCTCAAAAAATAATTGCAAACTACTTATGGAGTATATAAAGTTATTTTTGGACAAAAAATATAAAAGTTTGATTATAGAATCAGTTCATCCACACTTTGAAAAACCTTAATTCACTAAAATAAATATTCCCCGGAAGGCAAGGTCTAGCTGGCAAATTCTAGCTGGCCAGGCGAGATATGACTCAGCAGCCTATTAGGGAGATTTTAAAGGTAAAAAAATGCAGGCAACCCAATAGCAGAGCCCAACGCAGCCTCACTATGGGTTGGGCTTGGGAGGCAGAGGTCCCCCTGCCCTTCAGCCCAGCCAGCCCAGGATTTAAATGACCAGATTATAATTTATTCTGCACACAAAAATTTCCTTTCTTGTAAATACCTCACTTCTGCTCAAACAACTACTGTTATAACTGTTGTTAAAATATTGACAAGAGAGGTCTAAAAGCCGAACGCACTTCAACTCATGTGTCTGTGCGAGTGTCATTCACTTACCCATTCAAGGTTAAGTCTACTGCATTCCCCAGCCAATAATAATCACAGGGAGTGTTTTCGACTTCTCTATATATCCCCTCCCCAAGTGGATGCTGGGTCTCTTTGTTTGCTTCACTGAATATGGGAGGCCTTTAACACAAAAAAGGCACAGTATCAAATGCTTAACATCTATTGTTACCATTTTATTCATCTTATCTTATTCTTACCTTTCTCCTCTCCTGTTCCTTTAGCCTTAATGTTTCTCAGTTTCTTTCTTTCCTTCCCTCTACTCTCTCTTTTCCACCTTTATCCCTTTTGTTCTTATCACTCCCCCCTCTCTCCATTTTCCCCTCGATTCTCTCTGCTCAGCTCCATCCAACTAATCCCCTTCCTCCGCTTCCATTGATGTCCCACCAACTTTCCCCTCCATCAATTCCCCACTTCTTTCATTCCCACCGCCCAGCAGCCATGTCCAACTTCCCCACCTTAAATTTGTCCAGTATTTACGTGATTGACTCGGGCCAGGAGTCAAATTTTCTGGCGTGGCCCAATTTCCTATATCCTCCCCCTTCCAGCAGAGCATCACTTCCCTGGCCCATGTAACATGGTCTGTGTAAACGCCCTCTGATCGCATGACTGGGCAACCAGCCAGTGCCCAGGAGTGAGCAGCCTTGGGGCTGGAGGGGAAAGTCTTGGGGAGAGTGTTGGGGGGGGAAATCTCATCCCCTTCCTCTCTCATCGCTCACTCCCCAGGCAGGCCGGCACTTTACTAGTCTCCCACCAGCATTCCGGCACGGTCCCCTATTATTTAGGGCTTAGGCACCCCCCACCTCCCGTAGTTGATGATAGAGGGAAGGTGCTTAAAGCAACATATAATAAAATGAATATAACAAAAATTATAAATAATAATAAATAAATCATAATCACCTTTCCACTTTTCAGCCAATTCCCACCCTCCTCCTGCCCATTTCCCTGCTACCCCTGACTGAAGTCAGGTGTCATGCAGTTGATGGGCACCCCTGCCCCTTCTCAGCTCCACTCCCCAAAGTCCCTTATCATTAAAAACCCGCCAACCACCAAACCCTCCATCCTTCTGACCCATTTTCACATCCAGCCCTCACTAGCTGTGCATTGAGCTTACTGAGTTACTGTGCTTTATGTTTACTGTACTGTGCTGTCTTACCTTGCATTGTAATTCGTTTTTGTCCCTGTACGGCGCCACGGACACCTTGTGGCGCCCTATAAATAAAAATTAATAATAATAATAAACCTTGCCAGCTCTCGTGCTCCTCACTTCAGCATTCTCCCCACACACTCCCTCCTGCACTGTCTCCCCCACATCACAATTTGGAAGTACTGTTTTTCGCAGTCCCCCCAGGTTTTAGTGCTTCTTGGTTCTGCCCCACTGTTTGGGCTTGCATGCACTGTGTCAGGTTTGTACACAAAGGATGAGTGAGATCCTGCTGTCTCAGCTGGTATTGGCTAGACTTCCCCAGAGGTGAGGAGTCTAACAAAGTGGAAGGTATTCACTTGGGATCCCCGCAAGTAGATTTGGGCTTCAGCGGTTTTCAACCTGCAGGCCGCGGCCCTCTAGGGGAGTTTCCAGTGAGACAGATAGAGAGGTAGCTTTGAAAAGACAACTTGACTCTGAGGAGTAACCCGGAGACAGGCAGTTACTAGAGTATTAGTAGAACACCCAAGAGGAGGAGGTTATGTACCTGAAAGGTAGTACACAATGAGTTGGCTATGCAGCGTTCAGAGATATACAGTCTAATAGCAGATGACGATCACAGCCATTACCACCAAGGGGTGGAACATGTATGCAAAGTTAAATGGAGTAGAGAGAATGCAGCAGACGATGAACCGCGGCTATACCACTGAGAAGTGGAATGGATCAGCGGTGGTACATGCCGAATAGATAGCGGGTGTTGATCACAGCAAATACCACTAAGGAGTGGAACATCTATGCAGCATTCAATGGAATACAGTGTATACAGCAGACGATGAGCCACAGCTATTACCACATGGATGTGAAACGGATCAGCAGAAGTCAGCGGTGCATGCAGAGTAGATAGTAGGCGATGATCACAGCGATTACCAATAATGAGTGGACAAGTTGAGCAGAGATCAGCGGTATCCAGGTTATGCAGCAGACAGTGAACCACAGCTATTATCACAAGAATGTGGAAGGGATCAGCAGATGTCAGTAGTGCATGCCGAGTAGGTAGCGGGCGTTGATCACAGCAATTACCACTAACGAGTGGAACCGGTGAGCAGAGATCAGCGGTATCCAGGTATGCAGTGCACAGTGAGCCACAACTAATACCACAAGGATGTGGAATGGATCAGCAGAGGTCTGCGGTATATGCAGAGTAGATAGCAGGGGTAGATACAACGGAGAGTGGGAAGCTGGTACAGGCCAGCTGTAGACTTGAAGAACCAGCAGTAAAAAGGTGAGGCGAGGAGACTTATAAAGGAGAACTGACCAACGGCTACACAGGCCATAACACAGGTGAAGCATAGCACAGGTGCAAACTGCTGCTGACAGCCTGTACAATGAGGAGAATTAATGTGAGGATAGGTGTGCTGAGGCTCAGGTGGAGATACCCGGAGAGCGGTATGTGACACACTGCCCCTGGTGCTCCAGGATGCCCAGCCTCTGCTATTGGGGTCCCACGGATAAAAAAAGCACACATTGCCAGGTTCTAACATGTTTCCCATTTCAGTACTGCAGATGCTACGGAGTGCGGCAGAATTTCAGGCGGCACACCGGATTTTCACAGCGGACCGTGAACAACGACATTCAACATGATGATTGGGAGCAAAGGGACCCCATGGATTCAGGAACGGTGACACGCCTCTGGTGAGTATGACACACACACTGCATTTTCTCTACACCACACGACAGTTCATAATAGTACAGTTCCGACTCTTGAGACACTGACTAGGGTCCGCATAGTCTGTTGAGGCTATTACTTGCCCACCTAGCTTGGATGGATAACAGCAAACCTCAATAAGCACACCGTCACACAGTTTGAGGCACAGGGTGTTGACAGGGGTCAGTGGGCTATTACATCCCTGATGATGGTTATTGGGGGTAGAGGCTTATATGTCATGCCCCACTTGGCTGGCAAACCTTTATATCTTGCAGTGGCTTCCCTAGGAACCGACCCCATGGCAGGCTAGAACTTGCTTCGTTATCTGCAGTATTTTTTATCTATGAGGATTATTTAGTATGGCATTCAAAAGACGGCCATTTTGTAGATGCCATCCAGATTCCCTCTGGGTTTTTACAGATGTTGAAATCTGGCGGTGATGGCGCCATGCTTACTAGAATTGGGACACTTTTCACAAAGAGGGGACTTGGAGCACTTCTGCTGTCAAAATGTGTTTTTTGCCTTTAATACCTCTAATTAAAACTTTATACCTCCACGCAATCAACACTACAAGGGTTGATTTTGTAATTGAGTGCAGGCATTTATGTGCAGGCATTTGTGTTTTCATTATTCAATCTTTGCCCGATTAATATGCAATTCTCTTAAACATATTTCATAGATGACACCTACCTTATGTGGCTATAATCAGACAAGGCTGTAGGTGAAATTAAGATAATTTGTTTACAGGAAGGAATACTATAGGTAATAGTTAATAAAAGAGGCAGGTACTCCTATCGCCTGCACTCCCCGCCACCACTTTGCACAATTAATAAGTTCCTGATGATTGGTTGATACAAGTTTGGATCTACTCTCTGTCCCTGTGTCAGTCAGCTCATTGATTGTACCTTTAAGAATATCTATCCTTGGTATGAATAACTAGTTTTCCGGAGCTAGCAACAACTCTGGAACTTGCTATATATGGGAAAAAACTAGTCTATGGCTCAGAGAATATTCTGTGTATTACTTTAGCAGACTCTGAATTATCTATCAATCTATAAGTAAGTAGACATGATCTATAGTTTCCTTACTGGTGCTATACTATTTGTGATACACAGTTGGGTCAATCTGAAGTGATACAAATTTGTCTATTATTTAAGCTTGTGTACATAAATATAGACACTAATGGCTATTCAATGAGTTTGGGATTGCAGAGCATAATAGATTGATTAATCAGTAATCACCAAGGAGCTTATCTTTGTTTTTTAACACTGATATCTAATTTGGGGACATGCTTATCTCAGTTTTGCCTGCCCTATACTGATGTCTATTTTGAAGATATATTATGACATACTGTCTAGACGGATACTAAAACATGGGACCATTCTAAGGTCTTATTTGACCCACTGCACTTTGCAAATTTTACTAACTTTGGTCTAATATAGGTTCACATTACTATAGATGAATGCCTAAGGTTTACATCTTGGTACATTTACATGACCGCATTCAGACTCATTAGCATTTGTGCACCACATTGTAACACTTGTCTACTCTTCTAGTTTTGTGAAGCTATTCTGTTCTCGGTGGTGGGGCTTGGGTAAGCTTTAACGGTACAAAAAATTCCAACACTGGGGAGACCTACAACTAAAATCTGAATTTATGAAAAAATTACTTAAATATAAACATACTTACCTCAAAGTGACTGCAAATCTCTGATCGCACCAGCATGCTGACCGCAAGTAATTCCGAATGGACAGCTCTCCGGCACTACACTTTCACATCATCGTGACCTCTATGAATGTTATTTTAAAGCGCCAATGTCGGGAACCCACAGGTTAAGTGTTTAAACTATTCCTACCAGATCCGGGTAAACAGTCATCAGTGATTCTCTTACGTGTTTAGAGAAGGTCTAATCACGTAAAAAGAACAGCCTTGAACAGACTACAGTCTACATTTGCTTGTTTGCCTGGAGGACTTACAAACACTTTTTTGAAACATACATTTGTACCTTTACCCAGATTCTGCAACACTCAGCAAGCATGCAAAGCTTGCGAACTGTGCTCGGGTACAAGAGTTCATAAGTATTGATAACATTGCTGTGTTACTGTTATGTCTTAGACAGTCTAGGAGCGAGTATATGAGCAGAGTGAGTGAGAGGGCCCACTGTATGTGAAAAAGGGTTATTTGAGATCTGCGACATTGTGGCAGAGGTCTTGTGTTGTGGTATACGTTATGATTATAACTATATCATTATCAGCAGCAGCTATTTATATAGCACAAATAATTCTGCAGTGCTGTACAGAGAACTCGCTCACATTACTCCCTGCCCCATTGCAGTTTACAGTCTAAATTCGCTAACATATTCACACACAGATAGAGGGAGAGAGAGACTAGGGTCAATTTTATAGAAGCCAATTAACCTACTACTGTGTTTTTGGAGTGTGGGAAGAAACCGGAACACCCAGGGGAAACCCACGCAAACTCTGGGTGAACATACAAGCTCCAAACAGATAAGGCCATAGTCAGGAATCGAACTCGGACCCCAGTGCTGTAAGTTAGAAGTGCTAACCACTAAGACACCGTGCTGCCCAATATATATATATATATATATATATATATATATATATATATATATATATATATATATATATATATATATATCTATATACAGTCAAGTCTATAAATATTGGGACATCGACACAATTCTCATATTTTGGGCTCTATACACCACCACAATGGATTTGAAATGAAACAAACAAGATGTGCTTTAACTGCAGACGTTCAGCTTTAATTTGAGGGAATTTACATCCAAATCAGGTGAACAGTGTAGGAATTACAACGGTTTCTATATGTGCCTCCCACTCCCAACCTGTCCTAAGAGGCTGGCCCAGGTATCCTCTTGGGGTGCTTCTTGCTTCAACAGATTCCTCTCTAAGGTGCACCCACCCACCTGCCTTGTCTTTCACTTGCCTCCCAGTCTAAATTTCCGGAGCCTTACCTAGAGTTCCCTGATGTTTTCAGCAAATCTGCCGCTGAGAGTCTACCTCCAGATTGTGTGTGGGATTGTCCCATCGAACTCATGCCCGGCAAAACCATCCCCAAGGGCAGGGTTTATCCGCTATCTTTACCGGAGACCGAAGCCATGTCACTATACATTTCTGACAATCTTCAGTGAGGCTTTATCAGGAAATCCTCCTCTCCCGCGGGGGCCGAATTCTTTTTCGTCAAAAAGAAGGACTGTTCCTTAAGACCCTGCATTGATTATCGTCGCCTTAACGCAATATCTATCAAGAATCGCTACTCTCTCCCCCTTATTACAAAACTGTTCAATCGCATCCGGGGTGCCAAAATCGCGATCATGTTAAGAAAGTCCTTTCCTGTGTCCGAAAAAACACTTTCTGTATTGTAAATTGGACAAATGCCTCTTCAAATGTCCCCAAGTCCCGTTTCTCGGCTACCTGGTTTCTGGCACTGGCCTCCAAATGGATCCAGTAAAAGTGGAGGCAATCCTTAACTGGCCACTACCCACTGGTCTAAAAGCCATTCAACGCTTCGATGGGTTTGCCAATTATTACGCCAGTTTATTAAAGGGTTCTCGTCCATCATCAGTCCCATTACGGCCTTATCTCGCAAGGGAGTCTGCTGTAAATCATGGCCTCTAGATGGGGTTACGGCTTTCAAGACCCTTAAGGAGGCGTTCATTTCTGCCCCCATTCTCAAACAAATGGATCAGGGGAAACCTTTCTTCTCAAAGTAGATGTCTCCTCGGTGGGAATAGGTGGTGTTCTGTCCCAAAAATCCTCGTCTGGCTCCTGGTAGACATGTGGATTCCTCTCCAAGAAATTTTCGGGTTGCGAATTGAATTATGGAATTGGAGATAAGGAGCTCCTAGCTATCAAGATGGCACTGGAGGAGTGGCGTTACCTTCTTGAGGGTGCGTTACACCCTGTGACAGTTATGACCAACCACAAGAATCTAACCTACCTCCAGGAGGCACAATGTCTAAATACATGCCAGGCTCGCTGTTCTCTTTTTTTTCCCGTTTCCAACTCATCCTGACATTTCGTCCTGGTTCTAAGAATTGCAAAGCCGATGCCTTGTCCAGATCTTTTGACAATACGGATTCCCTGGTTCTTCCAGACAACAAGACCATTCTCAACACTGTTCAAGTAGTGGGGCTTACTAAATCTAATATGGTCTCTCCTCCTCCTGGACACTCCTTTTTAGATCCACATCTCCGCCCCAAGTTGCTGTGCTGGGCTCATTCATGAATCCAAATTTGCAGGTCATGCCAGCTACAAGAAGACTAAGGAATTCCTCTCCAGATACTACTGGTGGCCTTCCCTTGATTCTGATGTATGCAAGTTTGTGTCGGCCTGTTGTGTATGTGCCTGCCACAAGACTCCCAGGCAGAGTCCTCCTGGTATTCTACTTTCTCTCCCCATTCCTGACTCCCCATGGATCAGCATCACCATGGTTTTTATCACCGATCTTCCTCTAAGCCACGGATACAATACCATCTGTGTCGTGGTAGATCGATTCTCCAAGATGTCCCATTTCATTTCTTGCAAAGGTCTTCCCTCGGCTCCTGAGCTCGCAAATCTGTTCCTAAAGAATGTGTTCCGTCTCCATGGGTGTCCTCAGGAGGTTATCTCCGATTGTGGAGTGTAATTCGTGGCTAAATTTTGGAGAGTCTTCTGTACTAAGCTTGGGGTCAAACTTAAATTCTCATCTGTTATTATTCCCGGACTAATAGACAGACCGAGCGAGTGAATCAGGACCTGGAATGTTTCCTGCTATGTTTTTCTTCTGAGTATCAAGCCTCCTGGAGTGACCTTCTCTATTGGGTAGAATTTGCACATAATAATCTCTTACACTCATCGGGCTATTCTCCTTTTTAACTGTCTACGGAAGACATCCTACACCCCCCCTCTTATCAGAGGCTCCAGTATCTACAGTTCCCGCAGCTGATTCCCTCATCCACGACTTTTCGCAAATCTGGGCCAAGACTCAAGCAAAACTCTCCATCTCCACACAACGATACAAGACAGCTGCAGATCGCCATCAAAAAATCTTCCTGTATTAAAGGGGGGAGACCACTTTTGGCTTGCTACCCGCAACCTCCGACTCCGGTTCCCTCTATGAAGATGGCTCCCCATTTTATCTGACCATTTACTATCTCTCAAGTTATTAATCCGGTCTCCTATAAACTCTCCTTACCCCCTTCCCTCATGATCCACAACACTTTCCACATCTCTCTGCTAAAACCTCTAGTGCTCAACGAACTCTTTAAAGAACCTGTCTCCCCTCCAATCATCAAGACCTCACTGGGTGACGAATTCGAAGTAGAGAGAATCCTGAAGCCCCGCTCTGTTCATGGCAACACCCAGTATCTGGTACATTGGAAGGGCTACTGCCCTGAGGAGAGATCCTGGATTCCAGAGGCTGACCTTTATGCCCCTCGTCTCCTTGCTAAATTTCTAGAGAGGACTAATCCTTCTTTGAGGGAGAGGAAGGGAGGGGGTACTGTCAGGTGTCCTCCCCGCTGTTCCCCTGGCATATGGGGATGGCAGCCTGCTGTCTCTAGCCGGAGTGCTCTGCTGCCTAGCAATAGACGCGCTGCGGCTTCCACCAGATCCCCCTATTGGGCGCATGCGCCCTGCTCCGTCCAGTTGCCTAGCACACTAGGACACTACCCCTGCATGTAGCGTGCCTCTCTCTGGCTCCTCCAATCCCTTCACTGTTGCCTCTATTTAAACCTGGCTCTGGCGTCATTAGGGTGCCAGAGTAACAGGTTCCTGTCTCCAGCGTTTCCCTGTGATTGTTTCCTGTTGTGACCCGGTTCTCCTGACCATTCTCCTGTCTACCGCTCTCCCGGCTTGTCGACCATCCTTCTGTCTGCCTGTTGCATATTGTTCCTGTGACCTTGGCCTGTTTGATTACCCGTTTGGATTCTCCTTTTGTACCTTGCATTCCCAATTGACTTGACCTGGACCGTCTGACTCTCCTATCACTACACAAGTAACTGGTTAGTAGGACCGCGACCTGCGTGCCCTGTGCATCGAAGTCCAAACCTCCTTGCGGGGGTCCCTGGCGATCACCAGGTGTACGTTAGACTCCACACCTGCTAGTCCAGTAGTGCTAATACCGGTTAGTGGCTTTCTACAACTCCCGTCTTCAGCAAGGCTTGACACAACTCTGGTGTAAGATATGTGAATGCGGTGGGACCTTTTAAAGCGGTCAGTGTCTCACTGCTGCAAACGATTTTCGGACATCAAGAGACGCCTTAAGGAAAAAATGGTTCAGGAGAGGAGGGCAGCAAGAGGCACAGGTGGTGGGCCACCACTTCATGTGGTGTATACCAGCTATGAGGAGGAGTTGAATGAGATACTGCCCTGTGAAATTGTGGAAGGTGTAAATTTCCAGGACACGGACGCACCCTCTTTTGGTCAAGGAAGTGGTGAGTTGTTTGCATATTTTACTATAAGTGTCTTGCAATGAAGCATTTAATTAAAAAAGGGTTTGTTGTTTAATAAATAAATTAACATTTTCAAAGTACACTGCATACATGAGTAAATGTTTTCCACTGCTAATACAGTTTTTGTTATTGTTAACACATTCAGATTTGCCTGTAAGAGAGTCCACTCCCAGTCCAAAATCAACTCCTCCCCCTTCTGTCAGGGATCCTGCCCCTGAAGAGCAAGCTGGTGAGTGTTGCCGATTTGGAGTAAAGTTTTCAATAATTTTTTATGTGTAAATGCTTGTGGATATGTGAAATACCTTGGTTGATATACGTTTGTAGAATGCAGCTTTAATTACTGCACAGAGGCTGCCCAAAAGGAGTAATACTTTACCCCACTCCACCATCTTTCAACATTTTGCAGCCTACATGCTCTTGTTTGGGTAAAAAATGAATTAGGTTTACAGTGGCCTCACCCTAACACCTAGGATACATGAGTTTTTACTACCTGAAAAGATGAGTAACATCCTTAAGCAGGTCCTATATGTCAACTAGTCAGGAAGGTTGAGTTTTTAAAAGTGTCTGTAGTGTTTGCCTGCAGTGTCCTGATGACACACAGGAAGACACAGTCATCACTTTACAGGTAGTAGATGTCCTCGTGTCTAGGCACAAGGAACAAGCAACTGGCCCTGTGGAACAGACACAAGAGCATCAAACTGTACCTCCTAAGCTGGATACAGGGCGAGAAATGACCCAATCCATTACTAATTTTCAGGTCCTGCAGTCTCAGTTTATGAACATTTAAACCAGACATATGTCTCATATTGTTGGACATTTGAGGCATTCCTACTGCAGTACTGGCCTAATTCCTTCTGCATTAAATCTCAAAGCTACAGCTATAGAGCAATCCAATGTCAGCATGATTCAAATGACTGGTGCCGTGGAGGCCTTACACACCACAGTAAAGGAGGTCAATGCCAACGTGAATCGTATGGCTGCCCAAATTCATCAGGACATAACGCTACAGTTACCTTTGCCAGTGTCCTCTACTGAAACCAGTTTGGCTAGTACGCCAAGATGCTCCATGCAAAGTACTCCGCCAAGGAGAGGTGCTCGCAGAAGGGGGGGGGGGGGGTGAGTAAGAGGATAGAGTGTCTCCCGAACCTCTGACGTACCTGCCAAAAGGCGTAGGTACCCTAATGTGTGTGGTTCTACCCAACAACCTGTAAGATATTTGGTTCCATTTTTTTTAAATGTTCTTTTCTCAGTTCTGAAAAATGTTGCACTATTTACAGTCTATTATACTTTTGTTACATGTACCCTGCGCACATCAGAAATTGAATGTGTACATTGTGTGGCATATTAATGTATACTTGAGCTTAGGTACCAAAATAAATGTTGTTTTATTTAAACTAAAAAAAACTGTCTGTCCTGCCTGAAAAACACTATTATACTGCATGCAAAAAAGTTAGGACATTTGCTACTTACGCATTGCCACCTGTCTGACACTTAGCAATGAATATTAAAGGTTGCACATGAGCAGAACTGACTACCATGTGCTCAGGAAAAGAAAAGAAATATGGGTAAATGTTATACATTACACCTAAATAAAAAAAAATTACCACTTTTCAAATAAAAAAACAAAAAAAACAAACAAACTTATGTTCACACTGGAAAAATAGCAGAAACTGTATGCTGTTAGGTAAATCTCGCCATTCGCAACCACCTCTTTTATTTGGGTCGTTTGAATGGCGTTTTTCCGGTGGTTTGTCAAACCCCTCCATAGTAAATCTGGGTGTTTATATGTTCAACACTGTTAAAATCAGGATTGCGGTTTGTAAAGTGGTGGTTTTGAAAAATGCCTTTCCTGGCCGTTTTGACGGCGGTTTGGGCTTTAGTAAATCCGGCGGTTTCAAAACCGACGGAAAAGTGGCGGGATGAGTAAACCGCCCTTTAGTAAATATAGCCCTTGGTGTCCACAGCAAGCTATGTCTGACATTACAGTATGCAGAGCTTAAAGGTGCATTTTAATGGTGATCCCTGGCATTTTCTGAATAATAGATCAGTGTTCTAACTTCTGACCAGGTTCCAGGTGCTCCTTTTTGTCACACATAGGAGGTATAATTATGCAGCTCTCATACGACATAAAAGAAATGAAGAAAAATGCTATACTATTGGTTAAGTGCTCACCTGCTACTCCTTCCATGGGCTCCATTGGTAGTTTTTGGGTAAGTAAATTAAATAAATATTTTAGCCAATGTATGAAAGGCAAATGCAGTGCATTCCCCTAAAGGCATAGTTCCCCTCTGCAGCAGGCAGATTCCTTTTCTGTCTTACTCTCATCTTGGTTCAGATAGAAACATTGCAACAGTCCACTTTCTAAAATAATTATCAATGTACAACATACAATGTATTATGGACCATCTATGTGATTGGCTTTGGCTGTCAATTCTCTAATTGGTTGTTATCAGGTACTGAATTTTTCAATCATGCTTCTAAAACATCCTTATGTGTTAAACACAACATATATATTTGCAATTACTCTTTTGCTAATCTCGCCATAGTAAACATAGCATCAATTATTCCTTAAAATACTAGAATGTCTTATAAATTAACAATCTCTATATTATTTAAAAACTGTGTTACTGGCTTAATGGAAGGTCTCCTACCAAAGTAGTGGAAAATAACTAAAATAAACTATTTAGGCAACTAATGAGATTTCCTTCAGTTCGAGCTATTAAAATATCATTACTGTATCAGAAAATGCAAAGTCCACTTTGACAGCTGCATACAAATTTTATCCACCACATATGTTTCATTTATCTAAATAAATGAATAAAATACTGCAGTAACACTAAAAACATGCGGTTGTAAAAAGTAAATGGAGACTGCTTTGTGTTTGATGAACAACAAGACCAGATGTTATAGTAAACAGTTATTATGTCCTGTTTATATCTGAATTGTACTGAATACACTAACACCTGCTGAGGGTTAGCAGGATAATGGCATTTGCTGAAGTATTTTTTATACCTGTGGTGTAGAATAATATGTAAGTATATTTCTGTGATATACAAACAGAATGTTGATGCAAACTATGAGCCGATTAGCTAGCTGTAAACCGCTCAAATCTTATGGTAAAATTACAATTTTCCTTACTTGTAAGTACACCTTGGGGACACAAACTATATGTTCTTATAAAACTCTAATATGTTCTGCTAACAGAACAATTACATTGCTGTGGGGAAAGCAGAAGCCGTAAACAGATGATTTTCTGATGGAAAAGTGTAGGATATAAGCAATTTCATTGCCACAAGGCTATGCAATGCATTATAAAGAAATGTACTAAACCCCAGTTAAATGCTACATAAAATATGCACTTCATAGGCATCCGGTTCAAAGCCATGCTGGCAAGATTAAAACTATAGTTGCATTTCATCCTAAATATACAGTATAATCCTGAAAAATAAGATCGTTTGCCTAATGCCACACATGCTTTCTGCATTGTACAATAATTATTTGACTAATGGCAGTGGCGCACGAAGGATTGTCGGGGGGGGTTTCCCCCCACCGACCCAAAAAAAAAAAAAAAAAACCCGAGAGAAAGCTGCTGCGCATGCGCAGCAACTCCGTTTCGCCAGCGCTGTCCTATACAGCAGCCGCGGCACTGTCTAAGAAGCGTCTGCGGCGCTGCTGTATACAATACAGCACCGCCGCGGACGCTTCTTTGACAGCGCCGCGGCTGCTGTATAGGACAGTGGCCACTTAGTTAGCGCAGAGGGGGGGTTCTAGAGACTCAGAAACCCCCCCTGCATGCGCCACTGAATGGTTCTAGTAAAGTTTAAACATTTCATCATAGATCATTTCCACAGAAATGTGTGTATGTGTATTTTTTATAGAATGCATTCAAATAAACAGACGGATGATGGTTATACTTTTGACACGAAAATCGTTAAAAAAAAAATCTTTAAACTTTTACACCAAATTTTGTTGAAATGACAGTAAATGAGGCACATGTATAACTGAGTTACCATAGGGATAATCACCAGTCAAAGAGATTTGAGCATTTGACTCTAAATTCCTGTTTTAGCCTTGGTTGATTTTTTTATTGTTATGCCTGTGAATAAACAACAATGACTGTTGAACAACTTTCTTAAACTGTTCTATATAACTCTGAACAAAGCCACAAAATAGATAGCTTCACTGTTGAGCAGTAGGCTACTGCTGAAATGATTTCATGCTCTAGAAATAGTTTTCAATGAGTTTATCAGAAGGCAGGCTATCAATTTTATTTAATTCACTTTCTAAATGTTCCTGTTTTTCATGTGTCATTACTAAAACCTTAAGTTAAGAATTAATTTCCTGGTCGCTCTTTGCCTCTTCCTGAGCCAATTCAAGCTGATAAGCATGAGGAATTTATAGTGGAAAAGATCCTGCACTCTTGTATTTTTTAAAATCGGCTACAGTATCTTCTTCATCGGCAGGGGTATGGTCCAGAGGATGACCCTTGGCAATTTGCTAAGGATGTTTATGCCCCATTGTTGGTAAAAACCTTTAATCTACAGTATCCTGGGAAGCCTGGCCCTAAGCCGTCCGAAGGACATCATTGAGAAGGGGGCATCCTGTTATGAACTTGTCTGTTATGAACTTGCCCTTAGAATTGCCATCATTCAAAATTGCAGGGATTGTGTCATGAAGATTCTATCTTGGATCTCATTTCCTGTTTGGGCCAAGAAAAGGCACTCCCTGTTTTAATGCCTTTTCTTGAGCATTGTGTTTGTATCTGAACTAGATGCTTCCACAGAACCTTGCTCATTCTTGTGATTTGGATTGCAATTGTGCTGATACTTCTACCAGACGTTTATCTGCCTTGAGACTTTTGACTTTACTTATTGGATACTTTAGATTTATACATATATTAAAATAAATCCTAATTACTACATAACTACCTGGCTATTGGATTCTATTTGTGATACCAGAAGTTGTCACACCCTGTTTGCTACCTGCTCTGACCCCTGGCCTGTTTCCTGGTTATCATGCTCGCTACTGACTCACGACCTCTGGCCTGTCCCTGGTACCTGCCTCCAGTATTCTGGCTTCCTTCACCCTGCGCTACTGATAAGCCTTTACTACCCTAGAACTTAAGTCCTGGGGGCATCGGAGTACCTTCAAACTACATCAGTTCTAAAAGTAAGGTGACTGCTAGAGGTGAAGACCTCTATTAGCCCGGTTCAAAAGATTTATCTAATAGCCGTAGCACTAACAGAAGGGTCTTGATTGTCAATTTGACACAACGAGGTTTTTTATGGTTTTTACCTTCATTTGGATCCCCATTCTGCTTAACAGCAATAGGCCGACTTTGATTAGTTGTCATTTAAGGGAATTGTGTTCAAAGTTAAGAGTTACACATTTGGAGTTTTGCTTTACAGGTGTGTTCAGAAAATCTCCCCTAAAGTTTAGTTAGTGGGACATTCCTTCATCCATTGGGCAGCTAGCAGCCAAGTGCAGAAGGCACAGTCAACTATCCCAGGACAAAAATAATTAGATGGTTGGGCAGAGAAGGAATGAAGTGAGACAGTTGAATAAATGCATGTAAAGATGCCGGATAAAGGCTTGAGCACCTGAAGAACTAGCTATTCACCGGGGAAGGGATGATTTGGGGAATAGGAAATCCATTGATCAGGCTTTGGGAGTAAAATTACATTGCACGGGTGACGGCCATGGATATAATCCCCTTTGAAAGTGCTGAAATGCTCAATACCACTCTTATGGCAGATCTTGTAAGAAGCCAGGATAAAGGGTGAGGGATCCCCAGATCTGGAGGGACTAGGAGGCATTGATAAACCCCCTCTAATTGGTTGTGATAATTACTGTTATGGCTGGAGCTGATGGATGCACTGCTGTTTTCTTTGCCACCTTTCAAACGATTAATTGCAATACACAACTATGACCTTTTTTTGCCAAACAAATCTCATATCTTTATTTCAAGGAAAAGGGGTAGGTAGCAAGAAAGGGAGGGCATTAGATATAAGGCAGTTTATGACATATTAGTGAAGTGTAGGCAGCAGAAATTGATTGAATAAATGAAATTTGGTGAGAGTACATATAAAATAAAATCATTAAAAGATTGGAAAAATAGGAAAGAAATAATAAGAAATAATGGTATCATTAAAAATAAGTATACATTATATTGTCTTAATATTTATTACAGTAAGTGTTAAATAATAAACAACAATGAAAATAAACAAAACTATTTGATAATTAGTAAGATAATGTAAAATATAAGAAATATCTAATATATATAAGCCTAGTGGCGTGTGTTAGTCTGTGTGTGTGTGGAAAAAAACAAACAAGCTGCAGCGCCACCTGCTGGGCGAAGTTATACACTGACCTACTAAATTCTTAGTGTGTGTGGAAAAAAAACTCAGAAAGGGCTGAAATTTGGTATACTAAGATGTTTTTAATTTGTTAATTTAATTTGTTAATTGTTAAAAGTGTTTATAAAGATTTAAAAAAATATATATATATATATTTCTTGAAGGAGAAGTTACAGTTGGTAGTGGATGGTGGTTGCCGGGGGTGACAGTTGGGAGTGGTTGGTGGTTGCCGGGGGTGACAGTTGGGAGTGGTTGGTGGTTGCCGGGGGTGACAGAGCGAGAGGAGTGTGACTCTCAGGACCGCTGAGAGAGATCCCTGTGTCTGGATAGACATCTGGATAGATGTGGTGATAAAGATGAAGGATGGGGTGATGGAGAAGAATGATGAGGTGGTGACATGTGGACAAAACCACGTTAAAAAAGGGCGCTTGCGTCGGGAAGTAACGCTCTTCCCCTGAGGAGGCCTGGGCTAGGCCCAAATGCATGACAAGAACCTTTTAAACACCTTAAGTAGCTTGATTTGACTAGAATGCATGAGTATCATGCACGGGTTAACTTGTAATTAGATAAGTGGTAAATAAGTATGATAGATCAAACTTGGCTAGCAGTCTTCCATGGAATGAGAATTTACCAAATACTTTTCATCACTGTTTTGTGGTGTCCTCAGTAGGTTCTCTTTTAAGAATTAAGTTGCTGCCTAAGACGGCATATATACAGAATCTGCCGATTTTGGCACCAAAAATTTGTGATGTGATTCATTAGTTTTTTTGGGTACTGGTTGATTGGAGTATATGTGTGTGTAATGGAGTGATCGCTCCTAAACGCATTACCAGCGATGATATCATTACAGTGAGGTGTGAATTGATGTACAATATATCACAGATATTTCTAGTGAGCAGCAAAGCTACACACCTTCCCCCTTCAGTAACCTGATTTAGAAATTGGAGCTTTTTAGATGAAGTTAATTAACATCTTAAAAGGATACCAATGCAACCTGAAATTCCACCCGCCTTCAGGGGTGAATGAAGAGAAACACATGTTCATTCACTCAGGCACTCACTTGCAAACAGGAAACGAGGAAACATCTTTAACCTTTATCTGAAGATCTTGCACAGATTTCACATAGGCCCAAACAGATAGTGGTAAATTGTTTGAACATGAGGAAATAGACTTAAATATGAGTAATATTATACACTGTTTATTGCTGTTTAGTGTTTTGATGGCAAAACTATAGGATGATAGGGATTACATTGGGACTGCATGGAGGGCCAGTATACATGGAGAGATTACCTTTGGTTCCCATCCCCAATGTGTGGGACATTCTCTGAATACACTGGGTCTGATTCATTAAGGAAAGTTATGCAAGAAATTAAGTAAGTTTCCTTACTTAAGTGTTATGTACAATACCATTTAGCTATGCAAGGGGTGCAAATGAGTTTATTATTTTGCACATAAGGAAAATACTGGCTGTTGTTTTATGTAACACACACATACTCGATAGCTTATTTGTACACTGAAATGTAAAGTTGATCTAGGAATAAAAAGCCAGTATTTTCCTTATGTGCAAAACAATAAACTAATATGCATTGTAACATGGTTAATGCATAGTTTCATATGCTACCATTTTTTTATGTTTAAAAAAATGACAGCGTATGCTTTTTTATAGAGCTTTAGTTTTAGTTTGCATAGGGTTTTTTTTTTTTACACAGAATCTTAAAAAGTTTAAATATTAAGCTGAACCAAGTTTTGCTAGCTGTAAGTATATTCGGTCTATAATGTGTAATTTTAAAGAGGACCCAAAAATCTATAATGCATATGAGAAATTGTCGCGATATTGATATCCAGAGTGGAGTTCCATGGGTGGAAGAGGCCAAGGTTGCTGGCTAGGAGTAGGATGGCGTAGATCCTAGTGCTCCAGATTCACAAGATTATTCAAGTCTTCAAGGCAAATGCGATTTCATCTTAACTTACATGTAAGTACCTTTTGGATTTGCTTAAAATGTAATACTTAAAATAAATGGACAAATATCTCAGGAATCTACTTTCTTCAAAAGAGTGTATTTAGCTGAATAAATAAGCAAAATAACGACACACACACAAAACACAAGTGAAGCCCACTTAAATCATTGTGATTTGTGCACTTGTTAGCCTCCTGCCCAATATTCCCTGGGTTGCTATTTGATCGGAGCTGCCTCCGGGTCACTCGAGCAACAGGTGCCTCAGAGACAGGAGAGGCAACAGGTGCCACACGGGTAGAAGGAATACCACTTTTATTTCTTATATAATAATGGCATCAGTTAATCTCTAAAACGTGGCATGAATCATTGTCAGTATGTTTCAAATATGACCCATTTTTGTGTGTAAAGCTGTAGTGATTTCATAATTTCATACATTTTGAGGAATAATTGTTGCAAGATTGACCTATTGCCACTTACCACTGATTTTTCTTTATGTGATTGTTGTTCCTCCACCCTGTCACAGGTATCCTCACCTGTGAGATACTCTTCAACATCACTTGGCTGCTTGGCAGTTCACAGAATGGAAGAAAAAAATAACATTAAAATCATCTACTGTATGTTTTTTGTCCATAGCATCCTACTTTTTGCATCATATAAGAAGATTTCATAACATACATTAAAAATTTCACAAGTGAAATGTGTATTTTTTTGTTGTGTCTGTATATATTTAGGGAAATTTATAGAAATAATTAGACTAAATGATTTAACAATATACATAAAGTGCAAACTTCATATGTTTGGCTTGCTGGTAATTTTATATATGCATCCATTTATAACCTAGTGTCACGACTGAGTATAGCGTACCTGCTATCGTTGGCACTACTCGGAGGAAGGTGCAGAGTCTAACGTGCCCCTGGTGTTCACCAGGGACCCCCGCAAGGAGGTATGGACTCAGCTGCAGGGAACACGCAGGTCGCGGTCCTTCCACGAGTCAAATAGCAAAGCACGAAAGAAATGTCAGACAGGCCAGTTCGCCAATGGTGCGGGCAATGCAGGTACACAAGGAGAATCCGAAGGGGTGGTGAGTCAAGCCGGGTCGGTAACGTTCTGACAGCGAGGTACAAAAGGGAGATCCAAAAAAGTTGTCAAGGCAATCCGGGTCACAAGGGTCACAGGCAAACAGCAATAATCAGGAGGCAGGCAAAGGTCAGGAGATGGGTAATCACAGGAATACACTAGAAACGCTGGAGGACAGGAGGACCTGAAAATCTGGCACACGAGGTGGGATCCAAAGAGGCTTATATAGTGCTGCTAGCCAATAGCCTCAGCACCTGTAGTGCTGTCATGTCCCAGCGCCGCAGCGCTTGTCATACTTTAGCGCCGTAGCGCTACCTTCATGCAACGTCCCGTTGCCTGGCAATGGGAACGCTTCCAGATCTGTAGCCGGGCGGCCGAGCGCAAGTGACGCGTCTGGTTGCCTAGCAATGCGGAAGGGCAGGCAGCCGCCGAGCGGCGCCTGACACCTAGTTATTCTCTAAGGGATCATTACAGAAAATATATAGTAATCTTGACTACTTGGTCAGATTATCCAATAGGTTGACTAGGTTGCAGTCTAGCGGTGCTAAAATTTATTTAGTCACAACATTACAGTAATTTGAATAGGTAATACTCTGTTATGAATTTTACTTGCAGGAGATTGTTGTGTGTTTTGGGGGGATTCCCTTGCCAATATTTATCAATCCCCTTCCCTGCACCATTTGGTCTTTAATGCAGGTCAATGTGGTCCACTCCAGAGAACTAAGGGTTTATGGACTCATTGGGACTGCTACTTGTTCCCCTGGCATGTCTGCAGTGGTCTCTCACTTTGTCCTTAAGGCAACTGTGCAAAATGTACAAAGTGAGGAATATTGCAATTTATATTGGTAAAACAAGTTCAAAAGACTGATCCAAATATACATATAGATATAAATGTAAATGTTTTGGGGCCTAAAGTTCACTCAATAGGTACAGTCTTCTACACACCCATATACTTATATTTAAACATAAAATAGTTCATAATGTAATGTTGAAAACATTTAAATTGTTATATTTTGAAAAGGTTTAGGGTTATTCCCAAATCTTGCACAACATTTGTGTTTTTGACAATATTGAAAGAAGATTAATGATTTTTTATTGTACAATATACTTGAAAAAGATTAGTATTCACTTACCGTTTCTTGACCTCAGTCACAGACCTCCAAATAGGAGTCACAGCATTGACCTACTCTGTAATGTCCTCCCAAATGCAGTTCTTCACTGGGACGTTTATTTGCCGGCTTGTATGGTACAGTCCAGTGGTCGAAGTGGAGGTGTATTCGGTGGTATATCATACAACCACTTATCCTACTGCCTTCATTGTAAACCTATCAAGTTCCATTCACTTATATTCCCATTACATTTTTCATACCATCGCTTATAAATTTCCATACTGCCACGTCTAAATTTGCACTTCAACCACTGATGCAGCCTCTTCACCAAAAGCTCCACCAGAATCTCCATCTTTTTGATTAGCTCAATACTTCAGCAACGCTTTAAACAATGCAACCTACAGGGGTGCAAAGCTGTGCCTGCTGTGTAGGCTAGGTAGCCAGTGCTCAATTGTTAAACTCCAGCACTGCTGGTGTGACCTAATAAGTGGCAACTGCAGGTTCCTGAAGAACTAAGGTGGCAGATTGCAAGACTTAAGTTCACAATTAGAGATAAATAAATATGATTATAGTTTCATCTATAGATCGATGTATCTATCTAACTAGGAAGAGAGATCATTTGTAATAAAATAATAATGTTTCATATTTCTTCCAACAGAATGTCGCTACTTAGAGGAGGTCAGAGAGGGGCCCCAAATGGAGCCCCAGGAAGAATCTTGGGAAGAGCCCCAAGTAGAGCCCCAAGAAAGGCTTCAGGGCAAATCATGGAAGGAATCCATGGAGGCTCCCCTGGTAATTGTAGAGGTATCCAGGAGGAGCCCCAAGAGGAGCTCCAGAAGGAGACCCAAGTTAAAGCCCATAAGGAGCCCCAAGAGGAGCTAAAAGAGGAACCCCAGAAAGAGCCCTAGCTGTAGAAGCCATCACAGGCTCCTAAAGAAGAATGTAAGTACCTTATTTTAATAATCTAGTAGTAGATTTTTTTCAGCACAAAAGTCTAGGCCTCAGAAATCAGAATGTAGAACTAGAAAAATTGGGACCAATTTACAGTGATAGAACAAACATGTTTGCAAATTGTCATAATGCTGTGATATTGAAAAGTTGTATTTTATTTAATTTTTATTTATTTTTTCTGTAGAAGATATAACACACCTACATGTAAAGCAACAAAAGCTCTAGCGCACAAAAATAGTATTAAGTCCTAACAAAATTAAATGTGTCCGGACCAATCTTAGGTGTGCCAATCTTTAAAGAGACGCAAATGTGTACTGAAAAAAGTAATAAGGTGCGCCAACCTATAAAATTGTCAAAAATATGCAAGAAATATGTCGGAAAACCCATGTACATAAAAAACATTCATTATAAAATACATAAACAACAGAAAATTCAAATGTATATGCAGATGTAATGGTATAGCAGGCAATGAATTAGAAAGACAATATGGGTGAAAAAGTTAAAAGTATGTATAAGAAGTCACTGGACATGCAATAAACCTCATCATCATCACCATTTATTTATATAGTGCCACTGATTCCGCAGCTCTGTACAGAGAACTCACTCACATCAGTCCCTGCCCCATTGGAGCTTACTGTCTAAATTCCCTAATACACACACACACACACACACACACACAGACAGAGAGGGAGACTAGGATCAATTTTGATAGCAGCCAATTAACCTACTAGTATGTTTTTGGAGTGTGGGAGGAAACCGGAGCACTCGGAGGAAACCCACGCAAACACAGGGAGAACATACAAACTCCACACAGATAAGGCCATGGTTGGGAATTGAACTCATGACCCCAGTGCTGTGAGGCAGAAGTGCTAACCACTTCGCCACCGTGCTGCCCAAACCTTCCAAACTGTTGATGGTGTTTCCTAGCTGCAGGTTTATCACGAATATAAATAAATGCAACTCAGAGTAGGTGGCCAGTCCACTCACTAATCCAAAATAGCGGTATATATAAAAGTCTATGTTCGATATTGCAGGTGTAAAGAGATATTTATACCATATATGAAGTTATCTCGTTCTCTGAATGAAGTTTAGTACAAACTTGTCAAATGCAATGTGGTGGCTGTTGAGGAGAAATGCCCACCGTCTTGATGTTTACACAGCAAGGTAGTATCCACGATCAAGCTGATGGACAAATAAATTAATTCTAAATAAAAAGACTGTGAAGTCCTTCCCGAGAGAACGTGCTAGCTGCTCGTTCTCTGAATGAAGTATAATACAAACTTGTCCAGTGCAATGTGGTGGCTGTTAGGGAGAAACCGCCCCACTTTGTTGTTGTTTACTCAGCCAAGATAGTGTGAACAATCCAGCTTATCGACAAATAAATGAGTTCTGAATACCAAGACTGTGAAGTCCCTTCAAGGAGAGCATGCTGGCTACTAAGGGAAGAGAAATTTCCTATCATGAGGTATATACAGCCCAGGGGAAGTGCAAAATAGAGGTAGCTGTAAGCTTATATCGAACGGGTAACATCCAGCAGGTAACAATGGAGAATATTGTAGATAGTGCAGGAAACCACACAATGGAATGAGTCCAGTGATCAATTTATCAGTAAAGGGTGGAGCAATCATTGCATTTCATCAGAATGCATCTGACATTCTCAAGAATTGTAAGTATGTACATGGGTTTTGCGCCATATTTATTGCATATTTTTGACAATTTTATAGGGCGATGCACCTTTCTACTTTTTCATAACACCCCTACATGTATTATTAGAAAATAATAGAAAGAAGACACAATATAACAAAATATTTACAGTTAATAAAACATATAATTTATTTTTTATGATTTAATTTTTTGTATTGTTGATAAGAAAGTTTGTTATTTTAAAAAACCTTTCTGTGTGTGTTTTATTTGTTTAAGTTAATGCGTAATAATGAGACATATCTATTAGTAAAGTATGTTGTAAAGGGGTTCTAGTTATCATTGAATAGTGCAGGTTTATTAGGTAACTGAAAGGTTTACTGTGACAGGTTGGACCACCTATGCCACCTTGTCTGTTGTGTTGCTGGGGACTGGTTGGGCTTGTCTAGCCACCGTCCCCTTTTCTTTAGCCCCAAATGCACCCTCTAACCACTGTAGGAGAGGCTTCAGCTGCTACTACCACTGGACTACTTCGCGGCATCCAGAACTGCGTCCTTCTGGGTAACTCTCGCTGCTAGTGTACCCCCTTGCTGGTACACCTGGGCTATTACCTCTTGCCTGCAGATCAGGGTTACTGTGAATGGTTTTCTCTGGCTTATCACACTTCCTAGAGCTGCAGGTAGCGTGCAAAGCATTGGTACTGGAATATACTGGGTCCCAACTTCAGAACAGCTGGATATCGGATTAGATTTGGTCTAATGTGCAGGTCACATGAATTATAGCAGGAAAGTAGGCATCAAAGCAATGATGTTTATTAGCTTAGGAGGTTCTTAAAAGGACAGTGAAATTCACTAGTGTGAGGTACTAGTGGTATTCAGAAAGGTACAGATGGAATAATGCATTACATATGCAAACAGAGCTCCTTTTTGTTAAGATTGTGGTTACTAATGACCTCTAGAACCGGGCTAGTAGAGGTCTTCACTTATAGCAGCCGCCTTTCCCATAGAACTGTACATGTTCTCCATTACTTGGATGCCCCCAGGACTTATCTCTTTGGTAGTATCAGGATAACTGCAGTGTAGGATAAGGAAACTGGGAGACTGGAGGCGGAGAACTGGACCAGACCTGGGTGGCGAAACCATGGCCAGAAGAAGGGTCAGAATGCAGGTCGAAGGTCAGGGCTGACAGCAATTAAGCAAAATCCAAAATCTATTTAAAATGCTAAGTCCTCCCTGCCTTAAATACATGAAAGGCCCAATGGGAATCAGGGAGACATAGGAGGGGAAATTAACCCTAGCAGGATGAATTCATAGGTGGTATTGGTATTAGTGATGGTGAATTCCAGAGCCTCCCGGCCATTGCCATAGTGATGGCCGGGACAAAAATTGGAAGTGACGTCATGGTCGTCATGACGATGGTCAGGACACAACCAAGGCACAGAAGCGAGTCGCAGCATCTCGGCACCGCAGCGGCTCATGACAGCACCCCCTCATGGAGGAGGGGTCAATTAACCCAGACATTCAGGTTCCATCACCTACCCTGTTTTGCTCATACAATCAACTTGGTGGTATAGAGCTCTCTAAAAAATGACATGCAGGAGAAGCTGTCTGTGCCACGAAAAAGTTTGAGACATTTTCAGTATTCAACAACAGCATGTAGAAGATTGCAGCAGCTGTAAGAAGAATTGAACTTGCCCTGCCACCAACTGAAGCAAGAGGTGGTAACAAGGTGGAATTATAGTCTTCTTTGCATAAGGAGAATAGAGTAAGTGATTTTTTTTGAGTATGGGAAAGTGTTATTGATTTGTTACCTAGTACATTAGAATCACAACTTTTTTCATGCTTCAAACTCACAAGTTGGTGTGAAAAAAGGATAATTTTGAATGATTCTCATATTCAAATACCAAATGAGTTGGAACCTATATTGAATGAAGGCTCTCTAGCAGGTATAGACTATATTTTGATAAACTTATCACACCTGGAAGCTGTATTATAAAAATGTATGATGAAATAGATATATTATATTAATTGTGTATTAAATTTTGAATATTATAACAATTGGGATATGATTTGTTCAATTATGTTGTGTGACAATATTGTAATTTATATATTATTTTTTTTAAAAAAGAAAAAAACAACAATGTAGAATCCAACCCTTTATATGCTTCAGAGGATGGAGGGAGAGAAAAGCTGTCCACGCTTACTCAACAAGCCATGACATTGGGAAAGGAGGGGAAATGTACTTTAGTCCAGCACAGTGGAGAATACATTCCGTGTTGTGCAAGGTGCTGAAACCATTCAAAGTTGTCACCTGTGAAATGAGTTCAGACACTGCTAGCTTGAGTCAAGTGTTTTTCCTAATAAGATTTTGGAAAAGCAGCTTAAGAAATTGAAGTAAGAGATGAAACAAAGCAATTCCGCTAAGTATTATGGATAGATATATCAAGTACTTTATTTGCTTTATCAAAGATTCTGACGAAGCAAATCAACATCTTGAAATCATATCACTATGTTTTGGTGACTCTGCTTGATCCTAGGTTTAAAAGCTATGTTTTCTCTTTCTTTAAATCTGACCAAGATCTCAACAGATGCAATGAGATCCTGGTGATTAAGTTGGCAACTCAAGTGGTACATGACAAGATGTCTCCTCCTTCAGTTTCTCAAGCAACTGATGGCAGAAAAAAATTGAGCTTTCCCAAGAAAACCAGTGGTGATGCAGATGAATCAGTACAACATTTTGACGTCTGGTCTAAAAGAATTGGCCAAAATTTGTGACTCTTCTGCAGTAACTCCACCTGATCCTACTATCAACACCCAAAGAATGGTGGTGGACTATTTTAATGACAGCATACAAATAGACATATCAGACAGGTCCTTTACATACTGGGAGTAAAAAAAGGAAATTTGGAGACCAATGTGCAACCTTGCTTTGTAATACCTAAGCTGCCCAACCTCCAGTTGGCACTCAGAAAGTGTTTTCAGCAGAGCCGAAAACCTGGGCAGCAATCGGCGTAGAAGGCTACTTTCTAAAAATGTGGAAAGATGATGTCCATAAAAATGAACTACAAATTCCATGAGGAAGGCCTTTAATGGCAATTACATCAAAGTACAGAAAATTTTGTAATGGTGGATTCCAGCGGGGATTAATTAATATTGTGTGAAGATGATGCACACACTGCTGAGGTTGAGGATGACAACATCATCTTGCCACTGTAGAGTTCATTAACAGCACTCTTAGCTTATCTGCCTTAAGCCATTGGTAGCTTGTTTTGTGGGGATCCAAACAAAACAAACATTTCAGCCACAAAAGTGGCAGTCCTTGTCGCTGAAATGCTTTTTTGTTTTTGTCCTTTTTGTTAACCAACATAAGGGTGGGTGGGAGAGCCTAAGAACAATTCCATCTTGCACCACTTTTCTTTTCTTCAACTGCTTTGTGGTAATGTTTCATAGATGTACTATAAACTGCCATGTATTTGTGTCGCTGCTATGTCACTTAGTAACCATCCAGCTCACTGCAGTCTGAACTGGTTGAAAATAATATTGTGACCTGTGAGGTGCTCAAAATTGACTGGAAATGAATGGAACTTAATGTTATTGAGGTTAATAATGTAGGAACAAATAAAAAAAAAATTATGTGATTTTAGCATTTTTTAGCAAAAAATACAGATCCAAAACCAAAACTAAAAACAAAACACGTGAGGGCGGTTTTAGCATAACCAAAACAAGGGGCTCAGTGAACATGCATGCATAAGAAGTAGAGATGCTCAGGCTCGGTTTCCCGAGAACCGAACACACCCGAACTTAGCAGATCCGAGTCGGCTCAGTACTTTCACGTGCCCTCAGATTTGAAAATGGGGCAAAATGTTATCGTTACATCGTCAGATGTAGGATCTTGCGAGTTTTGGATTCTATAAGTACCGCCCTCCACGGCGATCCAGCGCCATTTTGCAGCATCATAGGTAGAAAAGAAAGAGGAGGGGTAGCAGTGTTCTTCAAAGTCTCCAGTGACAATCAGGAGAGCTCCATTGCTTCATTGCTATTTGTCATTGCTGAAATAGAAATAATAGGTTTGGTAGGATTGATCTTCTAAATCTGCAGTCACATTGTACTGTGTTATATAGGAAACATACAAAGAGGAGAGATCCATTGTTCCACTGCTAATTGTCATTGCTGAAATACAAATAATAGGTCAGGCAGGCTTGGTCTTCTAAATCTGCAGTCACATTGTACTGTGTTATATAGGTGGAACACAAAGACGAGAGCTCCATTGCTAATTGTCATTGCTGGAATAGAAATAATAGGGATGGCAGGCTTGGTCTTCTAAATCTGAAGTCACATTGTACTGTGTTATAAAGGTAAAATACAAGGCGGAGAGCTCCATTGCTCCATTGCTAATTGTCATTGCTGAAATAGAAATATTAGGTCGGGCAGGCTTGGCCTTCTAAATCTGCATTCACATTGTACTGTGTTATATAGGTAACACACAAAGAGGAGTGCTCCATTACTTAATTGCTAATTGTTATTGCTGATATAGAATGTAACGATGCTGGTGGTATTATCTGAAGCCCAATAGCAGAGTAGATATCCAGAGAGTAGTCAGACGTTTGCTGGGTCGGTACACAAGCAAGTAGTCAGACGTTTGCCAGGTTGGTACACAAGAGGGTAGTCAGACATTTGCCGGGTCGGTACACAAGCAGGTAATCACAGATGCAAGGTAGAGTAGCAGGTAGCAGGAGCTGAGCAAGCAGAATACTCAAGCACATGACTAAACTAGGAAGTGCCATTTATAGGCCCAAACAGGAAAGAGGATCCAAGATGGTTCCTCTTCGATGCCAAACTGGCCATCTTGGATAAGGGCAAATCTAAGGGCAAGTTTGCAAATACAGAGACCTCTAGTGGTCGGAGGTGCAAATGTCAAAGTAATTCCTTTCAATAACGTCCTCTGGACGGTGCTTTTCAGGGTTTCTCCGGGTATCTTTGATTAAATTCAAGCAGTAATCGAGGTGCATGGACATTCTCTTCTGGTTCCCATGAAATGTCTTCTGGTCCATATTCCTGCCAGTGTATCAAATACTGAAGTTTATTTCTAAATATTCGAGAATCTAGTATTTTCTCTACCAAAAGTTCTTCATGTTCATCAATTTGAACAGGATCTGGAGGAGGCAAGGTACGACCAGGAAATTGATTTGAAACTACTGGCTTCAGTAAGGAAACATGAAAGACAGGATGAACCTTCATAGATCCTGGGAGTTCAAGTCGAAAAGCAGATGAACTGACTTGGGCCAAAATTTTAGAAGGACCTATATATTTCGGTCCTAATTTAGGAGTAGGCACGCTTACTTTTAGGTTTCGTGTGGAAAGCCAAACATCGTCGACAACATTTAAAACTGGTGCCGCTTTACGATGTCTGTCTGCAATTCTTTTATAACTGTCCTGTGCATGGTGCAATGTCTCTCTTAATACTTCAAGATTATTCTGTAGCGACTCTAGTCTGGATGTAACAGCGGGTATGAAAGATTCATGTGGAAAATTGGAGAGTAGGTTTTGATGATACCCCAAATTGGCATAAAAAGGACTTTGTCTTGCGGATGAGTTTGTGAGTTGTTTTATGAGAACTCTGCCTTTGGCAGAACGTTAATCCAGTCATCTTGCAGATGGCAAATTGTTCTAAAGTCTGATTAGTACGTTCTGTCTGTCCATTGGATTGAGGATGGAAAGCAGTTGATAATTTGATATTAATGTTATGACCACTACAAAACTGCTTCCAAAAACGTGAAGTAAATTGTACTCCTCAATCAGAGACTACATCATCAGGGACTCCATGTAGACGAAAGACTTCCCTGATTAGTAATTTTGCTGTTTCTTTTGCAGAAGGAGGTCCACGACAGGGCACAAAATGAGCCATTTATGTGAGTCGATCTACAACCACCAGAATTGTAGTCATACCCTTGGATGATGGTAAATCCACAATAAAATCCATGGAGATTGAACCCCATGGAATTGTCCTTGGATCATGAAATCAGTTATGGTTCATTTGATCACTCCAACCGTTTTTTGGATAACTGTGATAATTCTACAGATAATATATGGCGATGAGCGCTGATCCCCCCCCCCTCCCGGGATGCATGCTTTTATCAGACCCAGACCAATCCAGGGTGCCAGACAATGCGACAAAAGTGGAAGGTAATACATATACACATATATTTATACACCCATGCTTACATTACTTCTGCAAGCAACATTGTTTTTTGTTAATAAAACTGTTGTCTTTATACCGTTCAAAAAAACTAAAAATAATCCTCCACCATTCTTTGGATGTTGATAGTTGATAGTAGGATCAGGTGGAGTTACAGCAGGGATGTCACTAATTCTGGTCGATTCTTTTACAATAGACAAGACCAGATGTCAAAATGTTGTGCTGAGTTATCTGTATCATCAATGGGTGTCTAAGATTTTTGCAAAGCACACAACAGTATATAGCTCATGAAGGTAACATTGGCACACAGCGATAGCTGAAAGGAAAAGTGGTGCAAGATGGAATTGTTCTTGGGCCCTCCCAGCCACCCTTATGTTGGATCTTAAAAAGAACATGCACATTTTAACAAACCAAGCACTTCAGCGACAAGGATTGCCACTTTTGAGGCTGATGTGCTTGGTTTCTTTAGGTCCCCACAAAACAGGCTAACAATGGGCTTAAGGCACCTAATGTAACAGTGCTGATAATGAACTCTACTGTGGCAAGATGTTGTTGTCATCATCCTCAGCCTTATCCTTACCCTCATCAGTTTGTACATTATCCTTACACATTATTAATTCATCACCGCTGAAATCCACCATTACAGAAGTCTCTGAATTTTGATGTCCCATTTTGAGGAAGTAGCCTGCTATGCCGATCGCTGTCAAGGTTCCCAGCTGTGCTGAAAACTCTTTCAGAAAACCAACTGGAGGGTGGGTAGCTTAGGCAGTGCAAAGTGAGTTGGTACATGGGTCTCCAAATTCCCTTTTTTTCCTCCAAGTATGTAAAGGGAATGTCTGATGTGTCTATTTCTATGCTGTTGTGAAAATAATCCTCCACCGTCCTTTGGATGTTGATAGTAGGATATCAAATGACTGCATCAGAAAGAAATTATGATGTGGGAAATAAGGAAGTATTAGCCATTGTGGCTGCATTTACTGAATGGAGACATTTGCTTTAAGATGCTGCACATCAAATTGCCATGCTTACTGACCATCGGAATCTAGAGTTTGTTATCTCTTATAGACCTGGATCCTGAAATGGGAAAGCTGATGCTCTATCCAGAGCATATATGAAAGGCTCACCACAGCTTGATCCAGAAAGACAATCCTCTCTAAGTCAAATTTCCTGGGAGCTATTGGTACTGGTGAGCTGTTGTCTGACATCAAAGAGGGTTATAAAACTGATCCAATCCTTTAGGACCCCCCCTTTAGATTTACACTTAACCTATCGAGAAAATATTTGGAAGTATGGACATCGCTTGTATGTACAAGCAGCAACACGATTAAGAGTACTGCAATTTGTCCATGACTATAGACTGGCAGGCCATAAGGGTGTTTGAAAGACTCATGAATTATTATCTCGTTACTTCTGGTGGCCGAAATACAAGGAGGATGTTAAAAGATTTGTATCATCCTGCATTACTTGTGCCCGGTTTAAGACTCCCTGCACTGCTCCACTTGGACTCTTGCCAGCTCCTTCTCGTCCATGGGGTTCAATCTCCATGGATTTTATTGTGGATCGGGATCCAAAACCAAAACCAAAACACGCAAGGGCAGTTTTGCCAAAACCAAAACCAAAACACGTAGTTAATCCAGATCCAAAGCCAAAAGCAAAACCAGAACAGGGGGGTCAGTGAACATCTCCAATAAGAAGAGTACTTTTTTTTACTATTTTTGTTTCCTTTAGCTTTTGCAACCCCAAAACACAGAAAACTAATTAAATATACTGTCATAAAAGCCATATCAGTAACAAAGTCATTGTAAAAATAAAAAAGTTATTGTTGTTCAAACAGCACATGACAAAAAAATGCAAATCTGTCTTGTCACAAAACTACAAAGTGCTTGGGTCATTAAGAGATTAAAATTAATGGGAAAACTAAAGATCAAGATAAGAATATGCTAGCTACATGATAGAAAAAAGGGGACATTTTTAATTATGAAAATAAAAAAGTGGCCAATATTTATTTCTAAAGTGGGCAATATTTCATTATGCATTTCTAAAGAGGCACTATTTTATTTTTTGTTTATTTCAAAAGGGAGCACCATTATATTCTTTATTTCTGAGGGGGCATTATTTAATGTTCTAATTTATAAAAACAAGTACTATTTTATTAGTTCACAATCTAGGCTTCACAGTCTTTAAATAGCTAATAAGCATTCATTATAAGATTACTGTAAAAGGCACATTGTTCCCCTAATACTATGAGCCAGGGGCTCAATGCTGCTTAGCATTGTTCTGGCCATCTGTAGGTGTAGGGACCTGAACGACTTTTCTCCATGGCTGCTTGCCCTAAACAGCTGAACATTGCTTGCTATTTGAGTTTGGAACCTCCAAGCACCTGGATAATATATACGGTGGTTTGTATGGAAAATCACCGCCAAGTGCAACAGTTTCAAAACTGCCTAATAAAATATACCCCCATAAAGTATAAACCAGCTTTAACTATTTATTATCCCTTTTTTTTTGCAAATACTGAACATAAAAGTAAGAAAAAAAGACATATAAAAATATTGTCTTTAACACTTTAAATTTATGTGTGACAAAATGGGCCTGATTCATTAAGAAAAGTAAGGCAAAAAATGAGTAAGTTTTCTCCTGGACAAAACCATGTTACAATTTGAGGGTTACAAATTAATGTATTATTTTGCACATATGGAAAATACTGGCTGTTTGTTCATGTAGGACACAAATTCTTGATAGCTTTATTTGTACACTTGCATCTGAAGTTGATCTAGGACATGCCCTACCCCAACTATAAATATGTCCTCACATTTTAATTTTACCTCCTCCAATGCAAAATGGTTTTGTTCCTTAATGAATCAGGCCCAATATCTGTAGGCAAAATGGAAATTTAAATTAGATACAATTTCAAAGGTGAAAATAAAAGAAAACACAAATGATGTAGTAAACACACAAGCTAGTTGGTTTTAAAAGTGTGTAAAGAGTTAACATGATTCAAGTAACTTCCACAAAGACTCTAAAGATGTTATTGTATAAACTGGTTTCTACAAAGTGAAGGTCAATATATATTATATATATTACTGAAAGAAGATATACAAAGTGTACTGTTATGTAAGGTTCTGTGGGAGTCTCAGGGAGATGGCAAAATCTAGTTTTCAGATTTTTTTATTTAGCACACTTGTTCACAGATTTCACAGATTCACAAATTTTAAACAGCTGCACAAAACACTAATTAAATAGGACATCACATATTACCCAAAAAGTATGTATTTTATGCTAATCGGTAGAATCATCTATATTCACTGCTATTATTAGAATATTAACTAACTATTGGTTGCATTTTGACTTTATGTAGAATATTGAAAATATGTCATACATCAGAAAAATTATAAAAGGTAGTGGAGCTAATACCCTGTAGATGCTTCCTTGGACTTATTTGATTGGATTATCCCATTGCAGCTCCTTCATCAGCTCTCAGCTATTCCCACTAAATTGGATGTTGTATGGTTACAAAAGTTCTACGGCATGGCATGATTTTTTATTAAAATGTTAAGTAGTGTTATTTACTAATTCTTTCTGATTCAGTTCTAGTATTCTTTCATTTTTATTTCTGATTGTAAACTATCTGTAAAATTTGGAATCTATTTTCTGTGTATGTGTGATGTTGAATCAAGCACCTAGAAAACCTTAAAAAATCCTTGAGATAACAGTCTATAATATTATAGTTTACATTCACAATAAGGAGGCATAAAACATTTATATCAAAATCTTGAAAAATCATAAAATATAGTCCTAATCCTGTGACAGTGAAGAGTAGAATCATGAAAAAGCTCCATAAAATTTGAGCACGTTAAGTGGGAATGTTTGTCTTGTGTTTTGCATTTTGTTCAGGACTCCAGTGTAAATATATTGCTGCTCTGGAGAGGTGCCTCAAAACATACAAACATGCAGAAAATTTAATTTTGGGTAAAGTCAACTAGTAAAACAGGTGGCCACCCTTTAACAAAACCTCTCAGTTGAATGGAGATTGGCACAACACTAGTACAAGCTGCATATGTCCCTTCCAGTTTCTGATGCTAAAAACAGTAGTGTAGTTAAACGAGCTGTCTTCTCCTTCAATGCATTCTCTACTAGCAATACCTGACGTGTTTCATTCTGAAACAAACTTTCTCAAAGCTTAATGGAGTCTCTTCACATTTCTTCCTATATAGTATTCCCCAACAAATCAGCACATTCAATCACTTTAGTTAATAGGCTCCCCATTAAGCAACATATGTGTCTCTCTAAACGTCATATCAACACAAAATCATTTTCATACTTATAAGCAGAAAATTTACTAATCGGAGCAAATATTTATATAAACAATAATAATTTCAGAATATCAATACAGATCTTTTTTATTCTAATTAGAACTTCATAATAGGGTTTAAAATTAATAGATATACAACAGTATATACACGCTTAATAAAAGCCCAATAATCTATATATTCTCTCCCTCTTCACTCCAAAGGACACAGTTTCTAGTTCATCAAATAATAGGAGAGAAAACACTTTCTTTTCTCAATGCGTAATGTATTCGGTTAATATACTCCTATATATTGCTATACCTTTAATACATCGTCATGGTTTGCTGTTATCCTGCTATCTTTTGCTGTTAAATCTCTTTGTGCCTTGGAACCACATTAATTGCATCTGACAATATTTATTGGTAGCTACAAGATGAATATTACAACATTGTTATGGCTTCATTTAAATAGTTTGGTATAATATAAATCATTGCAGAGTTATTTATAACGGAGATAAGATTATTGGTAATTACTGAGCAAATAGCTGTCAGACATACACAGGAATCACAAAATTATTAGAAACATGAGTCCTTAGTTTGAGTGACACAAATTTATAACTGAACAAATTAGGTAAAATTAGACTGAGCCAACAGACAACATGAATTGTAGAACCCAATAAGGGAGTTATAAATTATGCTCATTGGCTTTTAGCGTTAATGATAAATCTAAGTCTACTTATAATAGCACCCAGAACAGTCTCAGACTTGAAGACTAAGTAGGCCCTGTAATTAGCGAATCACTTAGCAGTGGGTAGTTATGATAAACCAGACATTCCTCAACAATTGTCTTGCACACTAATACTACCTGATAATTGTATAACTCCATTAGAGTATCCACAGTTAGTAATAGGTATACTGAAAGGTACAAATGAATAAGCCATCGGACACTGAGATTTCATCCCCAAGTGATACAAAGGTAGATCCTCAGTGCCCCTCATTGGCCACATCCGCATCCGCATTTCAGTACATATAGTCAGTATGTGACTATATATTTTAAGTAGATGTGACATAAAAATCACCACTCCTTTCCTAATTCAAACCACCTGAAGGTAAAATTGAATGGCCTTGTTACTCTTTTGTTAGTGGTAGATATGTCATTAGCATAGCATATATAAGTTACAGTTTCTTTACATAACAGTGCCAATTCAAAGAATAAAACCTGCTTACAAAGAATAGTTAGATATAACTGATACTCTTTTTCTATTTTTTAATCCAGATTTTTCCCTCAATAAGCACCCCGTGAAGTGAATGAATACTATCCATCTAATTCTAAAAAAATGTGTAAAAACATATTCTATCCAATTTATAATATATTTTAAAATAGCAAAAACTTTATTTTTCTTCTTCTACATACCTAAATACAGATCATCCATATATGTAAAGAGACAGTAAAGATGTTGGTGATTTCTTTTTTTTATATAAGCAATTAAATATTTACAGCGTAGTTCAATTAGTCTAAATTGCATTCTTCTTCTAACTATTGTGAGCATGGTAATAGATAAATGTTGTTAATAAAATGGGCGAAATTTCACTTAGGCGAACAGACACATAAGCCTTAGTGCTAATCACATCACCATCCGCTTATCTTGCCACATAATAATATTGTCACGGTCATTAGTTTTTTTTTATTTGAATTGGGACCCTTGGGTCTTGCAGAAGTAGGAGTGTGACAGAAACTGGAGGCCATAATAAACTCTCTGCTCATTTGGAGTGCACTGAGTAGCATTAGCAGTATAACTAAGAATGGAGAACTGTGAGACAGCCACAGACCTGGAATCTACACAGATATATAGTACTGGAAATGATCCCTAGAGACTCAGAACCAGCCCCAGCTACAGAACTGGTGATACCAGTAAAATCCTAAGCACTGCAGAATAAGCACTTGATAATCCAAAGTTTTTGTTGAGGTAAGCGCTCTTGATGAATGCGTAATTTTTGTAAAAGAATAAGCTGCTTGGAAATGCAGGGTACTTTCAGTAAGATATGCACTTTGGAAACATAGGGTACTTGTAGAGGGATGATCACTGGTAATGCAGGATATTAGCAGAAAGATGATCCCTTGGCAATGTAGGGTATTCAGGAACAGTGCTGTAAATACCTGGAACTTGGAGCCAAGAACTATCCTCAGGAAAGAAAGTGTGTTGTTCTGGCAAAGAGCAGAGCTCAGGAACAGGTTTAAATAGGGTGTTCCGAATATATATTGGTTACACAGATCATGTGATCACAGCTTCTGAACCTGGATTGGCTGGAAGGTCACCTGACTGCAGCAGAACAAACAGTAGGTGTTAACTTATAAATGAAGAAGTGGTGCTCAAGACTGCAGAAGGCGACCTGCTCAAGACTGCCGAAGGCGACCACTGGAGACCCGGATAACCGTGATATGACAGCAGCGGACATGGTAAGTGTGGCTAAGACCCCGATATGTGACAAATACTATAGGATGGACAGGGTTAGAATGAAAGAACCCATTTTGTTGTGCTGTGCAGAATGACTCAATATAAAATAGGACATTTCCTGTTTTGCCATCTCTTCTCTAACATTGGATAGGGAACATATGCCAAAAGTATATCATCTTTTTTCCCACTAGTGTCATGGATTTGTTTTGAAGCACTTTACCATCTTATGAACTAAATTGCTGTGAAAGCTTTCCAAGAATTTGTCCAAGGTTTCTGTATTAGAAATGTATTACAGATACTGAAAAATAAAACATTTCCCTTCTCATCTAAAATTTAAATAAAATGATACTTCATTTTGAGGTCTAAATCACATGTTCATATGTAAGTAACCCAGCCTATTCATCCATCTGTAAAATTAATCACAGGTGCACTTTGAATTCCTTTCAGTGGGTACAGCTTCAAACACATTTTAATAAAGAAGATCAAAGACCCACTCTATTTACCTCCATTATAGTTAATTTTGTGAAACCTACTTTAGTTGCCATTAAAGATTTTTTACCCATACAGTTTCATCTATTGTTGATCTTTGATTTCATCAGCTCTATTCATGTTCCGATGTAACCTTTGGGGAATCATAATGGTTGCATGGGCTCATTTTTAATGCTCATTGAGTTGCCAAGTGATGAAAGAATTGCAAAGTTTCTTTTGATATCACTTTTTCTTCTTTATGAATATTCCTGTTTCCATTAAAACTACTTTATATTTTTGCAATAAAAAGCAGGGTGTCTTTGTTATATTTTCTATGGAATAGCAATAAAATCACTTTGTACATCGCAGATAAAAAAATGTAGCTGAACAAAATATTTCACTTTATTTTCATTTAATTTGCATCCACATTCACATATTACATTTACTTTTGTTAGCACCTTAAAAATTATTGTTTTCAAATATTTTATAAAGTTAAATCTCTCATAGTGATACACCCATTTAAATAGGCATCATAAGAGTTTGTTAATGTGTATTAAAAGATAAAAAAAATGCACATTACTGATACATGTGTATTTAGAATTCATAAGTAAAAATGAAACATACTGGGGATCATTTATTAAGGGCAGGCAAGTTTAATTTTTTTTTAAAGTGATCTACTTACCTGCACAACTTGAATAGAAACATATAACAGTTTCTATTGATTTGTCGCTAGAAACTAGGTCCATACTGACATTATTTGTGTGCAAGAACTGTTACAAAATTGTTGTGTTAAATTTCTCCCAATCTAAGACACTGAGAACTCCCATCCAAGTCATTCCTTTTTTAAGTTTTTATAGCCACAAAGGTGGAAAAAAATATCTTAATAATAATAATCAATTTTAAATGTGATACCTGTTCAATATTTGCACTTATTTTTCTGGCAAATGGGTATTAAAAATGTCCTATACTGTACTTAAATCAACAGCACTCCACGTTTACTCAGACAGGAAGTAAGTTCAGCTGGCTTTGCAGTTGTCTAGTGAAAGAACTCGTATTTCCCACCACACAAAAAAAGTCCACATAACACCCACAATGTCCTTTGTCATTTTCCCCACTTTGCCTGAATTTAATAGTAAAAGAGAAATCTCAATTTTTGCCTCTATTAATTGTCCTTGTATCTCTTGTCAGTCTCACATAACTATCCACAAATTTTCATGTCTACGTCTCTTGTCTATTCTCTTGTTACTTCACTGCCTCGATTGCTTGTCTTTCTTATTTGTCTGTCCCCTCTTGTTGTTCTGTCTTTTCCACCTCACTCATTTGACCTTGTCATTTGTACTTCTTTATTGTCATCTTCTTATCTTTTACCATTTTCACTTCAATATTCTACAAATTACTTTTGCAACTGTTTACCCCATTCATTTTACCCAATTCTTTTCTTCCCTTGATTGCCCCCTTGTTTACATCAATTGTCTGCAGTCATATCTTAATTTTTCCTATTTCTGTCTCCATGTCTCTTGTATGCCAAATCCAATCCCTTTTCTGCACATATCTCTTGAGGTCATTTCCTTTGCAATAGTAAAACTTCACATATTTTGTGCAAAGTTCAACCTTGTTTGCTCTTTATTAGGTAAATATAGTTCCCAAGGAAGAACTACATAAAGTATTGTGACTGGATCACTTATAAATAACTTATGGTATAAATTTATTTAAAGGAAATAGCACAGGGCGCTTATTTATATAATTGAAAATATACATATTTTTGACATTGTAGTTATTTTGGTAAGAAGATTATCTTTATTTATGAGACCAGGGAAAGAAATTTGTTTCCCGTTTAACGTTCCTAGATGAAATGCATTATTTCCTAAGGTTACAATAAGCCCTTGCGGGTGGAAGTCTTTTGTGTATTGTGATGTGGGAAAATGGCTTGTTTGGAGTTTGTGACTTTCTGTGGGAATGTGTATTCTATAGCTGTCTGAAGAAAGGACTCATGTCAATTAGATCTTTGATGTGTGAGGGTCCACTTGAAGACACAGGAAGGTTTAATTAAGACCTTGCTGCTAGATTTCCTGCGTCAAAAACAAGATGCAGGACATCACAACATTTCTAGAAATTCACAGATAAGTGTAAATATTGTTAGCTTGCAATACATGTAAATCCATGTTGGTATAAACAAATGGCATCCTGATTCTAAAAAATGCTCAGACCTCAAGGGGGCTGGCTTACCCATTGAGGCTGTGTCCAAACTGTATAAAAAGCAATGTCTTGAATTGAAAGTTGTTCTTCTGATTTCATCTGACCTGATCACTAGCACCCTTAACCAGTGAAGAGCAAATAAACATCACTTGCTTCCAAGACCTGCTTGAAAATATTTTCAATGCTGAAAATCCTGTGACCTACAGATTAGACCCAAAATCAAATCCGTTCCCAGCTGTTTCTGAGGTTTGTACACAACTTTTCTGGTACCAATGCTCTGCCTGTTACCCTGCAGCTCTGGTCAGTGTGATAGGCCAGGGTGATCCATCCACAGCAACCCTGATCCATAGTAAGAGGTCAGGAGTACCAGCCCAAGTACACCAGCAAAGGGGTACCCAAGCAGTGACAGATACCCATAAGAAACCCGGTACTGGATGGTGGTAAGGAATGCGGTGGTGTCAGCATTGTAAGCCCATCCTACTACGGCAAGTAGGAGCACTTGGGATAACGAAAGGGAAGGGTGGCAAAGTAAGTCCAGCCAGTTCACAGCAGCAACAGACAGGGTGCCATAGGCGGTCATCCTGTCACAAGTATATTATTTAAACAATTGATAAAAATCCAGCTAGCTGACATAAGTGGTGTGACATACAAATAAACAGTCATTATTAATGTAAATGATAACCAATGAAACACATACTGATATTATTAGCCATGTTAGATGTCACTGACAGGTCAGTCGAATACCTTAATATTTGCAAAGACCATTAATTTCTCATTTTTTCATAACCACTGTTTCTGTGCTTATAAAGAAAAAAATGATGCAGGTTAAATACACAGTTCTCAACATCATATCTCAACTATACTCAGCAATGTGCTGCTTAATACATAATTTCTAGTTGCAAACACAACTCTTTAGTACATGATTTAAAACTATAAGTAAAAGAGGAGCAAATGTCAGGTACATTACTATTCTTCATATAGTACAAGTAAATTAAAATTAGATAGATTACTATATATTCTTAAATAGAGGACAGTGGAAATATTAAGACTGTAGGGTCGGTAAATTATATTACGTATGTGCACTGAAGAACCTTTTCATTTAGTGGTAACATTTTATTAAAAAAATACTTTTGATTATTTCAATTAATTCAAAATTGAAATGGACAAAAACATTGTAAAATTAAATGGAGATATTAAAATAAAACTGGCATCACTTGGTATCCCGATGAACAATGCATTGTGACATGCTAGGAGACTTCATATATGAATAAATTCTGATTCACCTAGTTTGGAGGAATAGTTACAATGCATTTCAAATGTTCTACCTCTTTAATTATTTTAAGTAGCTCCTTATTACCTGTTCTTATCCTACTCCTTCCAAGTTCTCTTTGTTTACTGACTACACTGCCCTGATCATTGTTTCTGTCACCATTATTCCTATCATTGTTTCTATAACTGAGTTACTAATTTAAACTATCTTCCAGCCTACTAACCTTTTCCTGCTGCAACATCATTACCTAAGAAATCACCCCAGTTCTCCAAACTCCTAAAACTCTCCTTCCGACACCAACTTCTTAAACCTCCCTAAGCTCCTATGGTCTTTCAAGAGTAATATGGGTTACAGGCAGTATTTCATCAAATATCTTGTCTTCCCTTTTCTTTTAATATACAGCCTAAAATTATTTTTAAGGGCAGACAATCTACCTCTAACTTGAAACAAAAAATGAAGATAGTGACAACGTTAATGTCCTTACAAAATACCAAAAAATGATATAGAAATAAAAAAAGTCCAGAGAAAAAAATATAATTTAAAGTCTCTTTCTTGTATGCATTGTAGTTATACTTCATAAAGCTTCTTTGTTGAATCTTCATAAGATGATGCTGCTGTTTATGAGAAAATGTCTCAAAAGTAACAGAAACAACATTAATAAGGCATAGAGTTTAAAATTCAAATTAGAACATACTAAGTTAACCTTTATAGATCATGAAAAAACCTGATCACAACACTGTGCTAAAAATCCATGTAGTAAAAAGTTGATTAGCATGGACTGTTACTTATACTGTATAATAATTGGCTAGATAAATCTTTGATCATATCCTCAAAAAAGACAAAAATAAATAAGTATAGTGTGATACTGTTAGACTATAATTCATGCAGTAGCTGATAATTTTCCACTCACAGGAACATAGAAATTAGTCATCATATCTATAATCAACCTTTTCTGGAAATCCCTTTAATCTTGAGAGCATGTTTCCAGTAGATTTTTTTTTTCTAAGATTTTTTTATTAAAAGCAAAGCCCATCAGCTGTTTTAATAAAATGACTACAAAGTGCAGAGACATTTTATTGAAGTAGTCTTCAAGGGTCTGTTGTTGTCGGTGTATTTTTTTTTAAATCTGTTTTTTTATTACAGCAGTGGATATTTTACAACATTGGAATAAAAGAAACATAACACAGAAATACCTGCAAGAGTGGTGTACCAGATAACAATATACAGGAGTCAAAATCACTTAACACTGAAAATACTGCTAAAATAACTGTGTATAACAGGATCAGTCATCACTGAATTTTCTGGTATAGTAGGGGAAGTGGAAAAGGGTAGAATGGGGCAGGGGGAAAGGAGGATAGGACAGGAGGGGCTAGATGTCAATAGAGGAAAGTTTTGGGGAAAAATGCAGAAAAGAATGATATGAAGAGGAATTATTACTGGGATCCAGGGATAGAAGATTGATGATGCAAATACCAAGGGTCCTAAACACTGTGGAAGTGGGCAATCTTATTCTGAAGAGAAAGGTAATGTACTCCATTGAAGCAATATACCAGACACAAGATATAACAGCAGAGAGACTAGGTGAATGCAGGAGCTTCTAATCTTTAGCTATTTGAAGGCAAACAGTGGAGCATATATGCTGGAATATTTGATCAGCAGGTTTAGTGAACTAACAAAAAATCTATATATTGGAGAGTAAGAGCATGAACTGTTTCACATACATCAGTGTTTCAAGATTAGAAATAGGTAAATTAAATGTTATTTACGTTCAGTCTCTTGATAAGATGTTCTTCAATAAAGTTTTCAGTGGTGAAATCCAAATATAAAAAATTTAAATTATATTGGAAATAATAATGTGATATTGTATAGACAACCAAATATCCCAAAAAAAAATCAATATTATAATGAGTGATCCACTGTATACATCCACCTTAAGGTTCATCAAATGTGAATCTGTGAACCACATTCCATGGTGTAGATCCCCTCAAGGTAATGCCTTTACTAAATATATTCTTGAGCTTTTTACATACTGTATCTCAGATCTCAATAGTTTGTCAATAATGTATGTAGAGAGGTTCAGACATAATCATAGAGAAGGTTGTCTCATAGCAAACATGGCCATGTGAAATTAAAACTAAAACAGAATCTAGTGCAATGTGTTTTGGACTAAAAACATACAACTTTTATTAAACAATAGAACAAATAAAATACAACTCCATAAAAATGTGTAGACATTTTTACCAGAAAGATGTAAATTTTCAAACAATCTTGGTAGCAGCTCCTGTTTCAAATAACCAGTATCTTCTGACGCGCTTCAACCATGAACTAAGGGGTCTTTATCAAAGCAGGTACTGGTTAAGAGAACAAGATCCATATTTATAGTGACTGAGCTGGTCATGTGACCGACCAGTCACATGTTCATTATTCTAACAGTTTAGTGAATTGCTTTATTGGGTAGCATAGTAACATAACTAGTTGGTCTAGCCCCATTGTGTTGCCAGTAATTTGAGTTATAAGATCAGCCACCTGATTCCACAAAGCAGTACTACCACCAAATGTGGCAAAAAGACCCAATATTTCCATAATTCCTCCAGCACAAATTGGAATTCCTTGAAAAAAGTTTGTGAAATTTGGTTGACACCAAATACCATCTCATGTAAATTTTATACGCATTTTCCTGTATGGTCATATTAATGGAAAGTTTAGCAACACAGTTATGAATAGACACTGGTGTCGAAAAAGTGTCAGGCTACACAGTTTAGAAGATGTGATCTGCGTTTGCTTGATCTGTAAGTATTGAAAATACAACAATGAAGAAAGGGCAATTTTCTTACCAAGATCTGGAAATGACTGGGGAGAGAATTCCCTGACTATTTGTGTAAACTGAGTGATGCTTTCCCATTGCTATGAAAATTCTGAGAATTTCCTGTTGAGAAAAAGGGGTAATGCCATAGAGGCGTAAGGGTGCTAAACAGAAAAGGCCAAGATAGTCTATTGAATGCTTTATCAGCATCTAGTACAAGTACAACAGAAAGAATATTTGACTCATTAATATGAGAAATGATATCTATCATTCTCCATGTGTTGTCCAGGGGTTGCCTACTGGGAACAAACCCCACCTGGTCAAGATGTATCAGCAGAGTCATATAATGGATAAGACAAATGGCCAGAACTTTGGCGAAGAGCTTCACATCAGCGTTCAAGAGTTATATTGGCTACAGTTGGAGCAGTGGGAGGCATATTTATTTGGTTTTGGTATAACAATAATAGCGGAACAGGTCGAATCTGAATGGAATTTGCCCCCATGAAAAAGTACAATATAGACTTTGGATAGCTGTGGGACAAAGTATCGGGCAAACACCTTGCAATAATACACCACATAGTCATCAGAGCCTGGGGCCTTAGATGATTTTTGACTACTACATCGACGTGAAAAAATTACTTACCATACCACAGATGAAGTGATGTGATGACCTGATATGTTGCCAACTAAGTCAAAACGCGACTCCTTTTAAAGCGCCGATCGACAGACCCGGCTGCCATTCATCCAATGTAAATATTATTTTAGGGGTTAGGGTTCAGGTTAGGGTTTGAAGTTAGGGTTAGGGTTAGGAGTTAAGGTTATGGCTAGGAGTTAGGAGTTAGGAGTTAGGGTTAGGGTTAACCTTACCTTTACAAGCTGGGTCCATCCATCGGCGCTTTAAAAGGATTTTGATGTGACATCATTTTCCTCAGCCAGCAACACATCGGGTTGTCACATCACTTCATAATCTATGTCATTGTAAGTCATAATTTTTTGTAATGTCGGGCAGTAGTCTTCGCAATTGCCATGTCATTGTATTTGCTGCCAGGGTAGACAGTATCGTTAAGTGGTATTACACACAGCTATAAAATCTGATAGAGGCAGTGTAAATAGCTGAAGGTAGATATATATATATATATATATATATATATATATATACACACCAACCAGCCACCTAACCCCCATCCACTCTTTTCGTTCTCCCTTTCTCCCCTGGTCCCTTTCTTCTCTCCCCCTGCTTTTGGTTCCCTTTCGTGCCTGTTTTTGTTTCACCCTCCCTTAGGATGTAAGCTCTTATGAGCAGGGCCCCCCCTCCCCTCCTGTCTCCATACCGGTTCTTCTGCTCTGTCTTTGCTACATATGTCTTCCTGGAGTTCTTGAAGCATTGGTACTTTGTGTTTATTGTTCTGTATTTTGTCACCCTGTTTTGTAATACTGTTTGTACTGTGTACGACGCTGCAGAAACCTTGTGGTGCCCAACAAATAAAGGATAATAATAATAATAACAATAATAATATATATATATATATATATATATATATATATATATATATATTGTAACAAAGGGAGGCATTTATGTGACAAGATGCAAAGAAAACATACAAGCAGAGTAAGACATTGGCGCAGTTATGCACCTAGATTCAGGTTAAACCAAGTAAAGACTTATGTGTAGTTTAAAGTTGGTTAACTTACATTATTCATAAGCTGCTTCCTCTCAGCAAACAGACAAGGTGTGTCTGTTAGTTCAAAAAGAGCCAGTGATGGGAGTTTTCTCTTAAAGAGAAGGTGGGTGTGTCACCTGTCCATCAAGATAAGGCTGGGGGAGGAGTATCATGTATAAAAGCTTGTTTGTGTCATTTGTTCACTGAGACCAATGGTGGGGAAGCTGGCTGGTCTTGAGAGAGAGCTGGTCTATGTATAGCTAGCGTTTAGGGTCTCCATAATTGCTGTGAAAGTATACAGTGTCAAAACATTTACCATCCTGACAATAAAGCTGGATAAAAAGGAAGAAATTGTTTGCGTGTGCTTCAGCAGTAGCGGGCTCTTGCCACAAGTGGTGTCAGGAGTGGGATACTCCGGGAAGCAAGTTTCCGCTACCCAACCAGCGCAGACGTCAACATGGAGGAAGCACTGAGAACCCTTGTGAAAGTGGCCGCTGCGCAGCAACAGCAGCAAGCTCAGATGCTATGAGTTGCCGAGGCACAGGTGGAAAACACAAGGCTCTTAAGGGAAGAGTTAAGCCAGGTGAGGCATGACAGAAATGAACCACCTGGTCCTGTTCTCCAGAAAATGTCGCCAGGTGATGACATAGAAGCATATCTGGTGTCCATTGAAAGACTTGCAAAAAGGGCAAAATGGCCTCCTAAAGATTGGGTTGAGAGGCTGGCGCCATATCTGACTGGTGAAGCTCAGCGAGCTTATATGGATCTAGATGAGGACCGGGCCTCTGATTATTTGTGCCTAAAGTCTGAGATATTGGCCCGCATTGTAGTTTCCGGGCCAGGCCGAGCCCAGCGCTATCACTAATGGCGCTATGATAAAGAAAACCGGTCAGAGCGCAAGTGGCTGAGCTTTCTAATATTTTAAAGAAATGGCTGCAGCCTAAGGAGAATTCACCTTCTCGGATTATTGAAGTTCTGGCGATAGATCACTGCATCCGGGGGCTGAACCGCGATTTGCAAAGGTGGGTTCTGCAATCAGACCCACAAACTTATGAAGAGCTTGCCACCATGGTAGAAAGGTTTTGTGCGCTACAGCAAATGACTAAGGAACCTGCATTTGTGCCAAAGCCGCTGCCATGCCAAAAGCCAGGTTTGACAATTCTTGCTACAGGGCCCAATGGCAAAACTGCTACGGACAGAGGGCCAGGTGCAAAGCTGTCTAATCTGAAGTGTTTTGAATGTGGTGAGCCAGGCCACTTTGAGGCAGAGTGTCCTAAACTACAGGAACCCATGGACTGTTCCATGGCACATATTGGGCCTGCATTTCCAAGCTGTTTTACCATGAGTCCCACATCAGAAAGTCCTTGTTTGTTCCGGGTGACTGTGCTAATCAACCAAAACCTCGTTCTGGCCTTGGTTGACTCGGGGAGTGAACTCTCATTGGTTTCCAGCTCTGCCTTACCCGAAACCATAACTTCTCGGTTGCCCAAAGTGAAGGTTCTTTGCGTACATGGCACAACAGAGGAGTATGAAAAAACAATACTACCAGTCACACTCAAAGACAAAACTGTTATGGTGGTAGCTGCCATAGCACCTAAACTCCCATATCCACTCATTTTGGGGAGAGACTTCCCACTGTTTAATGATGTCCTCTGTGAGCGGATCCGGTTGGACATGCCGGCAACTGATGCAACGGCCGGAAGCCCGGTTTTAAAGGAACCACCTAAGAATCCACAACATCTGGACATCGATCTTTGGGAACCGCCAAACCGGAATGCCATTCTGCGAGTCACAGCAGGAGTTCCACAAAAGCATCCACCTGCGGGGAAACATGGACAGTCCAAACTAGCATTGGTCGGTGATGTCGCAGATGAGCCCACTCCGCCTGTCAGTGAGGATACGGACTGGTCCGCAATACCAATTTTGTTTCCTCTGCAGGACTTTGCTCGAGTCCAACTTAATGATGCCACTTTGGAACATGCCTTTAGAAGTGTGACTGAGGTAAATGGGGTAGCGAAAGCCGCCCAGCCTGCAGAAGGTATAACATATTTTATTGTTAAAAATAATTTCCTGTATAGAGTTGCTAATGTACAGGAGGAAAAAGTAGACCAATTAATGGTTCCTCAGGTCCATGTACCCCTAGGGGTAAATGTATGAACGTGCGGGTTCTTTAACACCCGCGTGTTCAGCGTGTTCGGCGATTAAATTTCAAGCGGCGCTGCATTGTAAAGGGAAACTTCCCTTTACAATGCAGCTACGCTTGAAATTTAATCGCCGAACACGCTGAACACGCGGGTGTTGAAGAACCCGCACGTTCATACATTTACCCCCTAGTGTTAAAAGCAGCACACACACGTCTGTGGGGGACACCTAGGGGAGGATAAAACACGGTAACGAGTCCTGCTTAGGTTTTACTGGCCCGGTGTACACATGGCAGTGAAAAAGTATTGCCGGGCCTGTCCCATTTGTCAGAGAACCTGTCCCAAACCCATGTACAGGGCATCTCTCATTCCAATACCAATAGTACAAGTTCCCTTTGAACGGATAGCTGTGGACCTTGTGGGGCCACTGGAAAAATCCGCACGTGGGCACCAATATATACTAGTGGTGCTTGACTATGCAACCAGGTATCCAGAGGCAATTCCCCTACGAAACATAAAGTCCAGCACCATATCTAGAGAACTTGTATTGATGTTTACAGGCTTGGGAATACCCAAAGAAATTCTCACAGATAAGGGTACTCCATTCGTGTCTAAACTGATGAATGACATGAGCCAGTTGCTAGGGGTTACGGCGCTTCACTCCTCTGTATACCATCCACAAACAGATGGCTTGGTGGAACGCTTTAACCGCACATTAAAGCACATGTTCAGGAAAGCAGTGGCTCAAGAGAAAAAATATTGGGACACTCTTATTCCCTATTTGATGTTTGCCATCCATAAGGTACCTCAAGCTTCAACAGGGTTTAGTCCCTTTGAGTTATTGTTTGGGAGACAGCCCAGGGGTATCTTGAATATGTTAAAAGAAGGGTGGGAGCAGCAAAGTCCCAGGGAGCCAAATCTGGTACAAATTGTGTCACAAATGTATGAGAGGCTAGGAAAGATAGGGCCCATTGTGCAGCAACATGTAAAAGAGGCTCAGGAACGACAGAGGAAAAGTTATGATAAAAGTGCTGTTGTTCGATCTTTCAAGCCTGGGGACAAGGTCCTAGTCCTGGTTCCCACCCAGGAAAGCAAACTTTTCGCCCATTGGCAGGATCCATATGAAGTTCTAGAGGCTGTCGGTCCTGTCAATTACAGAGTCCGCCAGTTAGGTAGGATAAGGGAGGAGCAAATATATCATGTTAACCTCCTTAAATCTTAGCATGATGAGGAAACCTCTCCTCAGGTAGTGAGTACTGCCTTTGAAAAGTCTAAAGTGCCCATAGAGCCAGCTTTGTCCATTCAGCAGAGACAACAGACTAAAGAAATGATTCGCCAGAACAGGGATGTCTTCTCTTCCATTCCTGGGCGCATTACTTTAATCGAACACGACATTGTCACTGCGCCAGGGGTCATTGTAAAGCAGAAGCCGTATCATATTCCAGAATCCAGACGGGTGGACGTGAGAAAGGAGGTCAAAAAGATGTTCCAGTTAGATGTGATTGAAGAGTCCACTAGTGAGTGGAATAGTCCCATTGTGCTTGTCCCGAAACCCAATGGGACAATTAGGTTCTGCAATGACTTTAGGCGCCTAAACAGTATGTCACAGTTTGATGCCTATCCGATGCCATTTGTGGATGAACTAGTGGAATATCTTGCTGGTAGCAATTATTTAACAACCCTTGATCTAACAAAGGGTTATTGGCAAGTTCTCCTGACTTCCACGGCCAAGCCAAAGACTGCATTTTCCAGCCCTGATGGTCTCTATCAATATAAAGTCCTACCCTTTGGGTTGCATGGGGCACCTGCCACCTTCCAAAGGGCCACGAATAAGTTGCTACGACCTCACACAGCTTATGCAGCCGCTTACTTGGACGATATAGTGATTTATACCCCAGACTGGGGATCACATTTAGCCAAAGTTAAGGCGATCTTAGCTTCATTAAGGTCAGCAGGGTTAACAGCTAACCCAGAGATATGTGCCATAGCCATGAGAGAAGCCAAATATTTGGGGTACGTTGTTGGTCAAGGGCTTGTAAAACCCCAGCTAGACAAAGTGGAGGAAGTCAAAAATTGGGCAAGACCAGAAAAAAAGTCGCAGTTAAGAACCTTTTTAGGCTTAGTGTTAGGAACCCCTCCAGCCAGCACAACACAACCCGGAGTTTACTCTGCCAGTCAGGTGTTCACTGGAGCCCCTGATGGTGGGGATAGGCTGGGCTGCAGATTGACAGAGGGTCGTGAAGTGCTTACCGGCTGGGGAGAACCCAGGCAAGCGGAGTGAAGTCCAAGCAGAGGTCAAGGGCCGGCAGCAGATAGCAATTCCAGTTAACAAGCCGAGGTCAAGGGTCACGAGCAGACAGGAAGATCGGTAAACAGGCCAGAGGTCAGGGTCATGAGATACACAAGCAAAGTCCAAATCCAGGCAAAGGGTCATACACGGTAAATCAGCAGAAAGTTCAACAGGCAGGAACAAGGCACAGAGCAGTTCAGCAGACTGGAGACAGAAGCTATAACCGGCAATGAGGCAGCAGACCTCATTGCCTTAAATACCCAGATGGACCAATCAGAGCTTGCCCCCAGATAGAGCACACTAATATCCTGCTACACTATCCACCAATCAGGGCTTAGCCCTGGCATCCACACTTGCAGGCTAATGCCTGCTAATTCAGCCACAGGCTGAATCTGATTGTTTGCCCCATATGCGCGTGCGCGCCAGGCTGCCGGGGCGCCGCTCTGCAGAGGCTGTCCGACCGTTGCCTTGGCAACTGTCAACAGTTGGGCGGAAGTGACGTCACCATGACGACCGGGATGCCGGGAGGCATAGGAAGTGAGCCGCGGTGGCTGTGAGTACCGCCGCGGCTCGTGACACTTAGTAGGTTACTACAGGCGGTTTGTAAGCCAATTCGCCACTAGAGCTGCTCCACTTACAGACATGTTAAAAAAAGTTGTCCAGATAGATTAACCTGGTCTGATTCTGCAGAAACTGCCTGGTCTGATCTTCGGTTAGCTCTTTGTTCCTCCCCAGTTCTACAAGCACCGGATTTTACCCGGAGGTTCTTCCTCCAAACTGATGCTACTGGTGTTGGCTTAGGTGCAGTCTTGTCACAGGAGTAGAAAATCCTGTCCTGTACCTAAGTCGTAAGTTGCTTCCAAGGGAACAAAAATATGCCACAGTGGAGAAAGAATGTCTTGCCATAAAATGGGCTACAGAAGCTCTGCACTATTATCTCCTAGGCAGAGAGTTCACCTTAATAACAGACCATGAACCATTGAGATGAATGCAGAGCAACCGGGAGGTAAATGCCAAGGTAACCCGCTGGTTCTTGGCACTGCAACCTTTCAAGTTCTCAGTAGAACATAGACCTGGGATTCTGCACAAGAATGCAGATGCATTGTCACGAAAATATGCGCTCCTCGCGAAGTCTGCTTCCCCCTACTTGGGGACGCTAGGGGGAGGGATATGTAACAAAGGGAGGCATTTATCTGACAAGATGCAAAGAAAACATACAAGCAGAGTAAGACATTGGCGCATTATGCACCTAGATTCAGGTTAAACCAAGTAAAGACTTATGTGTAGTTTAAAGTTGGTTAACTTACATGATTCGTAAGCTGCTTCCTCTCAGCAAACAGACAGGGTGTGTCTGTTAGTTCAAACAGAGCCAGTGATGGGCGTTTTCTCTTAAAGAGAAGGTGGGTGTGTCACCTGTCCATCAAGCTAAGGCTGGGGGAGAAGTATCATGTATAAAACTTTGTTTGTGTCATTTGTTCACTGAGACCAACGCTAGGGAAGCTGGCTGGTCTTGAGAGAGAGTTGGTCTATGTATTGCTAGCTTTTAGGGTCTCCATAATTGCTGTGAAAGTATACAGTGTCAAAACATTTACCATCCTGAGAAGAAAGCTGCATAAAAAGGAAAAAGTTGTTCGCGTGTGCTTCAGAAGTAGCGGGCTCTTGCCACAATATACACATACATGCACACTAGAGGTGCTCACTGACCCTCGTGAAGTGGTTTTGGTTTTGGTTTTGCTAAAAAACCACCCTTGTCTGTTTTGGTTTTGGATCTGTTTTTTTTTTTAGACAAATTGCTAAAATGTGCTAAAATCACATATTTTTGCTCTTTTTTTGATCCTACATCACTATTAACCTCACTAACACTAATTTAAAGTCATTTGCAGTCAATTTTGACTACCTCACAGGTCACAATATTATTTTCATACACTTTAAAACAAAGATTGCAGCAGTTCTGGCCAGTGATAAGAAAAAGGCCATTGTCATGCCTAGGCATAAGACCAAAATCCCACCTCTTATGTGTGGAATTATTTTTACACAAATCCTGACAACAACTGTCTAGCCATTTGTAGCATTTTTAATGCCACACTCAGTAGAGAGAGGGACCTTAACCATCTAGGATCCTCAATTATGTTACGGCATTTGAAGCGAGTTCATGGAGAGCTTTTAGGAAAATCAGATACTTATGTTAAAAAAATAACAAAAAGCAGTCCAGTATCATCTACCTCCCTTCTTTCATCTAGATCCCAGCAAATGCAATCTATACCCCCAACACCTTCATCATCAATATCCTCATAAATGATGGGAGTTAGTCCTGCATCCAAGTTGCTAAGGCTAGATGACTACTCCACTAACCATGATTCCTCTGAATAATTATTGAGCGTTAGTCCCACTGCTGCTGCTGCTGGGGGTGGATCTTCAGCCCAGAAGAATACTACTAGTAGTTTACAACAAGCGACTGTTAAATAATCCTTTGCTGGAGGAAGAAAGTAAGAAAGCTGTCACACAGTCGCAAACCGGATCACAGACGCTATGGGGACTATGGTAGTATTAGATCTGTGTCCAATGTCCACTATTAATGCAGCTGGTTTTAGACAGTTACTTGAGGTCTTCTGTCCCTATTACCAAATTCCATCACAACACCATTTTACTAGAAAAGCTATTCCTCACCTCTACCAGAAAGTTCCCAAAAATGTATTTATTGGGCTACAAAATGCCATTCTATCCACTGTACACTTAACCACAGATATGGGACCAAGCGGAACTGGGCAAACTAAAGATTATATGACTGTGACAGCCCACTGGGTTGGTGATTCGCCTTGACCAGCAGAAACAGCAGCAGCATGTACCCAACTACGTCACATTTTTCAGAAGTAGGCTACAGTGTGTATCAGCGGCTTCACTAAGAGGCATACAGCTGACAATCTTTTACAAAAAAGTAAGGGATGTCATTGCAACATATCTAATCCTGCTTGGACTCTCCTGAGGATATGTGATTTCTGATAATAACACCAAAATTGTTAGAGCATTGCAGTGGGGGGGGGGGGGAGGCAATTCCATCACATTTTCTGTTTTGCTCACACAATCAACTTGCTGATACAGAACTTTTAAAAAATGACATTGACATGCAGGAGATGCTGTTTGTGTCCTGAAAAATTTAGGGTCATTTTTTGGATTCTGCAACAGCATGTAGGAGAAAGCAGCAGCTGCAAGAAGACTAGAATTTTAGGGGAATGTACTTTAGTCCAGCAGAGTAGTCACCTGTGAAGTGAGTGCAGATGTGGCTAGCTTGAGTCAAGTGATTGCCTTAATTATAGTTTTTGAGAAGCAGCTAGAGAAATTGAAGGATGAAATAATACTAAGCAAATCCGCTAACTATATTGTAATTGTACATCTAGGACTTAATTCGCTTCGCCAGGATCCAAGAGCTATCAACGTCTTGTAATGACGTCTCCTCCATAAGTTTCTCTGGCAACTGCTTCACGGAAAAAACTTAGCTTTCCCAAGACACCCAGTGGAGATGCAGATGAGTCAGCACAACATTTTGACATTTGCTCTGCTGTAAAAGAATTGCCCAAAAATCGGGAAAACTAAAAATTCCATGAGGAAGGCCATTATCGACAATTACATCAAAGTACACAGACTTCTGTGATGGTGGATTCCAGCAGGGATGAATTTGTATTGTTTGAGGAAGATGTACACATTGATGAAGGTAAAATATAATGACACTGTAGATTGGAGGTGCTGATCACCGTGGAGGGCGGTATTTATAGATTCTAAAACTTGCAAAATCCGACCACGTCACAATGACGTTTTGCATCGTTTTGGAATCCGAAAAAGCACGATAGCACCGAGCCGACTTGGCTCGGTACTCAGATCCCCTAAGTTTGGGTGGGCTCGGTTTTCGGGAAACCGAGCCCGCCCATCTCTAATATACACACACACACACATTATATATATATATATATGTATATATATATATATATATATATATATATATATATATATATACAAAAAAGGAGCGCCAAACATAGTGTGATAACGTCAATTAACAACACAGTGACCATATATTTCAAATTGGTCTCGTACCAAAAACAGAAGGTAAAATCGCTTATCTGGATAATAATATCCCTTAGATCTTCCACAAGATTCTTCTCAAGTGACCTCAGTCTTCTGCGTCTATCCAATACTAGGAATTATATAAAAATAAGTCAAGCTTATCTGTAACAAGGACTCATCCAGAGATCCTTAAGGCCCACAGGTAATGTCAGTTCCTTCCACCAGGACAGGAGATTACCACGTGAATAGTTCCTTAGCTCCTCTGGAAATAAAACTCCTTCGCAATCACCAGCCAGACAGTCAGTACTCCCTTGACGCGTTTCGTCCTCAACGATTTTCTCAAAAGGGTAAGAAATCTCTGGATGAGTCCTTGTTACAGATAAGCTTGACTTATTTTTATATAATTCCTAGTATTGGATAGACGCAGAAGACTGAGGTCACTTGAGAAGAATCTTGTGGAAGATCTAAGGGATATTATTATCCAGATAAGCGATTTTACCTTCTGTTTTTGGTACGAGACCAATTCGGAATATATGGTCACTGTGTTGTTAATTGACGTTATCACACTATGTTTGGCGCTCCTTTTTTGTATTTATCTAGGTGCCACATCCGCAATTGATGTATAAAAGTGAAGCAGCCTACTGTATGTGAATCTTTATATATAAGCACAATATATTCACGTGACTGTGTTAATGCACTAAGCACAGTTGTCTTTTATCACTGTTTTTTATATATATATAGATATATATATATATATATATATATATATATATATATATATATATATATGAAAAGATACAACCAGATGGGGGCCCTTCCATGGGGTGTTACAACATATAAAATGTATTCATTTATAACACACGCTGTGCACGTACCTAAAGTTAAAGGAATTTCAGCATATCTGTTTCACGTGTCAGCATGCTCCTGTAGTTTTTCTAGTCGTAGCCAAAATCACTGGAGGTGAACCTTGCCCAGACAATCTATGTATTTCTGTTACAGAGATCACCGCACTAAGTTTGTCAATAATATCTATAATCAATAACCCCTATATAACTGGACATTAATAAGTTCCTAAATTAATCTATTGTACATAGAGGGTGCACCCTTACACTGATAATTAGGAAGTATAGAACAAAGAGAAAGAGTGTGTCAAAGGGGCACTCCGGGGTATGGAGTGTAAAATTTATATTTTATTAGTAATTATTAAAAATTGAAGTATCTTGGTACAACTAGCGAAATATTAAGATAAAAACAAAGTGAGGGAAGTGAAAATAAAATTGCAGTTACTACTGCAAATCGCCTGTAATCTCACTACTAATATTGAAATGATAAATCTTAATATAAGAATTTTGGCTGCTGTGATGATAATTAATCATTCAGTAAAGAGTTAGGATACATCTAAATTGTTATTTAGACAATATTTTACAGATATAAAGTTGCTATGAGCTATATAACTAATTACATGGATTACAAATATTAGTCCATGCCTGATTTAAATCTGTGATCCTATATACTCATAAGATCATAACAATTAATTTCTCCTATGCTGGCAATATAATGGTCTATGGTGGGATCAGGGTAAAACTAGCTCCGCTCACCTAATCAGTCTCTGTAGCCACAGAGAACTGTATAATAACGTAACTGTGTTTAGAGCCGTGTGCAATAAGATATGATAATATATATGATTATCACGGCACTCTATATAACAGTCATATACTAATTCTTATATTAAGATTTATCATTTCAATATTAGTAGTGAGATTACAGGCGATTTGCAGTAGTAACTGCAATTTTATTTTCACTTCCCTCACTTTGTTTTTATCTTAATATTTCGCTAGTTGTACCAAGATACTTCAATTTTTAATAATTACTAATAAAATATAAATTTTACACTCCATACCCCGGAGTACCTCTTTGACACACTCTTTCTTTTTGTTCTATACAATCTATGCATTTCGTCTATATAGCGACTTTGTCAGAAGGAGTGAATCCAGCATAGAAATGCAAGCTTCTTAAAGCGCAACATGATAACTCACAATGGTGTATACAAGGTCATTCAATCATATACATAACATATATCGTGAGAAGATTTGGATCATGATGAACACTGTTAAATTTATTGACTGTATGTAACTCCTTAATCTGTTATCAGGTGCTAAACAGATTATAGATCATATGCGTGCGCACTGTGCAAAATTTCTGTGATTTGTGTGTATATATATATATATATATATATATATATATATATATATATATATATATATATACACATATATATATATATATATATACACATATATATATATATATATATATATATATATATATATATATATATTCACTTTGTATTTTGTTAATTGATGTAAATATTAAAATTAACTATTACCACTTCTAGTTTAGAAAGTGTTCTTGCTTTGCAGCATTGTTTCGCACCACATTGATATTGTATTCATCTACATATACTTTAAAATGAAGTTAGGTCCTCTTTTGCAACAATAACAACTTACACTCTTCTTGGAAGGCTTTCCATTAGATGTTGGAGTGTTTCTGTTGGAATTTGTGCCCATTCATTCTGTAGTGCATTTATAAGGTCAGGCACTGATGTTGGACGAGAAGGCCTGGCTCGCAATCTCTGTTTTAATTCATGCCAAAGGTTTTTGATGTGGTTAAGGTCAGGGCTCTGTGCAAGTTTTTCTACATCAAACTCATCAAACCATGTCTTTGTAGCCCTTGCTTTGTGCACTGGGACCCAGTGATATTGGAAAAGAAAAGTGCCTTCCCCAAACTGTTGCCAAAAAAGTTGGAAGCATAGCATTGTCCAAAATGACTTGGTATGCTACAGCATTCAGTTTTCACTTCCTTGGAGATAAGGGGCCTAGCTGAAACCCTGAAAAACAGCCCCATACTGTTATCCCTCTTCCACCAAACTTCACAGTTGGCATAATGCAGTCAGGCAGGTAACGTTCTCCCAGCATCCTCCAAACCCAGTCTTACCTTTCTGACTGGCAAACAGGGAAGCATGATTCATCACTCCATAGTGTCACGGAACAATGTAGAAATACAGCTAAAGAGCCATGGATAGGTGAAAAAACAAACAATGTTTATTGCTGAAGAGTATGAACAGTTGATCACATAAATAGCTTGCAGAATTTACCAGATATACAGCAGTTGCAGGTAAATTGGAGGTGAGGAAATATTCCAGGCAGCATGTACAGGTAAATGCACAGATAAGTCCCAGGTTCACATAAGGAACAGGTCAGCAGTATGTTGAGATAGATCTCCAGCAGCATAAATCCAGGAGCACAAACAGGAGGAAGTGACCACAGAGAATAACCTCACGATGTGATAACTGGATGGGACAACCAGCCCTGAATGCTGGGAGAGACAGATATATATGGAAAACACCCAGGTGCATGAGATAATGAGTGAAGCAGAGTTAACTCCTAAGAAACTAGGAGCACAACAGGCACAATAGCAGCACCTCTGGTGATCAGAGGTGCTGCTGCTAACACATGAAATGAACACCAATGATAAAGACTGATAGTCCAGGATCCAGGAGCTGCCAGGCAAAGCAGTATGCTGCAGGCAGATCGTGACAGTACCCCCTCCCTTAAGGGCGGATTCCAGACGGCAGCTGAAGACTCGGAACTGGAGACAGCGGCTGAAGACTCGGAACTGGAGACAGCGGCTGAAGACTCGGAACTGGAGACAGCGGCTGAAGACTCGGAACTGAAGACAGCGGCTTAAGACTCGGAACTGGAGACAGCGGCTGAAGACTCGGAACTGGAGACAGCGGCTGAAGACTCGGAACTGGAGACAGCGGCTGAAGACTGGGAACTGGAGACAGCAGCTGAAGACTCGGAACTGGAGACAGCGGCTGAAGACTCGGAACCGAACACAGTGGCAGGACTGGACACAGTGGCAGGACTGGACACAGTGGCAGAAGATTCAGGACCGGACACAGTGGCAGGAGACTCAGGACCGGACACAGTGGCAGGAGACTCAGGACCGGACACAGTGGCAGGAGACTCAGGACTGGACACAGTGGCAGGAGACTCAGGACCGGACACAGTGGCAGGAGACTCAGGACCGGACACAGTGGCAGTAAACTCAGGACCGGACACAGTGGCAGGAGACTCAGGACCGGACACAGTGGCAGGAGACTCAGAGCAAGAAGCAGATGATGGCACCTCGGAGCAAGAGGCAGATGATGGCACCTCGCAACAGGAGACAGAGGCTGGCACCTCGCAACAGGAGACAGAGGCTGGCACCTCGCTACAGGAGACAGAGGATGACACCTCGCAACAGGAGACAGAGGCTGGCACTTCGCAACAGGAGACAGAGGCTGGCACCTCGCAACAGGAGACAGAGGCTGGCACCTCGCAACAGGAGACAGAGGCTGGCACCTCGCAACAGGAGACAGAGGCTGGCACCTTGCAACAGGAGACAGAGGCTGGGACCTCGCAACAGGAGACAGAGGGAGTTGGTGCCTCAGGACAGGCGGCTGGAGCTGGCGCCTCAGGACAGGCGGCTGGAGCTGGTTCCTCAGGACAGGCGGCTGGAGCTAGTGCCTCAGGACAGGCGGCTGGAGCTGGCGCCTCCGGACAGGCGGCTGGAGCTGGCAGATTGGGTCTCTTCCCAGAGAACAGAAATGATAGAGCATAAACAAATTTGGAATGCCGAGAGGAAATAACAGGGGATGGTTCAGTAAGCTGACGTGGTCTACGGATGGGACAGTCCTGCAAGAAATGTGCATTGCTGGCACAGTAGACACAACTTGTTTGTTATTCTGCGTTGTCGCTCCTCTTCGGTCAGATGGGGCGTGGACCACCTGTGAGCTGGGAATTAGTTACCCCATAGTTCCTACTAAACAGCAAATTTGTAGAAGCACAATTAAGAGGTGCTGTTTGCACAGGTTCAGCAGCAGTAAAGGTGGATTGAGACAGACCAGCAGCTTCTGTATTAGAAGAGACATAATCAGACAGTCTCCTGAGAGGGTCCACAAGTAAAGAGGAAAATCTAGCAAGCTGAGAACGTAGCAATATAATATCCATCTGTAAAGTTTGTAGCAGTGGCAATTCCAAGATTGGAGAAACAGACATGTTGCATAAAACAAATGAAAAATTGATTGCAGAAAAAAGGTCCCAGAAATAAAACAAAACTTTCACCTGACTCCTAAGCTGTTTTGTGGCTGCTTAAACTGTCACGGAACAATGTAAAAATACAGCTAAGGAGCCATGGATAAGTGAAAAAACAAACAATGTTTATTGCTGGAGAGTATGAACAGTTGATGACATAAATAGCTTGCAGAATTTACCAGATATACAGCAGTTGCAGGTAAATGGGAGGTGAGGAAATATTCCAGGCAGCATGTACAGGGAAATGCACAGATAAGTCCCAGGTTCACATAAGGAACAGGTCAGCAGGTTGTATGTTGAGATAGATCTCCAGCAGCATAAATCCAGGAGCACAAACAGGAGGAAGTGACCACAGAGAATAACCTCACAATGTGATAACTGGATGGGACAACAATAACCAGCCCTGAATGCTGGGAGAGACAGGTATATATGGAACAGATAATGAGTGAAGCAGAGTTAACTCCTAAGGAACTAGGAGCACAACAGGCACAATAGCAGCACCAGTGATCAGAGGTGCTGCTGCTAACACATGAAATGAACACCAATGATAAAGTCTGATAGTCCAGGAGGCAGGAGCTGCCAGGCAAAGCAGTGTGCTGCAGGCAGATCGTTACACATAGTTTCCACTGCTCCACAGTCCAGTGTCCCTGTGCTTTACACCACTCAATCTGATGCTTGCCATTAGTCTTGGTAATGTGAGGCTTGCATGCAGCTACTCAGCCATGGAAACCCATTCCATTAGACAGTCGTTGCACAGTTTTTGTGCTTAAATTAATGGCAGTGGAAGTTCGGAACCCTTCAGGTATGGAATCAGCAGAGCGTTGACGAATTTTACACATCATGGGCCTAAGCAGTCGTTGACCCCGATCTGTGATTTTATGTGGTCTTCTGCTGCATGGCTAAGTTGCTGTTGTTCCTAAACGCTTCCAATTTCTAATACTATCAAATACAGTTGATTGTGGTATATACATCAGGGATGTAATTTCACGAATTGTCTTATTGCAAAGCTGGCATCCTATCACAGTACCATGCTTGAAGTCACTGAGCCCTTCAGTATGACTCATTTTGTATCATAAATATTTGCACATAGATACTGCATGGCTAGGTTCTGATTGAAACACCTCAAGCTTGTGCGTTTGGAGGTAAAATGGATTGATAGAGTCAGAAGCTTTACGCCATGTGGATTGAACAAAGTTTTTTAAACTGGGTGACCTTTTTGAGATTAATCTTCATGGTTTGGGGTTGGAGATGAGTGGGTAGGATGTTCAGCCCCAAATTGGGTTGTCTTCCCTGCTGGGAGGGAGTCTAGGGAGTCTAGCAGAGTCCAGGAGAGAACAATGGTTGCTTAAACCAGCTGATGAGGACCTTAAACCCAGTTGATAAAGAGCAGTTTCCTGTTTTAACACCTACCAAGCTTTTGTGACGTGAAAGAGGCTTCAGATGATATTTGCTTCATGTTTATCTGATGGGAGGGTAGAGCCAGCCATGAAACAGTATGTCAGAAATTTTGTATTGCAAATAAGGCACATGTAGCCTGCCTGGCTATATTTAAGAACCCCCATGGATTTACTCCATTGTCCTTTAATCCAAATCACACAGATACATTTCCATCTTGCCACATGGTCTATTATAACCAGGTAGAGGTTATAATAGCCCAGCAAGTGTGAATAAAAACCAAGTCCATTCAAATAATCCAAACTGAAAAGGCACAGCCTCAAGTTTTTTTAAAGTGACAGTTAATGCTGGGAAGTCCCATCCTTTCATTATGCCTATTTCATTCCTGCATGTATATTTATCAAGGCCATTTGCAATGATTTACCCACCAAATTAGTTCCTATCAACTATGCATGGACATCAATGCAATCAGTCCCTGCCCCATTGGAGCAAACAGTCTAAATTCCCCAAAACACACACACACACACACACACACACACACACACACACACATACACACACAGTGTCGGACTGGGGCATGAAGGGCCCACCGGGGAATGCAACACTAGGGGCCCACCAAAGGGGGTGTGGTCAGCCATCATAGAGGTGGGACCAGACACTAGAGGGGGAGTGGTCAGTCCACGAAGGACAGATAGCACCTTAGTGCAGTATATAAACAAAAGACTCCTTGTGATTTCAGAGTAACTAGTCACCATGACAGAAACGCTCATCCTCGCAGAATCACAGTTTGATTTGCCCGTATGTTTTAGAACACCTACACAGTGACATTTAACAGTATTATGATTTTGCCACAACAATGTCACAGTTTATTTCTTGCATTTCATTAGTTATGCACCCCTATAAAAGTCACATAGCTAGTTTGAGACAATTGGTGTATAACAATCTACTCAGCAATCAAAATCAAAGACACCTTAAGTTCTATTAGCAAAAAATGACATACCCATTCAACATCCACTACGGGTCCTGTCAATAACGGTGTAATAACTGAATTCCAGGCATTTCTGAACACCAATGTTTGAAACTCTAACAGGACAGAAACTATATTAAACAATCGGGATGCTACAGGGTGAACAGAACAGACTCTCATATAATCCAAGTACAGACAATATGATTCTGGGGCTCCCATAATGCATTCAGCCAAGTGATCTGGTGATGTAAACATCTAACACAATGTAGAATGATCAACTCTCTTCTAAATATTCTTCAAACACAACTCCTACAGGCAATATATTATAATTTTTCACATTACTTCTAAGGATCGTAAGTTAGCCCTAGGCTGTAAGAGAAGCCCTTCCTGGTTACACACACACACCGAGGACCTTTTAAACTAGCGAAGCTAATGTTATACTATACTTCTATCTTAGTCAAGATGTTTGGAAAGTTCAGCCTGCCAACAAATATGCAACAATATAAACAACTGGTTAAAATATACTTACTTACCCAAAAGTTGATCTCTGCAGCCTCTCTGCTCTTCTCCCTTCAGCGGCGCGGGAACATCAGCTGACAGGGGGAGGGGGCGGGTCACATGATCGCAGCTGCGATCGCATGTGAAAGATGACTGGCTGTCAGTGTCATTTTTCAATTGAGCAGCGGGGACGCAGCGGGAACGACGTGAGGGGCCTCCAGGTAAGCTCCGCCCACTTGTAAAAGGGGGTGTGGCCGTATGGTAGCCGGGCCTACCGGTGGTTTGACCGATAGCCCGCTGGGCCAGTCCGAGGCTGTACACACACACACACGAAAGGGTCAACATCCTCGGATTTACTGTTAGCTGCCTGCCTCCTACTTGAATCCGCTGACAGTCGGGACCGCCCCCCTTAAGACTAAGGGGCAGCCCCGAGATTGAAGGAAAAGGCGCCAATCGGTAATTAAAAAAAATAATTAAAATATAAAAACAGATATAAATGTGCCCGACACTGCGCCCCCTGGGACCCAGCGCCCCAGGCTGCAGCCTGGTCAGCCTATTGGCTGATCAGGCCCTGATTAACCAGTATTGTTTTATTACTGTTTGTTCCCAATTGTAAAACGCTATGGAATCTGCTGGCGCTATACAAACAAATGATGATGATGATCAATTTATAGCTTAACTTTCATTGTGATATTATACTACTATAAACAAACAACTGTATGAATAAAAAGTGGAAAATGTTGCACATACAAAATGACATCTATAACTATGTTATACTTAATTTAATAATGCTGCTAAATTGTATATTGCCATAAAAGGCACTATCAAAAAAATATAAACTGAAATTGGACTTAATACTGCACAAAGAAAACATAAACAATAAAATACCAACAAAAGTTGAAAAAAAGTAAAATAAATAAATAATCATGAGAATATATAGGATCTGATAAAAGACAAAAATAATAAATAATAATCCCAAATTTATATCAAGGTGATAAATAGACACTAGAAAAGACCATCCCAGAAAATATAATGACAAAAGTGCATGCACCATACCAATCTCACATAACAAAAAACCTGCAGGGAAGTCTAAGTGAATCAATAGAGCTTTACTTTTAAACTTGTTAGAAAATTTTTCATTTCAATTTATTTTTTAGCAACCATATGTTTAGCAGATATTTTATCCTCAGAACTACATCCTTTAAAAGGTTGAGTTCTTGTAGATTACTTTGGACTTGATTAAAATCTCCTGTCTATAGCTTGATTTGACTGACCACCGGCACCAGACTATGAAATAGTAAATATAAGGGATTTGTGTCCTTGCAGACGTTAAGGGGGGTATTCAATTGTTAGCGAGATCGCTAAAATACCTCGCGCTCTAAAAATATTACCGTTAATACGGTAATATTGTGCGTAAATACCGTTAATACGGTTTATTTACTCCCTGGATTTCAGCTCGCAGCTCAGGGAGTAAATAAACCAGAATAATTACTGCATTAACGGTAATATCTTTAGAGCGCGAGTATTTTAGTGATTTCGCTAACAATTGAATACCCCCCTAAGAGGCTGAGTGAGTACTATGCCAGTTATTATTATTATTATTATTATTATTATTATTATTATTATTATTATTATTATTATCCTTTATTTGTTAGGCGCCACAAGAGTTCTGCAGCACCGTACAATGCACAAACAATGGACAGTACAGGGTAAAACTTTACTGAGCAGTAAACAAAAAATACCAACACTTCAGTTTACATATATTGCACTTATAGGCGCCCATGCAACTTTTTAGCCTAAGTCTGAATATTCGGGTTGTGGTGGAATGAGGCATACTAATGAATGCAGTGTACAGTAAGGACATGTTTGCTCAATTGCAAACTGTTGCAGACCAGGAAAAAAGATGCTTACATGCCTGGGAAGGCTGTAATATTTGCAGGTGGTCAGGGGCAGGTCCATATTGCATTTAATGTGTGTTTGTGTGTATTTTTAAAGGATTCTCAAGTTTTATTGATGGCTAATATGCAAATACATTTGTTGCGCATAAAACAAATGGTTAAAAACATGGGTGCAAGAGGGACATTAGTGTCTGTGACGTATGTTGTGTGTAAAACAGTCACATATACTACCCGTTCCAACCTGCACACATCTTAAGATAGTTGCAACCTTGTATATCCTCGCACTTGTGGCTTTTTTAATGCATTTGACACTGGCAATTGCGCCAACTCTGCATCAACCCTTAAGAGAGGAACTTCAAATCTATTAGGGATTCTGAGGGTGAGGAGTAATTCAAGATATTATGTAATGGAAATTATTACTTTCTAAATTTTATATGAATCAATGAATGTATGATCTTAACTGTGAGTAGATGGAGCTGAATGTTTTTAGTGGATAATCAATGTTTGACAGCTGTTTTGAACTGAGGTTCTTGTCTCTTAAGATGAACCACAAACTGGTTTTGAATTGAAAAGACATGGATTAAATGAGTTTAAACCTTCTACTAAATTTGAGAGATGTGCCCAATTAAAGAACTGAAATGGAAATGAACAAGATTTAGGAGGTTTACCATATGCACAAAAAAGTCAGTTACAGTAGAAGAATATGGCAAATTTTTGTGAGTGAATTCTGTTCATACAATATACTATAAGAACTGTATTTATATCTGTTTGTGACATTATCAGGGGAATAGGTATCATCTCGTGGGGAAGATGGTGACGAACAGCAGCAGTAAACCACACAAGTCCAAAGGTTTCAGTTTAAAGACTCAGCTAGTTTTATTTACCAACTTGCAAACAAAATATAACAAACTAAATCCTAGCTGTCTGGCTACTAACTAATACATTTGTAGATGCCCTCTCTCCTGTGCGGACCTTATGTCCGACACACAAATTAAACCTGTATTGTTGCTCACCACAGCAGAGTGTCTCAGGAGGCAACTCACATCCTCCCCAGGGAGACAATGATTGCATATACTAGCTGCCTTTTCACAGGCACTTCACGGGTGCATCTCTTGATCAGTCTTTTTAGAGACTGGCAGGCCAGAAGACCCGGACTGGGCCTTATGTATGGAGCTCACCCTTCTCTTGCGCCATACATAACACCAGGGACCCTTACCATGTTTTGTTACCACATGGAAACTCCCTGTAGGAAGCTTTTCCAAAACATCTACATATTCTCCCTGGTGTTTTAACATACACAATGCTGGAAGCCTGGGACAAATATCTCTGCCATTTAGCCTTTTTCCAGTGACTCTGTCACACTTTATACATAATAATGTCAAGCCTACATCTAGTAAGTGTTTTACCTGTAGATCCACTGTGGAATATGACTCACAAGTTACATGTTATGACGTGTGGTTCACAAGCTTATGTTATGTAGATTTAATCCTGAGAGGGGGCTCACAATATGGATGAATAATTTGGACCACTGAAATTCACAAGGAGATTTGAAATAATTTGAACATTTATAGCCTTATAAAATGTTGCACTATTATAGTTACTTTTTGTTTAGCATGTTTGGATCATACTTGTGTGAATTCACTGGAGAGCACCAAATCAACAAATTGAATATAAGTATATATATATTTTTTTTTTATTTCTATACTCCCCCATGCACATATAAATTTATATAGGACAATGAGAGAGAGATAGTGCTTTATACCTCTTCAGATTCATTATAGTAATATAGGTCTAGATTAATTAATTTAAGTTAGGCATTTTGTTTAGACCTTCAGGAGTTAGTGGAAAGTATACATCCAAAAGGATTCTCTCATACATATCTTTTTAAATCTATCACCTCCTTGTTTGGTTGCATTAATCTGTTCAGTCTGTATCAATCAAAAGACCAGCTGGAATACTATCAAGGGCTAACAATAAAAGTCTTGATATGGAGTGAGCTGGGATTTTTTAACTATATTTCGATGTTCCAGAATTCGTGTTCAAAGAAGACAAATAACATGACCAACATATAATAAGTAACATGGACACTCTAAGATTTAAGCTACATATTTGGTATCACAGTAAATAAAACTCTTTCTTTAAGAATGACTTAAATTCAGTGCTCTCAGGCTTCATATGTTTGAAAGTCATTCAACTTATTCTCCCACATCTGAAACATCAGATGCCACAAAGATGCCACTCCACTCTAAGATGTTTTTCTCCTGAGTCACTGATATTAAAGTTAATTTTATCACTTACCAATAAAACATTGTTCAATGTGATTATTGTGGTTCCAGAGCACAAAGATATTTAATTGCAAAATATAGCAGGATTTACAGCAAGCCATTGTTACGCTTTAAAGATATTACAATAAAGCAGGAAAGTATAACAACACTGAATACATTACATTTTCTAATGAGCTTCACCCAGGATAAGTCATGTTGTCTGTAGTCAGGATCAGAGAACAATGGCCAGGGTACTTATATGCAGCTTCAGTATAAAAAAAAACTACTGATGATGTCACTATGTACACAAGCATCATGTCTTCATTAGATCAGTGTTAATGATGTTCCAGTTGTCTGCTAGTCATAGGTTAATTCAAAGGATTCCTCTGATAAGATGTGACCACCTCACCCTTAACTGCTGAACACATGTGGCGCTTAAGGATACTGAGCTAAACCAATTTCCACACAGTGTCATTTTGACCATTAATCTTTTATCTTCTATAACTATTGATCGCAGGAAGTGATGGCAAAGCAGAATGTAGTGGATTAGATATGGTAATGTGCATATCAAAATGACACTAAACATGATACACTTCCTATATCCTGAGCCTTAGACACCTTTAATATATTATAATTTATGCATAAACAATCTCTAATACATTTTACTAATAAACAAATGTGGATTGGAACCTTAATAAATGTGTGTTATTTACGAGTGTAAATGTGAATATAAATGTGTGTGTGTTATTAACCTGTGCAATTGCATCATAACCATTGCGTATCAATCGCAATTGCACGGTAAAACAATATTAATCAATTTGGTTTACTTCATCTAATTACTTGACTCCCACACTGACTTGTCTTTATAACTTTGTGATATTCTATCAAATAAACTAGATACCAGGTGATCCTGGACATTTATAGACTTCTTAAAGTGATTGTTGGATTATCTGGTAAGATCGTTTTAAAATAGGGTCTCCTTTCAAAATAGGTAATATGTTTGTATAGAAAAATAAGGACCAGCTAGATTACCTGGAATTCCATTTATCAGCCAATATATTTTTTTTTTTGAATTATTCACAATCTGTCAATGTTAAAACAGGATGTAGAGTACCTTATAACTAATGGCATAGTTCTTCAAATTCTCATCTAATGGCATGCAGCTCACATTATTCATGGTGTTGAATTTCTCTCGACAGAGGCAACATTCCAGGATAAATAAGCACAGGGGAGAACTGTTTTGGTAGTTTCAGAATGTTGAGAGAGCATAGCCCCAGCACTAACTTTGCAGGCATTAAACTCCACAATGTATGATTTCATAGTATCTGGGTGACACTGTACAGAGAATGATAGAAACACCTGCTTCAGTTTTTTGAATACCAAATCTGCTTCTGAAGTATCTAAATTACCACCCTTTTTATTCAAAGAAATAATAGGTTCAAACTAGTGAAGCTAAATTCTTAATAATTTGTATACAGTAATTAGCAAAATCTAAAATCATCTAAAAACAGTTAATTTTCTTGGGTGGAGCCCAGTTGTTATTAACTTCGACCTTACTTTGTAACCCTAAAGTGGGGATTATATATACAGGAAATTGCACTTTAGTATTTTAAAAAAATTCTGTAGTTTGGCATAAAAATAACATTCTCCAAGATTGACCAATACTAAATGGACATAATTACAGCAGTCGTATCTATATATGGCCTCTTATCAGCGCTCCCTGTGGAGCACTGCCCCGTCAAGAACCAACATAATTTAAGGAGAAACATGAATGTAGTATGGACTATATACAATCTTTGTTTGGTATAAAGAAGATCAGAGATAATTGGAGATGTAAAGATTTAGAAATAATATTACCGTAGGCAGATATGGAAAACATCTATAATTTGAAAACTCTAGTGCCTGATGGACATAATATTGAGTTTGAGCTCAAATGTTTTTTATAATTTGTTGTTGTAGATGTGTGGAGCTTTATATATATTCTAGATACTTGTTTTATTTTGCCTGTATTAGAACATAAATGAACATTTAGGGCTAGATTTTTAAAGATGTTTAAAACTCCCCACTGTCACCCCCGGCAACCACCAACCACTCCCAACTGTCACTTTTCCTTCAAGAAATATATAGGTCAGTGTATAACTCTGCCCAGCAGGTGGCGCTGCAGCTTGGTTTTTTTTTTCACGCACACACAGACAGACTAACACACGCCACTAGACATTTATATTATATATATATATATATATATATATATATATATATATATATATACACACACATACATACATACATACATACATACATACATACATACATACATATTGACTCTAAAAGCCTTTTCCCTTAAAAAGAACAATGAGGATGGATTTCTATATTATATAACATCGTATATGAGGATGGCCTTATATAATATATTATGAAACATATTGGAGGCAATATATTAAATATATTGGAGCGGATAAGCCACTATTCCTTTGAATAAATTGAGACTAAGGAGGCTAATATGATAATTTTCTATATAGATGTCCATTTTGTATAGATGTCTGCTACACTCTATAAGAAATCGATATACAGCTGCTGCTATTTGTGTCGATCATTGCGACCAGGGGCAGGCTGGGCTGGGGCGCAGGGGGCATTTACTCCTCAGGCCGGTCCCATAGTGTGCTAACTTGGGCTGGGCTGATTGCGACATATTGTTACCCCTAAAATGGATTCACTTATTATTATATTTGATTGAAGATATTAAACAATCTTATTAAGTTGTTTATGTAAAGGTGAAAGGTAAGAATGAATGAATAGTATAATGTTTTTATGGATGGATATTAGAAAATAGATCAGATATACCTTGATAAAGACCCGAGAAACCAGGGATGAAACGCGTTGGTGAAAGAGTGGATGCATGCAAATTGTACCTCCGACCTAGATGATAGGGGAGGAACAGCAGTTTTCAACATGGGATATTTACAACTGAATGCTGATAACTCCACATCATTCTGGTAGGAGTGAACATATCGCTTTTAATATAGGAATTGATAATAGCAGGGTTAACAAATGTCAAAGTCGTATAATTGGATGAACGAAAGTATTTTGGTTAATATTATTTTACCGTGTGATTGCGATCAGTATGCCACGTAACACGTGGCATGGCGCGATCACGCGGTAAAATACGCACACACTCGCACATTTAGTTATATATATATTTCATATTTATATGGGTTCCATTCCACAGTGATTTATGAGCAGATAGTATTTAGTTTATTATTTAGTTTATATATTATGATTATATGTACACTTTAGTGATATTTGAGGTTCAGGTTGCAGGAACTATGTCATGTTTAGTATCATTTTAATCCCCTATTCATCAGCAGTTGTCCTGTTCATTCCCCGAAGAGATCGCACATTGCATACTCTAGTTAGCGATGCTAGGGAATAAATGTTTAAATTGTTACTGACTGTGTATAGTGAATAGACTAGCTCAAACTGGTTTCTGGGCGGGAGAATCATCTGAAATGTTGACCCTCACCCTTGGAGGGGGTTGTTTGAACTAGCATATGACCTGTTTACACTGGACCCTCCTGAAGCCTGGACATATAGAAGCAAGCCACGTCATCTGCATTGTTTTCTCTGTAACACTGAGTGTATATAATACAGCTCTAGCTGGTATTAGCCCAGTCATTCTCTGACCACAGTACTCTGGAGTTAAGTACTGTAAGCTGGTACCAATGGAGCGCAGCTAGCGCAGAGGTATGTATGTATCTTTGGTATCGGCTGTACTGTTTTATAATTATGTATTGAACTGCTAAATTTTGCATCTGCTAAAATAAATCATTTTGTGCTTTGGAAACACAAATCGCTTAGACAATGCTTATTCGAAAATGATAAAATGACTTTAATACAAACTGCTTAGAGTCAGTATGTTTTTAATTCTTTATGTGTATGAACAATAAAATTATGTTTTCAATGGATGTCACAGTAGATCTCGATATGTTCTCCATTCTGATATGGGGCAAATTATAACAAAAGTGAGATATTGTGACAAGTGCAACTGAGACGGGAAGATCATCTCAAGTGATGTTAATTATGCTAAAGCTTTTAGCTGTACAGCTGTAGAGTAGGTGTATGGAAAAAGTGTGTAACCCTTGTGTTGATAGGAACTTGTTGCACTAAATGCTTCGATCTGTACATGCATTTCTGCAATACCATAACATACTACACTATATTGCATTTTCTCTCTTTCCTTTTTTTATGTGATCGCCACATCGGAAATATTCACACTGCAGTGTCATTGAACATTTAATGAACCTTGCAGGGTTGAGTAAGCAAAAATAACGTTTTTACATTTATTAACGACTTTTGCTGAACTTTCATTTGAATAACTAACGAAAGGGAGACTTATTTGAAAGAATATGGCGATCTCGATTTGACTAATTAAGAATTTGTCAATAAGATTGAATGATAGTAAATATACGATTTTGCTCTATCTCTGCCCTGGGTGTCTATATTGCATTTTACCTATGTTTTTATTCTTATGGTATCTGCCTGTGATATATATAGCATTTGTTTCAATAATTAGATTAGTCCTCCAAGGAGGAAAAGTATTTAATTTTATTGTTAGGATAATTGACAACAAATACCCTACAAATTGTCTGAAAATGCTATTACCAAAAATCTGAAAATGTACATGGCATTACTTAATATTCCTAATGGTATCTCTGATGGTAATGGCTGTTCTCCCTTCTCCCTGTCTGATTCTCTTTCAAACAAACACATCTCACCAATCCTAAAGAAACCATTTATTGACCTAGCCTCTCTCTATCTGCTGCCATTTGTCTCTACTCTCTTTTATCACAAAACTTTTTGAGCAACCTGAGTACAACCTGAGTACAACTGCCTACCTTATTTTCTCTCCTCTCTATTTCTTCTTGACCCTGAAAATGAACTCCCACCCTCAACATTTCATCAAGATTGCTATCACAAAGTGATCAACAATATACTTACATTAAAATCTAATAGTCACTTTCCATGATAATTGTACAGGAACTCTCTGCTGCTTTCAGATCCATTGATCACCATTTTCTCCTGCACAACCTACACTCCATTGGTCTTCATGACACAGCACTTTCCAGAATAATATATTGTTTAAGTGCTACTCACAGGTACTAAACATCGAGGACCAGGACCAATGAACAAAATGGTCAAGACAAGAATACCATAGTAAGTTTGATTAAATAAAGTCCCATAGACCACTCGCAGAAGTGGTGAAGCTCCTAAGTCTCAATTCCTTTTGAACTCAGTATGGAAAGAACTCTGGATCAGTTGGAGAAAGAGAATTACAAAAGAAAATGGAATAAAAAAATTGTTTGTACATTTCATATAACTTGAAGATAGTGATGAAGTATTTGTGGTGCACTTACCAAAGTGTAGTGTACTGATTTGCATGTAGAACACAATATTGCATCTAGATTTCTAAATGAAATACTTTCTTTAATATTGGTGACAATTCCCAAATAACTACAAAAAAAAATAAAAATAAAAACACAATTGTGTGTACTAAAATTAAAATCTCAGTGATACTTAAAAGTTGAGCACACTCACTAAATAAATCTGAGGGCAGAACTTTGAAAAAGTATTTTCACCAATCAACCATGTTGATGCAATGGTGCTCAAAATGAAATGATATGGATAATCAATATTTGTCAATATATATATATATACATGTGTAAAATATATTACATAGAGTAACGTATGTAAACTGAAATGTGCCCTCCGTTGTTCATGTCAGGAAACAGGGAAGCTGTGGGACAGTAAGTCAACGACAGATAAGATGTGGCAAGATCTACTTGGATTTATGCCTATATCTGGGGTTGATGGGAGATGTTGAGAGATCCTGATATGTGGAGTGATATTATTGGTCTAAAGTCTTATATGATGCTTTATATATGTATTATTTTGTGGTTTTAGGGCACAAAATGCTTGCAAAAGTAATATGAAATTACCATTGTTCTATATGAATTGAATTGTTTGTATTGCGCATACATAATAAATTGAGAATATTCTGAAGAGACTTTGTTTTTTGGATTATTTCTGAATACTGCCATAACAGTTGGAGGTCCCTGACCAAGATAATTCCATAAAACCTGACCCGACGCACTAAGGAGGATCGGCTTTGAGTACTTGAACCAACGGTGCACCAAGGTAAGACATTTTCTTACTCTGTTTCAAGTACTTAATTGCTGGTCCACTGCTGTTGTGTAAGGCTTTATGGAAGTTTTCTCAAGTGAGTCTCATCATTATATTACATATCCAGAAGTGCTAAAGGAATATTGTATAACTTGTATTGAGGTGTTTAAACCAGTAGCATATATTTTTGTTCCATCTTTTCAAGTATAATCCGAGGATATGATGGTTGTGTGAAACTGTTTGGACCCTTATAGCAATTTATTCTGTGGGGATCCAAGCAGAGGAGAACTCAGAAACTCCTCTGACTTGGGTTTCGAAGACACCTCTCAGAGTTCAAAGTGCTGTATTGTGGTTGTGGTTGTTGAAGCTGTATCATCAGTCGTGGTGACTGGGGAGGTCTGCTAGAGGTTGTAGCACCCAACTCCCAAAGTCAGATGAAATTTCAGACTTGACATTGTGAGTACCCTGGGTTGAAGAAAATACAGTGACTCACAATGGGGGGGAACTCCTCAGCAGGTGAAAAACGCAATCTGTTTATACTTTATGGCTGCCCAGGTAGTGTGATGTTATGAAAGTATGGAAATGAGAGTGTGCAGTATTTGAAAAAATGGAACAAGAAATGTCTAAGCATCCCTTTGACTGGTACCTTTGAGAGAAATTTGTTGATGGATTTGAAGAAACATGTGGGTAAGACGGAATCAGAGCAAAGAGCACTTAATCAGTGAGTTATGGAGGCATTTAGCAGTGCTCTGCCTGCATATGTAGAACAGACTATGATGTTACAGACAAAAGGTTCGGACCGTGACAGGAGTTATGATTTACATGAGGACTCAGATACAGATGCTATGCTTGCTGTGATTGCTGCAGCATCGAGACTGTCAGCAACAAAAATAGCTGCACCTGAATTTAAGGGAAAACATGTCATTGATCAGACAGAGCAGGAATCTAGAATCATGCATACATCAAGTAAAGGCGTGCCTCCTCTACATATGGGCAGTAGCGCTAAACCAAAGTTAGTGGATGACAGTGTGGAATATCATGATTCAGACACAGGGTGAGAGAGAGGCCCCTATAATAGACAAAACATAAACAGAATTCTTTAACATAGATGACACAGAGTTGGAAACGTATAAAATAAATGTGATTTTATGTGAAGATAAAATGTGGACTTGGAATTCAAAATAAGGAAAGTGGGATGCACATGAAATGCCCCCAACAAAGTTAATTACACAGCTCCTTATCACAAAAGAATATTGCAATGTAAGTCAGAACAATATAAAGACTCTTAAGAGGGAGGAGCAAAGAACATCTGTTGCTAAAATGTTTCCTGTAAGAGAAATTATGATGGGAGACGGGGGAAAATGGACTATGCATGTCCTGTGGAGCAATATAGAATTAAGACAAATAGTAGAAGAATGCTCTAATTACCAAATTAATCCGGGATATGTTTTGAATAAGTTACAAAAAAATGTTGCATCCAATTTACAGAGATCTAGTTCAGTTATTCACTGCCCTACTCACAACCACGGAAAGTGTTAAGCTTTTTGAGGAAGTAGAGAAGCATTTGACGAGTATGCTACTGGACAATGACAGGGACAATATTGACAAAGCATGGGAAAATTTTCAGACAAAGTTTAAAAAGTTATTTCCTTGTAAACCAGACTGGATTCGCATACAGGCAGTTAAACAAGAATACAATGAGTCCGGGAGAAATCATTATGGATGGTTTTCTCAAGAGGCTGAACACTATGGTGGGTTGAAAGCAATTTTAGAAGAGAATAGTGTACTACAATGTCTCATGCAGGGCTGGATTAACCATAGGGCTAACTGGGCTGCAGCCCAGGGGCCTCGGGCATCCAGGGGGCCCTTGAAAGTGCTCAGCATCAGTATTGATCGGTCGGGGGCGGGGGCGCCCCCAGCCCGATTAGTGCTGCTGAGCACTTTCACTGCAGTATTTCCCGGCGCGCTGTAGTCTCCTTACTGAGGAGATCTCGTGAGGGAAGGAGGAGAAGGAGGTAAGTGCCGGGGGGCGCTCAGGTCACGGGGGGGCCCTCACGGGGGAATGGAGGCCCCCTTAGCCCAGGGGCCTCCATTCCCTTAATCCGGCCCTGGTCTCATGTTACAAATATTTTTAGACGGTCTTAGACAAAACATTAAAACTCGTGTAACCACGGGTGTGCCAATGTGGAGAAAGCTTGAATTCCATGAATTGGTCCAGGAAGCACAGGCACGTGAGGTTAATTTAAATACACAAACACAAAAGAAAGCCATTGCAGCACAAAATAAATTAATGAATGTACAATTGAATGCTGCTGAGAAGACCCCAAATGTGCAGGGTTACAAACCCAGGTTTGATCAATCTGCAATTACTTGCTACAATGGTCAAAAGAAGGGTCGTTTCTCAAGGGAATGTACAAAACCAAGAAAAATAAAAGGTATCTTCAGGGTAAGCCTCATAAAGATGAGCAAACTGAGGGAGAGGAGACGCAATGACTACCAAAAGTAACACCTGTGTTACAAATGCCGCTCATTCAATGTAAATCCCAAGAGCACAAAGTTAAATTGGTAATACAGGGAAAAGAGCAACACTTTTTGGTCGACACAGGTACTGCAAGATCTTTGATATGGGGAAATCAAAGATACCCACTAACTGGAAATATAATACATGCTGTTGGAGTGGCAAATAAAGTGATACCATTAAGAGAGACAGAAAAGATACAAGTCGCTATAGGACCACTTACCAGTGAGCATTCCTTCTTGTTAGCTGCAGATGCTCCTACCAATTTGTTGAGCAGGGACCTGCTTTGCAAATTGGGTGTACAGTATTCTGTACAGCTGATGGGGTATATTTACAAGTATCAGACAAGCACGAAGGTATAGTCAATAGTGCATTGCAGGATGATCCTTATATAATTACTAGTGCAATATTTGTAGTCAATGTGACACCCGAAGTATCTCAAATGCTTGACATGGTGCCTGAGAAATTATGGGCAACAAGCTCACATGATGTAGGGAAGATGCTGACAGTTACTCCAGTACAAGTTACATTTAAACCAGGAGCAGTTATTCCTAGCAGACCACAATACCCATTGTCTCCAGATGCGGATAAGGGTATCTTCCCTGTAATTCAAGAGCTGTTAGAAAAGCAAGTATTAATTAAGACTCAAAGCTCCACAAACTCTCTGAATTTCCCTATATGGAAACATGGTGGGCATGGCTATTGAATAATTCAAGACTTGAGGGCAATTAATTGTAGAGCCATTACACCCAGTTGTCCCAAATCCTGCCATGATTCTGATGCAGATTCCATTTTAAAGTATACACTTTACAGTGATTGACTTGTGTGCGGCTTTTTTCAACATACCTATACACCCAGACAGTCAGTATCTCTTTGCATTCACATACAGAACCATGCAATACACTTGAATCTGTACACCACAGGGATGGGCCAACTCTCCATCCATTTATAGTCAAAATCTAGCAGACAACTTGCAATCACTCATTTTGCCAGGTGAATCCATACTCGTCCAGTATGTAGATGACTTGCTGCTATGTTCATCTGATTACACTACATCACTTTTAGACACTAAAACACTGCTTGTTTTTCTGGCAGAAAATGGACATAAAGTCTAAAAAGATAAAATGCAAGTATGTCAAGAGAGAGTCACATACAATGGACATTGCCTAACACAAGGGTTCAGACATCTCTCACCAGAAAGGTTGAGAGCAATACAAGAGATCAGATTACCTATCAACAAAAGAAACTAAGAGGGTTTCTTGGCTTGACTTCCTATTGTAGACAGTGGGTCCCAAATATTTCTCAAATAGCAGCTCCATTGTATGACTTAACAAAGGCTGCTATCCCAGAACCATTTGTTCACACTGAGGAGACAAAAGTATCATTTGAAACATTAAAGGAAGCATTGCTCAGTGCTCATGCACTGGGAATACCTAATTATGGCATGCCCTTTTTGTTGTTTTGTCATGAATATGATAGACATGCTACAGATGTGTTAGTCCAAAAACATGGAAATGATCCCAGACTATAGCGTACTACAGCATACAGCTACACCCAGTTGCAAAAGGGTTTCCAAGTTGTTTAAAAACTATTGCAGCTGCAGCACTCATGGAGAGAAATCAGCAGACATTGTATTGGGGTGCCCCCTAAAGGTTCATGTAGTAGCCACACTATTAAACTGTGAGAAAACCAGACATGTTACTACTGCTCGAATAACAAAGTAGGAGTGTGCCTTATTCTTGCCTCAAAGCATAGAACTGATTTGATGTAATGTGTTGAATCCTGCTTCTTTAATGCCTATAAATGAAACTGGTGAGTTTCAGAGAGAGGAGGGGGGAAATAATGTCAGCACTGATGATCATGATTGTTTAAGACATGTTGATGAGCAGACGCTGCCAAGACTTGAGTTAAGTGAAGTTTCACTTCAAAATTCTGAATTAACCTTTTATGTGGATGGCAGTTGTCACAAGCAGACTGAGACAGGCACAGTGCAATCAGGTTATGCTGTAGTGGATGATGTCCAAACTGTATTTTCAGCTCCATTAGCAAAAACTCACTCTGCACAGCTGGCCGAGCTAAAAGCACTAATAAAAGCATGTCAGCTTGCAGAAAAAAAAAACATTAACATATACACATACTCCCATTATGCATTTGGCGTTAGTCATGATTTTGGGGAGATTTGGAAATAAAGAGATTTTTTAACTGCAACAGTTTCACCCATTGCACATGCAAAGGCAGTAAAAGAGTTGATAGCAGCTATACAGTTACCTTTGCAAATTGCTGTTAGAAAGTGTCAAGCACATATGCCAGGCCATGATGAAGTTACCGAAGGTAACCATAGAGCAGACATTGCGGCCAAAGCTGCTGCGCAAATGCAAATTGAGACAGAACAAACATTTACACTACAGAATGCTGTTTGTTTACCTTATGTACAAACATTAATTGATATGGAAAAAGTTTTTGATTCACAGGAAAAGGCCAAGTGGGAAGATGTAGGATGCTCACAAGATGAGCTTGGCTTATGGCGAAGCAAGGAAGGTAAGCCTGTCGTCCCCAGATCCTCTTGCCCACATTGGCACAAATGTCTCATGGGTTGACCCATGCAGGTAAGATGGCTATGATTAGTCTTTATAGTCTGATTTACACCAGTAGCAGCCAAGTACTGTGCATTTTGCATTATTTGTTTAAAAAGTAAAGCAGAAAGACTAGTAAAAACAATACCTTTACATCTTCCACAAACTGATGGTCCTTTTCAAATCTTGCAGATAGACTTTATTCAACTTCCAAAAGTTAGGATGCTGCAATATGTGTTAATTTGTGTAGATCAATTTAGCAGTTGGGTTGAAGGTTATGCAGTTCAATTATAGCCAAAAAACGCCAAGAGGACCCTTGAACATTTCTCCATATGAGATCTTATTTGGAAGGTTACCTAATGTTGTTGTTTCTCCCGCATATAAACTAACTGTGAATTATTTGATTTAAATCAGCAACCAGCTTAAGGAAATTCAAACATCTGTGACAAGCACACACCTGATACCAACGGAAAAGATCTGTCATGATCTTCAACCCGGAAAGAAGGTAATGATCCGAAGTTTCCTGAGATCTGGCTCGTTGACTGACCGGTGGGAAGGACCATATTTGATCCTGTTGACCACATCTACTGTAGTAAAGGTGAAGGAGAAATCTGCATGGATTCGTGCCTCTCATTGCAAGAAGGTAAATTCTCCTAAAAGTACAGTGGCTACAGGATATCTGTTGGAAGACACACACATCCTTTACAGCGAAGGAGCAACAAGTGATCCTACCTACAAGTGAGTGATATTGGTATATTTTACTACGATCATAATAAAATCGTAGCACTCACTAACAGCAGAGACTCTGATTAATTGGTCGAAATGGCCTAAGGACGAACTTTGTTAAGACAAGAACTGATAAAATACATCAATCTAACATCCATCTAACAACATGACTGGGCAAACGAACCCAGAGAAGAAACTGTGTATAATTGTATGTGTATGGGCTATAGTTGCAGCAATATTATTCATTACAATTCATGTGACTGTCATAGTATTGCGTAACAGACAGACATATAATTCAAACACAGGGGCAGGGGAACGAGTCTCAAAGGAGTCATTGATGGTAAGGTATAGTGTGCGTAAAGAAAAGTGTCATGATTTATCCCCTACTGAGATGTGTATTTGTAAATATTGTGTGCCAGTCCCTGAGAAAAGGTGTATCAAATGTGTGAGGATGACAAAGGTCATGAGGTAAAGAAAAAGGAAATGCATATGGAAATTAGAGAGGTAGAAATGTCAAATTCTCTATTGGAAATGCATAGCAAGATAGCTCTAAGACTAAATGCGAGTGATTGTTGGGTACGTACACATTTGCCAGTATGCACTACATCAGGCATACCTTAAGTAGCACATTTTCTTACAGAAAAGGATATAGATGAAATGGATTAGATTTGTGTTGCATTCACGGCTGAAAAGGTTCAGCAAGAGTACAAGACATGTAGAGAAAAAGCAGACCCATCATGGTAAAAATACCATGGAAGAATGTGACAAAGGAATCACTACACAGGTCTCCAGCAATTACAGTGACAGTGTTGAGTGGTATTCCTTAGTTTTGCATAAAAATAAGAGATATGAGAGTGAAAAACTAAAGAACAAATGTACAGAAGAGTTAGTAGGGGAAGTGCCAGGTAAGGAAATGGCGTATACTAAATATTCATAATCAAAATTTGTGACTAAGATCCCTACAAAGTACAATTATGAGGGACTACGGTGGTACAATGTAGCCAAAAATGGAAGTTTAGTTGGGAATCAGACATTGAAAGATATTCAAATAAAAAATTGTGATTTCAATCATGAAAACTGTAACACCACGAAGGGAAAGAATATAAATATAGCTGTCTTTATGGAAGTGTTTGGTATTGATTTTTACTGGATAATCATTTGAATCTAAAGCTACACAGTATTTTCAGGGTACTCAGTGGTTCATGTATTTATTTTTCTTTTATGTCCGATAACTAATCATCAATGAAAAGGCTATAGAGGTCAGATAGGCCAGGTCACAGAAAAACTTACAAAATGATGAACAAATGATGCAAACTAAGCAGGCAAAAATAGAGATCAAAAGTAAGCAAAAGTCAAGGTAGCTGGCAAGAAAAAATGTAAAGATCAACAACAGTAAATCCAATAAAGACAATAGCACCCAAATGAAACAAAAGCTTTTAATGGGTGCTAAGTAATGCCAAGCCGGTTTTTATAAATATATGCAGAGCACCAATTGAGGCACTTTTAACTTTGAAGTGCATGTGGCTACGCAAATGCATAAATCTGCAAGGGTTGGCTGAAGAAAGCAATTGGGTGTGCACGCATCTAAAAAGACACCAATCTCAATGTTCATGTGCATCCAGCGACAACAAATAATGAAATTTCTACTATGCTATTAAAATTATATGTAATACTGTACCAGTTGTTTTGATATATTTGGAAGGCTTACTATGGCAAGAGAACCTCTATTTGGTGATGCATAATGTCATATATTACATACTGTCTATATAGAAAAAAAACATGTAGATGGCCTTAAACCAACTTTTTTTTTTGTATAAAATCAAATGTTTTCTTTCCTAAAAAAAAAATTCTATTGAAAGATAAATAATTGTTTTTTTACAATTATTTCTGGTTTGATGGAAGCCAGCGCCTGCCAGCAATGGGGATTGCGTTGGAATTGTGGTCTGCATCAAGCTTTATGACTCTCATTATGTGCTTCTGGGAACAACTGCCAAATCCCTGTTTCTTAAATATGTGGAGACCTTGGGGGTAAATGTATCATGCTTTGGATTTTAAAAATCACTGGCTTTCATATAAGGGTGAACTGCTGGACATTTTTTATTTTCAAAAGTACCACTACTAGCCTTTCCAACTTTTAGCCATGATAACAATACAAAGCATGTGATGTGTTAATCAACTGTATTGCAAATTGTGGGGAAATTGGTGGAAAAACTGCCAGAAAAAAAGACTGTGGGGATAAAAAGATGCAACTGTTAAGCAACAATACTAGGTTACGGCATTTAAATAATACTTAACTGTTATTAAGGGGCCAAATGTGTGCCAAATAAACATTCCCCACACCATTACAGCACCACTACCAGCCTGCACCATTGACACAAGGCAGGATGAATCCATGGATTTATATTGTTTATGCCAAATTCTGATCCCAGTTAAAACCGAGATTTGTCAGACCTGGCAACATTTTTCTGATGTTTAACTGTCCAGTTTTGGGGAGTCTGTATTGAGACTACTGAGTCTGTAGGCAAAGGCTCGGTAGTTTCTTGTTCCTATCAGATAAGAGTGGAACTTGGTGAGGTCTTCTGCTGTTGTAATCCATCCTCTTCAAGGTTTGACCTGCTGTGTGTTTAGAGATACTCTTCTGCATACCACTGTTGCAATGCATGGATATTTGAGCTACTGTTGCCTCTCTGTCAGCTTGAATCAGTCTGACCATTCTCCTCCGACCATGCTCTTTATCAAGGCATTTACATCGACCGGACAGCTTCTTACTTGATGTTTTTGGTTTTGCACACCATTTTCTGTAAACTTTAGAGACTGTTGTGTGTGACAATATCCCAGGAGATCAGCAGATCCTGAGATAGGTTGGGTTCACGCTACAAAAATTGTCGATCGATTTGTTACCTATAATGATTTTACCAATGATTGAAGTTCCATCGCCAAGCCGATTTATGCGTACACACTATACACTCATTCATGATTTAGCATCCAGGCTGTGATTTTTGTCTGTCATAGCATTGTAAAAGATTGTGACTCAGTACGCACTATGGAGATATATGACCTCTCAACAGCAATATGCTAAGCAAATTTAAACAAAAGGCTGAACCTCAGTGCACACAGCACACACAAATAAAGATTCAGGAAAAGGAAATACATTGTCACCATTCATTCTATTGGACATCTTTATGTATAGTGTAAGTTCGTTAACTCCATTCATAACTGCACAGCTACTATGATATATTTTAATATAATGACCACAATAAATGAACAGGAAGCTCATGATTTGTTACTTCTTGCCTTGGCAAGAACACTGCAAACGCAGACCCGTAGGGAAAGAAGGAGAAAGAATCAGACTTGTTGGACTAAGGAGTGGTTCCACAGGAGAGACCTTTTTTCACATATACCCCTGCTACAGGAGATACAAGACAACAACCCAAATGCCTCCAGGAATTTCCTGCAGATGAATGATCCCACATTCCAGGAGCTACTCCAACTTGTCACCCCACTCATCCAGAAGGAGGTCACCCATTTAAGGAGACCCATATGTGCAGAGCAGATACTGGTTGCTACCCTACAATATTTGACCACAGGAAGGACACTTGCTGATTTCAAATACAGCACAGCAATTTCACCGCAAGCTCTGTGTTTGTTCATATCTGAGACCTGTGAAGCTATCATACAAGTTCTGCATGGGCAATATATGAAGGTTGGTGAAAGAAGTAGATTTTAAACAAACTTATCTTTTATTAAAATAGAAATAGAACATATCAACATATTAAAAACAACACAAGCAAAAATACATACATTTTATAAGCAATAGGCCAGCATAAAGTAGAAGTATAGAAGTGAGTGCAAATTTTGGCTTATGGACTGTCGGGACATGGAACCCATCTCTGCACAGCACCGTACTCATTAAGTAGTGCAGATTACACACTAATGTGATATTGGGCCAACCGATTGTTTATCATCTAATTAACTCGATAATTGGCTAAAAACATTACAGTGTCTACTCAATTCACACCATCATATAAATAAATGATGATGATGATGATGATGATGATCTGCACCAACAATAATTACAATCATAAATTAGGTGTTCTTATAAATCACTGTTGTGGTGGTTGTTTGTTTTGGAATCTTGTACTGACAACTGTATATATAAGATAGTGCTATTTAAATAACACTTTAAAATGCTGTGTACTCTATAATTTAGAATATTATTGAAAAACTGAATAAACAAAGTGCAACTTTCTGTGCAAACATGCTTCTGAAACAGTGTTTAAGAAGTTGTAAATGAACATAGTTATTAGCATAATTGCATGCATAAAAGTTGTTAAAATGCCACTTAATGTACTTTTACCAATATCATTTGTTGCCTGTGTTTATAAATATATCACTTTTACAGAAATGTTAGGCTCTGGAAGCTTTAAAAGCAAAGTTAAATCACTAATGAATGCAATTGCTATCTTATATTTACTTTTTAAAGCTCAGAAGTTTAAAATATGTATATATGGGTATAATGTATCCGATATTGTGGATGTCACTGAGAAATTCTAAAATTATGTAAAGGCATATAAAGATCACAAGTCAAGTGTCTATATTTTAGTCTTGGAATTCTGAAGCAATTTCTGATATATATATATATATATATATATATATATATATATATATATACATATATATATCTATAATATAAATGTCTAGTGGTGTGTGTTAGTCTGTCTATCTGTGTGTGTGTGTGTGGAAAAAATAAAACCAAGCTGCAGTGCCACCTGCTGGGCAGAGTTATACACTGCCCTACTAAATTCTTAGTGTGTGTGTAAAAAAAATTCAGAAAGGGCTGAAATTTGGTATACTAACATGTTTTTAATTTGTTAATTTAATTTGTTAATTGTTAAAAGTGTTTATAAAGATTTTAAAAATATATATATATATATATTTCTTGAAGGAGAAGTGACAGTTGGGAGTGGTTGGTGGTTGCCGGGGGTGACAGTGGGGAGTGGTTGGTGGTTGAGGCCTGGGCTATGGCCTAAATGCATGACAAGAACCTTTTTAACACCTTAAGTAGCTTGATTTGACTAGAATGCATGAGTATCATGCACGGGTTAACTTGTATATATATATATATATATATATATATATATATATATATATATATATATATATATTATTTGTGTGTGTGACAGACAAAAATAAAACAAGGAAAAAGGGGGCATCTAATAGTGTAGTATTTTAAGGTGTATATTAAAGTGTATATTCCAAAATAAATAATAGGTATAAGTAAGAGGCATAGCAGATATATGATTATCAAGTGTTAATCAATACAAGAGTGCAAGGTTCTTGAATTACGTACATATATCTTGTGTGCGGATATAAATGATTGCCCCCTCGTTTGCCCTTTCTTTTGTATACGAGCGTTTCATCGGTGAAGCTATTCGGATATTTTCTTTTATATGTTTCCTGTTGCCTCCCCTTTTGTGTAACATTCGAACAGGGGATAAAAAATCATTGCTGTCACTGGCATTATCTAGTGTTGCAGTTCTATTCTTGAGTGGTAAGGGTACTATGGGTAACTGTCTTTTACATAATGGGCTCTGTCATGATCTCTTTGTACCATGTCCATGTTGAGCTGTTCTCCAGTTATTGACTGGTTCATTATTACTTTCAATATATGGATATTGTCTACCATTATCATACGTAATAGCTATTTTCCGTTGTTTAATATTATTGCTGTTATAGTCATGTTTTTTGCTTGCAAACTTTTTTTCTTCACCCTAACACTTTCTGTTTCCACTCTATCTAGTATCTTGTTAAGGACAAGTTCATTGATTAAATATTCCTCTTTACCTTTATAAGGTTTTATTAATTTATCCTTATTTTGTATTTATTTGTCAATTTTGTGAAATGTTTTTTCCTTTTATGGATGATTAATTTTATAAAATTCATTAAACATTTGTATAGAGCATGATCCCATTCTTTCATGAACTCCAAATGTGGGGATTTATTGATTTGATAATGAAACAAGCTGATAAAGGCAGTCGCGTGGTGCTACTAGATAGAACTGACTATAAAAAAGGAATCACAGAGACTTCTTAATGATGAAAGTTCATACATTGAACTTTCTGAAGCCCCCACTACTGAATTTGTTTTCCTTCTGAGGGATACTTTAATTAAGGACTTACATGAGCATACACTAACAAAAGAAGAATACCAATATTTGTTGGTTTCAAATCAACTCATACCTATTTTTACTACCTCCCTAAGATTCATAAAACCATGTAAAAACCACCTGGTAGACCAATCGTAGTAGGTATAGATTCTTTATCATTCCACATTTCAGAATACGTAGATATCTTACTTAGAAAATATGTAATAAAGCTACAATCCTATCTGAAGGACACAACCAGTGTTTTGAACACATTTGACAATTTTGAGTGAAACGCGAATTACACTTGGCTCACAATAGATGTACAATCCTTGTATACAGTGATTGAACATACAAAAGACATCACCGCTTATAGACAATTTTTAGATCCTGACCTCGATCTCTCCCCAACACAATAGGATTTTATTTTGACTCATAACTATTTTAAATGTTTAAAAATCTTTTATCTCCAAGCGTGCACTACAGCAATGGGGACTTTTTTTGCTCCTGGTTTCGCGAATCTGGTGATGGGAAGTTGGGAACAGGAATTCATTTTGGACCCCAATCACTTCTCAAAATATAAAAATATACAAGAGGTATATACTGATGATCTGGGAAAGTGATGATGATTCTACAGAGAAATTATTGTCCTATTGTGATGAAATGTAGTATATCTAGTGACTGAATGTAATTTGCTGTTGAATTTATGTATTACACTGTGAATATTTTATGTAAACTTTCAAAGTGTATTTTTTTAACTGACCTGAGTCTGACCTAGGAAAGTGTCAATGGTCTTTTGAAAGTAGCCAGACTCAGAGACAGATAAGATCTGTGAGTAGTTTGTGTATGCAGAGGAGTTAAACTTGGCCAAATGAGCAGAGGTGAGAACTCAGGTCCTCTGAAAATGCCAGGCTTCAGGACATCCATAATTTATTCCGAAAGCCCTGTGTCATTTAGAAATAAAATTCTTAAGGTGGGGGGTGAAGGGCCAACAAGAACTGGTTTGAAAATCCCTTGTATCAGTAGTACAGTGTTCATTTCTTTGGGGAGGTCTATCACAACTGAAATGTACCATTGTTCTCAATGTGTAATCCTCACATGCCAATTCCTGAACTTGTATGTAGGGACTCTGTTTTTTATTTCCTATTTTATTTTCTGAAACTCATTTGTGTGACATATTGTATGTCTTGTTATTATCTAGCGTATTCTTCATAATTCTTTGTGAACTTACGAAGCCCAGGGAGGCTCATGCTACATGTGTATGTGCTTTAAGTACATATATATATATATATATATATATATATATATATATATATATATCTATAATATAAATGTCTAGTGGTGTGTGTTAGTCTGTCTATCTGTGTGTGTGTGTGTGTGTGGAAAAAATAAAACCAAGCTGCAGTGCCACCTGCTGGGCAGAGTTATACACTGCCCTACTAAATTCTTAGTGTGTGTGTAAAAAAAATTCAGAAAGGGCTGAAATTTGGTATACTAACATGTTTTTAATTTGTTAATTTAATTTGTTAATTGTTAAAAGTGTTTATAAAGATTTAAAATATATATATATATATATATATTTCTTGAAGGAGAAGTGACAGTTGGGAGTGGTTGGTGGTTGCCGGGGGTGACAGTGGGGAGTGGTTGGTGGTTGAGGCCTGGGCTATGGCCTAAATGCATGACAAGAACCTTTTTAACACCTTAAGTAGCTTGATTTGACTAGAATGCATGAGTATCATGCACGGGTTAACTTGTATATATATATATATATATATATATATATATATATATATATATTTATTTGTGTGTGTGACAGACAAAAATAAAACAAGGAAAAAGGGGGCATCTAATAGTGTAGTATTTTAAGGTGTATATTAAAGTGTATATTCCAAAATAAATAATAGGTATAAGTAAGAGGCATAGCAGATATATGATTATCAAGTGCTCATCAATACAAGAGTGCAAGGTTCTTGAATTACGTATATATATCTTGTGTGCGGATATAAATGATTGCCCCCTCGTTTTCCCTTTCTACTGTATACGAGCGTTTCATCGGTGAAGCTATTCGGATATTTTCTTTTATATGTTTCCTGTTGCCTCCCCTTTTGTGTAACATTCGAACAGGGGATAAAAAATCATTGCTGTCACTGGCATTATCTAGTGTTGCAGTTCTATTCTTGAGTGGTAAGGGTACTATGGGTAACTGTCTTTTACATAATGGGCTCTGTCATGATCTCTTTGTACCATGTCCATGTTGAGCTGTTCTCCAGTTATTGACTGGTTCATTATTACTTTCAATATATGGATATTGTCTACCATTATCATACGTAATAGCTATTTTCCGTTGTTTAATATTATTGCTGTTATAGTCATGTTTTTTGCTTGCAAACTTTTTTTCTTCACCCTAACACTTTCTGTTTCCACTCTATCTAGTTTCTTATTAAGGACAAGTTCATTGATTAAATATTCCTCTTTACCTTTATAAGGTTCTATTAATTTATCCTTATTTTGTATTTATTTGTCAATTTTGTGAAATGTTTTTTCCTTTTATGGATGATTAATTTTATAAAATTCATTAAACATTTGTATAGAGCATGATCCCATTCTTTCATGAACTCCAAATGTGGGGATTTATTGATTTGATAATGAAACAAGCTGATAAAGGCAGTCGCGTGGTGCTACTAGATAGAACTGACTATAAAAAAGGAATCACAGAGACTTCTTAATTATGAAAGTTCATACATTGAACTTTCTAAAGCCCCCACTACTGAATTTGTTTTCCTTCTGAGGGATACTTTAATTAAGGACTTACATGAGCATACACTAACAAAAGAAGAATACCAATATTTGTTGGTTTCAAATCAACTCATACCTATTTTTACTACCTCCCTAAGATTCATAAAACCATGTAAAAACCACCTGGTAGACCAATTGTAGTAGGTATAGATTCTTTATCATTCCACATTTCAGAATACGTAGATATCTTACTTAGAAAATATGTAATAAAGCTACAATCCTATCTGAAGGACACAACCAGTGTTTTGAACACATTTGACAATTTTGAGTGAAACGCGAATTACACTTGGCTCACAATAGATGTACAATCCTTGTATACAGTGATTGAACATACAAAAGACATCACCGCTTATAGACAATTTTTAGATCCTGACCTCGATCTCTCCCCAACACAATAGGATTTTATTTTGACTCATAACTATTTTAAATGTTTAAAAATCTTTTATCTCCAAGCGTGCACTACAGCAATGGGGACTTTTTTTGCTCCTGGTTTCGCGAATCTGGTGATGGGAAGTTGGGAACAGGAATTCATTTTGGACCCCAATCACTTCTCAAAATATAAAAATATACAAGAGGTATATACTGATGATCTGGGAAAGTGATGATGATTCTACAGAGAAATTATTGTCCTATTGTGATGAAATGTAGTATATCTAGTGACTGAATGTAATTTGCTGTTGAATTTATGTATTACACTGTGAATATTTTATGTAAACTTTCAAAGTGTATTTTTTTAACTGACCTGAGTCTGACCTAGGAAAGTGTCAATGGTCTTTTGAAAGTAGCCAGACTCAGAGACAGATAAGATCTGTGAGTAGTTTGTGTATGCAGAGGAGTTAAACTTGGCCAAATGAGCAGAGGTGAGAACTCAGGTCCTCTGAAAATGCCAGGCTTCAGGACATCCATAATTTATTCCGAAAGCCCTGTGTCATTTAGAAATAAAATTCTTAAGGTGGGGGGGGAAAGGCCAACAAGAACTGGTTTGAAAATCCCTTGTATCAGTAGTACAGTGTTCATTTCTTTGGGGAGGTCTATCACAACTGAAATGTACCATTGTTCTCAATGTGTAATCCTCACATGCCAATTCCTGAACTTGTATGTAGGGACTCTGTTTTTTATTTCCTATTTTATTTTCTGAAACTCATTTGTGCGACATATTGTATGTCTTGTTATTATCTAGCGTATTCTTCATAATTCTTTGTGAACTTACGAAGCCCAGGGAGGCTCATGCTACATGTGTTTGTGCTTTAAGTGTGAAACATTAATAAGTGGTGTTGGTGAACGTAAGGACGACAGAGTAAATCCTTTGTGTTGGCAGAAAAGGTGTATTCAGTGTTAAGTAACTAAGGTAACACCAGTAATAGCTAGCTGTTTAGATTGCTGTATCTGAGAAGGGCTGGGGTGTTCGTGACACCTATATTGGTCATAGCGATTTTAAATAAAGTTCACAGCAAATCATAAGCCAAATAATATTGAGTATTTAGATTGGGTTTTATTAGGGGTTAATGATAAGGTGGAATATTTTTTTTTATAAAATGGTAGATTTTAATATATACTCCTTAAAATACTACACTATTAGGAGCTTGTGACTGGATCACTGATAAATAACTTTTGGTATAAATTTATTTAAAGGAAATAGCGCAGGGCGCTTATTTATATAAATTGCCAATGCACTTATTTATAATGTTGTGTATATTTTGAGGTAGGAAATCGTTGTTTTTGAGACCAGAGTAGAAAATGGGTTTTTTCTGTTTAGCCTTCCTAGAGGAAATGCATTCATGTTTAAGGTATATGTTTGATATGTTCTGATAAGCCTTTGTAAGTCTGTTGTTTAGTCTAGAGGATGTCCTCTTTAAGGCTAATTAAGTTTATTCAATGTGAGTGACCATCACTTGAATGCACAACAGGGGGCCGTTATCTGAACACAGGTCCTGTTAGACAGACAGGAACTCTAAACAATGGAGACAGAACATCTGAAGAAATCAGGGTGATGTGGAAGTTAAATTTTGTTAGAAGCAAAACTAGATTACATCTTGAGATCTGATGGAAATCAAGTTGATATCGAAGTTCAATTGTTAGATGCAAAAATAGATTACATCCTGAGATCTGAGGGAATTTTCTAGAAGGGTTGAAGCAAGCTAGGTCTAAGGGGCTGGCTTACTCCTGCTAGGAGTTATGTCAGAACTGTATAAAAGGTGAGCTGTTTGAGCATGTAATGTATCATTCTGATGTTCCATCTGACCTGACCAATGATACCTCTAATCAGTGGAACTGTCCTTGTCAGGACACTTGAAAAATAAACATCACTCTGCTTCAAAGACCTGCTTGACAACTTCTTCAATATTACTGTAATCCTGTGACCTTCAGAATAGACCCTAAATCTAATTCGTTCTCCGGCTGATTCTGAAGTTGGACCCAGCTCTCCAGTACCACCACTCTGCCTGCTACCCATGCAGCCCTGGTCAGTGTGATAGGTCAGGGGGGTATCCATCCATAGCAACCCTGATGCATAGTAAGAGGTCAGGAGTACCAGCCCAGGTACACCAGCAACAAGTTATTCTAGCAGCGTCAGTTACCCAGAAGGAACGTGGTTCTGAGTGTCATAAAAGGAGCTCAGTGGTGGCAGCAGGCTCCTCCCACTGCGGCAGGAGGGGCGTATTCGGAATAATGGAAGGGGATGGTGGCAAAGTAAGCCCAGCCGGTTCCCATCAACAACACACAGGGTGACATAGGCGGTGCATCCGGTCACAGACCTGCTTATTTCCTTCCTTCTTGTCTCTCATACTATGTATATCGGCTTTGCCAACCAAAGTATTGATGGAAGGCTGCTGCTTTGTTTGGAATCTAATATATACACATATATATATATCTGTGCTCCTGAGGAAGTCTTGTGATTATCAAGACGAAACGCGTCGAGCCTTACTGTTGATCAGCTGTATCCGGTGAACTATATGGTGCCTATGTACTAAGATACAGCTGCCTACAAGGAAACATCTTCTGGCTATTATGCTCAAATCTCTGGTACGCATATGATTTATTGCTCACACATAAAAGTGGTGTGTGGTTTCTCTGGGCTAGATATTATATATATACCCTGGTGAATTTTGAACTTTACACCCTTTGAATATCATGTGGTGTTTCAAGTTTCACGTGGTGCATTATTCTTTGCATTACAATATAATGCTATGTTTGCCTTTTTCCACATTCCTCGATTGTTCCCGAGCTGAGATCCAGAGTTACAGTTCTCAAAGAGGATCCACTCGATTCTAGATTATACATCTTTACCAGACGGTACGCATATATATACACATTCTGTCCTTTATTATCCTGATATTACACTATGAGGCACCCTGCCTGTGCTTTGTTCTAGTGACTATTTTCTTCTGGATTGACCATCTGGATACAGGCTTACATGTGGCTGCCACTCACACATGAGTGAAGTGATTGTGGACTATTGATTACTATATCTGATACTATACAGTGTTGTGAATTTTTATATATTTTTTAATACTTACCGATGTGGTAGATAGCGCCAGAGTATATCAATTGTTGTGTTTATATATATATAGATATATATATATACTGTGGCAAAGAGGCTTATTTGCCACATCTTTGCTATAGGGAAACAGCTAACCCCCCAGCTAGTCTTTAGGAGCAGGCTGCAAACAGGGTTAGATTCCCTGTGGGTACTTCTTCTAGCACACACACACACAGGTGTACCATATGGGTGTAGTAATTGACTTTCTGTGTTGTGATTTGTTTGTAGTGCTAGGGTAGAGGATAAAAACACTGTTTGAATTTGTGAGTGGGGCCGCCGATGCCAGTTAGTGGCCGGCTAATAGTGAGGGAACTACTGTTTAGCCATCCATAGGGTTATGGGAGAATCGTGATGCTTTATTGAAAATGTCTGCTGTAATAACCTCTGAAACTGTTTAAGCCATTCTGACAACTGCCAGTAAACAGTGAAATGGTTCAGCTAAGCTGTGTGAGACTCCAGTGAAAATCATACTTTATCACATTTTGTGACATAAGTGGGATCTGTAGGACAGTTAAAACACAGCCATTCACCCAGCCTTTAGACACAAATGTGGTCAGTGGACTGTGTTAAAAACCACTATAATGCATCAAACTATTGTTCTGCTGTGTTTCAAATGTTGTTGCTGTAGAGAAACACACCTGTGTACTGAGAACTGATTAGCAGCAATTTTTGGTTTGCAAAAGAAAGCAAAAATTTTAAGTTGGGTGTGGTCCAATTTTTCTTTTCTTCCCCTGTTGTTTGCCAGTGTGGGTTTCTAAAGCGCCTGCAAGGTTTGAGAGAAAAAAATAATAAAAAGTTTTAAAAACTGCTGGTAATTGTAGTGCCACACCTTGTGGGTCACTAAGTTGTAAATTTGGTATAGTCCAGAAAGTTTTGTTATTTACCTGTGAATGCTGAGAGAAGCTAGGTTCCACTTCTCAGTACAAACTTCTGTTGGAATGGAAGACATATTAAGAACTGTGTTAATGTAGCAGCAGTACAGGAAGAGAATACCTGTCTTCTCAATGAGGAGATCTCTCAGGAGAGAAGGGATAGGGATGCTCCAGCTACCCTCACGCTGCAGAAATTAACGTCTGATGAATACATAGAGGCGTATCTGATCGCATTTGAGCATGCCGCCTCCCAAGCCAAGTGGCCACCTATGATTTGGTCTGAACACCTAGGGGTAAATGTATCAAGCTGAGAGTTTGCCTGCGGGTTTGAAAAGTGGAGATGTTGCCTATAGCAACCAATCAGATTCTAGCTGTCATTTTGTAGAATGTACTAAATAAATGATAGCTAGAATCTGATTGGTTTTTCAAACCCGCCGGAAAACTCTCAGCTTGATATATTTACCCCCTAGTTCTCTATCTTTCAGGAGAAGAACAAAGGACCTATAAAGACCTGGACAAGAACCAGGCTGGCAACTAACAGTGACTGAAAACAGCTTTCTTGGCGAGGGTTGGAGTCACCAGAGCTGGGGAGGCCCAACAATATCATGCTGGAGACTCTCCAAAGATTTACCAGTTTGAGCTTAGCTTGCTGAACTTGGTAGAACACTAAAGAAGTGATTGCAGCCAGAAAAGAATACTGTGGGCAGAATGATCAAAATTCTGGTCATTGACCATTGTATTTGGGGTATGGACTGAGGGCTTCAAGGGTGGGCACTGCAAGCGGACCCACAGTCGTATGAGGAATTGGCTACTGTCTAAGTGGAGAGAGATACAGCGCCTTGCAGCATATGCCCAAACTCCCATTGCCCGTTCTGGTGCTGGCTCTGCTAGATTCAGGTAGTGACTCATAAACTGTACAAAGTGAAGGTACTCTGTGTCCATGGGAGGAATATGACAAGACCCTACTACCTGTTACTGTAAATGGACAGTCAAAGTAGTAGTGGCAATTGCCCCAAAACTACCATACCCTTTAATCCTGGGCAGATACTTTCCACTGTTCAAGCAGATTCTCCAGAAGCAAACCCAGCCGGACCCATCGGCAACAGAAGTACTGTCCGACAATCCAGCCTTGACGGAGGAGCTTGAGGGAACAGAAAACTAAAAGTAACATGATCTACCACAAAACCTGAATCAGTAAGTTTGGGAAAATGCACCTCCTAAGAAGACTGCACAAGTGCCAATGCAGAACCAGTTTCTGACATTGTTTTTTGGCGAGACCTTGAGTGAAACAGCCATGCCTCCTAACGAGAACTCAGACTGGGCAGGATTGTCTAACTTATTTCCATTAAGAGACTTTGGCTAAGACCAACTCAGAGATGTCGCCTTAGCTAATGTCTAAAAGAATGTAGTTGAGATACATGGGGTAGAGAAGGCTGACAAACCTGCAGAAGGTATTGTATATTACCGGTATATGGTAAAGAATGATCTGTTATTTAGAGTAGCTAATGTACAAGGTAGAACTGTAGAGCAATTGTTAGTGCCACAAATCCATACACCACTTGTTCTCAAAGCACTTGGGGGAAGATAAAAGACAGTAGCGTGTATTGCTCAGGTTCTATTTGCCGGGAGTGTACAAGGCAATAAAAAGGTTATGCCGGACATGTCCAGTATGCCAGAGAACATGTTCGGAGCAAGAATAATGGGCCACGCTAGTTCCCATCCCTGTGTTGCAGACCCTGTTTGAGTGGCATGGATTTGGTAGGCCCAGCAGAGAAATCAGCTCATGGCTATCAGTACGTACTGGTCATAGTGGACTATGCCACCAGGTATTCCGAGGCAATACCTTTGCACAATATAAAGTCCAGTACATTAGCAAGAACTCCTTCTGTATTGTACCAGGTTGGGTCTCCCCAAAGAAATCTTGACTAATCAGGGTACTCCCTTTATATCCCATCTAATGAAAGAGCTGTGTCAATTGTTAAAAGTAGAAATGTTACACACATCAGTATATCACACGCAGACTGACGGGTTAGTATAATGATTTAATAACACTCATGGTGAGAAAGGCAGTGGCGCAGGAAAAACAGGATTGTGATGTGTTATTAGCCTATTTAATGTTTGCACTGATGGAGATACCTCATGCATCTACAGGGTTCAGCCCCTTTGAATTGTTGTATGGCAGGAAGCCAAGGGGCATTTTGGATGTTCTCCATGAGGGCTGGGAGCTACAGGGTCCTAAAAAACCCAATGTGATCCAATTTGTGACCCAGTTGTATGACAGGTTGGGGATGATCTCCTCGTTGCTATAACAACATATGCGTGAGAATCAAGCGAGACAAAAAAGAACTATGATAAGTCAGCTGTAATTAGAACTTTCCAACCAGGTGACAAAGTTCTTGTCCTGGTACCCACACAAGAGAATAAGCTCTTCACTCATTGGCAGGAACCATATGAGGTTATTAAGGCTGTGAGGTCTGTTAATTATAAAGAACATTTTCATTTGCATATACAGCTCAGTAAACATTGTTTACTCCATCTTTATAAGTTCTTTCACATTTGTGATCTGTCATGTTACCTTAGGCTTAATTAGAATGATGGGCAAACTAATATGCTCTACTATGAAATGTGGCCAAATTGCAGAAATATTTCCATAGGGAGTGTAGTCTACACAAAAAATGTGCGGGTCCCCCTCTAGGAATACCTAGCCCCATGCTGAAAGCACTAGGGCTCTTCCTAAACCCCTGGGAGGTTGGTGTAGGGTAATAAAGTGTAAAGAAAAGAAAGAACGAGTGAAAAACATGACGTTACTTAATGGACTGGGATGCCATTAATAGTATTGGAAAACTTGTAGAACTACAAGCACAAGCATACCCATGGGAGCCAAGGCATGCTGGCACTTGAAGAACCACTAGTGCCACTATGTCCTAACATCCAAGGCACATTGAGTCATGTAGTTTCACAAAGTAAAATTTTAATAAAATACACAACCCTCTTTTTAACCACATTACTTTCATTAAAATATTAAAACCACTAAAATAAACCAGACACCTCGCTAAAACCACATATATTTATTAAAAATAATATATCTTTATATACTTACCATATGATGTCTTCATCTGTAAATGATCCAGTTTTGTATGCTTTTACTCCAATATTGCTTGGAAAAAAACATAACAAAAGCCATAATATTCCAAAGGTCCTGTTGCTGTCCAAAAAAAATAATTTCCCCAAAACTCCCCAAAAAATATTCTAAATGTGCTTGAAAAGAATCTTCTTGCCTTCAGTCATATTGGCCCCAAACAATTCCACAGGATCCGGCTTGGCAAAACAAGAAATCATTAAGAACGATCACAGATCTGCTTTGGAAGATCACTCCCCATAGCGCGAGGTATATTTATACTGCAGGGAGTTCCCTTGACAGTAATCTCAACATGTGGGAAGAACAGTGGATAGCTTCCATTTCTGTAATCAATGATGTGAAATGCACCTACAAATTATCCGTCTATAGCCATATAAGGTAGGTGCCCTCTATGAAATAGATATCAGAAAAATTACCATTAATCGTCCATAAATGAAAACGTATTAAAGGTGAAACACACATTGAGACTGGCGAGGCATGCCCCCCCCCCTCAACTTGTGTGTGAAATGTTGTCCCAATGCTTGTAAGCACGGCGACTCTGGTTCATCAAGGCCATCAGATTTCAATATCCAGAAAAAACAGCTTGAGCTTGACTAGAAAAACTGGTCATCATATGGACGCCATACTAATGCCCTCCATATATAAAATGTTGCCTCTCATATGGACAGGCCCGGCGCTCCCATTAGGCAAGGTTAAGCAGTTGCCTAGGGCGCCAGGCTCTGGAGGGCGGCACTGAAGCGGGGGACCCAGTGATAATTTAGAAGTAAATGCTGGCGGTGCGATCGCCTAGGACAGATCGCCCGCCCGCCTGCAATAATGCGGTGCTGCACTGTAGCAGCACCGCATTTGAAAATTTACCCGGCGCCTGGTTCCCGGCTTCTGGCGCCGGGTAGTGACGTCACAACACTGCCGCCTGCCGCTGCGAGTGTAGAGGAGCAGAGGACAGAGAAAGAAGAAAGAAGCGAGAAAGGAAAGAAAATGAAGAAACGGGGAGTACAGGAAAGAGGAGGCTACAGAAAACAGGAGGGGACGGGGGACGGATGCTATACATATGGGGGAGAGAACGGAGGCTACAAAAGGGGGAATGGAGGCTATACATGGGGGGAATGGAGGCTATACAAGGAGGGGAAATGGAGGCTATACAAGGAGGGGAAATGGAGGCTATACAAGGAGGGGAAATGGAGGCTATACAAGGTGGGGAACGGAGGCTATACAAGGGGGGAATGGAGGCTATACAAGGAGGGGAAATGGAGGCTATACAAGGAGGGGGAATGAAGGCTACAGCAAGGAGGGAGAATGGAGGCTATACAAGGAGGGGAAATGGAGGCTATACAAGGAGGGAGAATGAAGGCTACAGCAAGGAGGGATAATGGAGGCTATACAAGGGGGGGAATGGAGGCTATACAAGGAGGGGGAATGGAGGCTACAATAAGGAGGGAGAATGGAGGCTATACAAGGATGGGGAATGGAGGCTATACAAGGAGGGGGAATGGAGGCTATACAAAGGGGGAGAGAGAATGGAGGCTACAGAAAGGGGCAGAGAACAGAGGCTACAGAAAGGGGAGAGAATGGAGGCTATACAAAGGGGGGAGAATTGAGGATACAGAAAGGGGGGGAATGGATGCTACAGAAAGGGGGGGAATGGATGCTACAGAAAATGTGTGTGGGGGAGAATGGATGCTACAGAATATTGGGGAGGGGGAGGAGGCTGGAGAAAATAGGGAATTGGGGGATTACAATTAGAAATGTCCTTGAGTTAGAGACTATGGAGTCTTGTACTAAAATAATGTCAAGACAAAATGCAGCGATGCATAATGAAGCACAGCTTTAATTCACCTTGCTGGGGCTACTCTAGGATAGTTAAGGAACTATTTATGTTTTTTAGTATTTGCCCTCTATTTGGCTCTGCTTTGTTGCCCTCTATTAGTATAATTAATTTTACATCTGCAGAATACATTAACAAATGCAAATAAAATAGAACGGTCTAGATTATCTGTCATTTAGTTTACCTTTCTCTATTTATTTGCATGTGTTAGTATATTTAATATATCATCTACAGAATACATTAATAGACAGCAACAGAGGAATTAATGGGCAGGGGGCATGTGAGTAAAGCTGGTGTTATGTGGCTAGCATATGTCACACAAGCTGATGGGCAAGGGGTGACATATGTGAAAATAGCTAGTGAGCAGATGGGCATGTGTGAGTGAAGTTGGTGGGCAGCGGGGTACATGTCAGTGTGTAACCGGTGAGTGATGTCAAGTTTTCTTTTCTTTTCTTTGTTTTGTTCTGAAGTCTAGCATTTGGAGCCTCCCTTCTAGATATCCTGTGTTTGCTCCTGGGCAGAAGTGAAGCCTGGACAACATTCTGCATCAGACATCAGTGCTGCGTCAGACATCTGGACTGCATCCTAGCCAGCCAAGAGGAGTTAAGAGTTATTATTTTTAAGTGTGTTAGGGGCTGGGAAAATAGATTTTTTTTTTTTATTTTTTTTGGGGGGGGGGGGGGGGGGCACCAAGCTTAAGCTTTGCCTAGGGTGCCAGGCAACCTTGCACCGGCCCTGCATATGGAGATAACAAAGCAATTTTTAGCTCGCCATAACAGGCAAAAATCAATCCAGGTAGCAATGATCTGTAGGCCCTGAACACAGGCAAGGACATCAGGCATGGGGAATGTTATAACTGGCATTAAATTATGAGACTCCCTGATTAATAATGGACGGGGAGACATTCAATATCCTCCCTGAGGATGCACCTCTTGTCTGCCTTCCAATTGTTGTGGTCATGTTACCGCCCAAGGATAGGAAGAAGTGTTTTGGCTGCTTAGCAATAAGTGAAGACAATAAGAGTAGTGCTGATATGCATACCACTCTATACAGCCCCACTTTGACCACTGATAATAAATTATTTAGATATAATGGGTCTGATTCCTTAAGGAAAGTTATGCAAAAAAATTGAGTATGTTTTCTTGCTTGTGTTCTGCACAAAACCATGTTGCAATGCAAGGGGTGCGAATGAGTTTATTATTTTACATATAAGGAAAATTCTGGCTGTTTTTTCAAGTAGCACACAAATACTTGATAGCTTATTTGTACACTGAAATTTAAAAGTTGATCTAGGACATGCCTTAACCCAACTAAAAATCTGCCATCACATTTTAAATTTACCTCACTTTCCAATGCAACATGGTTTTGCCTTACTTGCTTAATTTTGCTTAATTTTTCTTAATGAATCAGGCCCAAAGTCTATAATATAATATAATATCTGGAAGTAATATACTTTCTATTTCCGCAATATAGATAATCATTTTGAAGAAAACATTTGATTGCTTCTATAACATTTCAATGACTGATACTGGTTTACAAGACACAAACATCTATCATCCGTTGATAATTGTTTTTCCACTTCAATTTATTTTATTTTTCCCAATATAGTAAGAGTATCTCTTGCACAGAATTTCAGTTCAATTATCATAGGTTGTAGATAATAATCAACACCGCAGAAAGATTACTAGTCAAATCATATATGCCAAATATTATATGCATTGTTAGGGGTTGTAACAAATCTTTAAAAATCTTAGGTAAATAGCAGAATGTGTATCAAAAATTTTTTTTTTTTTATTATTATTGCAGTACCGGGTTAGCCAGAAAAATCTATGTGATGTTAAATACTTTTATGTCAAAAAAGACAAAAAATATTGTAGGAGTGATAACTTTAATGGCTAACCAAAATTAACTGCTCACGTTCTCAGATACATTTAATGGACATGACCATACACAATAAAAACAATACTATACAAACATCAGTCTATCATAAACCTACAGGCACATTTTTTCAGACAGTGATAAAATAAAACAACACCTGCTATCATTGAGAAATACATTCCTACATCAAGGATACCATCTAATAGTTATAAATGAACAGATCCATAGAGCCACAAGGATCCCAAGGAGTAGCCTCCTAGATTACAAACAGAAGGAGGTTAAAAGCAGAGTGTCCCTAGTGGTCAATTGCAATCCCCACATGAACATCTTGGGAAAAATTGCTGCTGACTTTCAACTCATATTTCAGAAAGATAATAGACTGAAGGAAATATTCCCAGATTTACCTCTCCTTTCATACAAACAGCCTTCAAATTTAAGAAATATCCTCGTTAAAAGTACCCTCCCATCACCATCAGAGACTGGCACCTTCCCTTAAAAAAAAACTAAATATGTAAAACCTGCACCCATGTCCTACCAACAAACACAGTCTACATACCCAACACACAACGGTACTATAAAATAACTAACACATTCTCATGTACATCCTCCAATGTGGTGTACATAATACAGTGTACAAGGTGCCTTGAGGGAATTTACATTGGGGAGACCAAGTTGAAACTGCAATCCAGGATGAATTTACACAGACACATAATAAAGAAGACTCTGGACATCCCTGTGGGTAAACACTTCTCTGGACCAGGACACAGTATGACAGATTTAAAAGTCCTAATACTGAAAGGTCTTTTTAAAAATGACAGGGAGAGAAAAATATAGGCATTCAAGCTGATAAGAACATTCCAGTCAGTGACTAAAGGACTCAATGTAACACCTGGATTTATGACCCACTATATGGACACACTTCAAACCCCACAGCAGAGTGCAGACCTCTGATCTTGTAGGACTTTTACTCTTTCATCCATAACGAAAACCTCCTTTTTATTACTTTAGCTTATGTTTATGATGTATCCCTCCCTGTACAAATTTCTTGATATGACAGCTCTTAAATGTTGTGCCTTTTCTCAGTCATTCCTTTGTAAACTTGCCTGATGAAGGGGTCTTTGTGATCTGAAAGCTAGCATATATATTTAAAAAAAATTGGTTAGCCAATAAAGGCATCACTCCTATAATACTTTTGTCTTTTTTGTCATGAAATTATTTAACATCACATAGGCAAATAGTAGAAAATTTTAGTTTTTTCACAAAGGTCACCAAAAATAAATTTTTCCTGTCATATTAGATTTATTTGTACAAATAGGATAATTTAGTTACTTTCTGATTAACTTTCTGTGGTACTTTATGTTGCATCAGAATCAGAAGGATGGCTACAACTGTTAAAATAAGGAAAAAACATTTAACTGTAATGCTGTACTTTTAATCCATTTAGTAAAAATGTTTTAATCAAATGATTTAACATTTAAGGTTAAATATACAACGACCCTATATGTATAAACAACTATGGTATGGGCATTGTGTTACACTTTTCTTTATAATGGTTGTTTAACTCAGCGTATTAAAAAAGGAAGTGTCCAGCACATTATACTCTGTGGGCATTTTATAACAAGAAGTATCTTCCCATATTTTAATCTCACCACTGTTTTCATACAAAAAGTGCCTAATACATTATACAAAGCAATTGTACACTGTATATATATTATACAGTGCTTGGATATTATTACTAACTGTCAAAGTTACAATCTAAACAGAAATGACTGACATACAATAGGCCTCCATTTTAATCCCTTGATTTTTTACTTTCCTAGGTTTTACACTCTTCTTTCCTGGTCCCGTAATTATTTAATGTATAACAATGGGTCCCTGATTTCCCCTGACCCTTTCCGACATTTTACACAACAACATTTTCAAAGAATTTTAAATTTGGCGGTGTTGGACAGTTATTTTTTTCAGATTGTGCAGTACTGGAAGTGCCTATTGTATTAATTTATGGATTTAGTTATTCAAACATGTCAAAATACTGTACATACTGTAAATGGGAACAAATTCTTAGTTTCTCATTTCCTAAACACTCCTTTCCCCCTCTCGGATCATCACCTTATTAGTTACTTGCTCACTCCCAGTTCTTTAACCTCCCTGCTGTCAAACTCTTCCAAGCCTCTTCATACCCGCAGGAATATTAACTCTATTGATTTTCAACAATTTTCCATCTCTCTCCAATACCTTCTCTCTCCAATTTCTACATTCTCCTCCCCTGTTATAGCAACTGCCCTTGATCAAGTGCCTATAGCGACTCTTAACACTCCATGTACACTGCGTTGTTAACCATGGCACACTAAAGTAACACGAAATCTACAAAAAATTCTCATGAATTCAGCACATTTACTGCTATCTACCCCTCCTATGGAAATGCTCTGGACACTGCTTAACAAACATGCTTCCAACCTCTCATCTATGATTATGCTTCTAAACCCAAATGCCTTTTTAACACATTTAAATCTCTTCTAAACCCTCCCACTCCAAACCATCTGACTATTATCAGTGCTCAAGATCTTGCTTCCTATTTCAAAGACAAGATTGATAAGATCAGACATGAAATGGTATAATCTCCCTCGAGGGAGATCTCCAGAGGGTAGCAATCAGCTACCCTCTGACACCCTTCTTCATTTGATCCCACAAATGAAGAGGAAGCTTCTACACTTTTCTTATCTTCCTACTCTACCTCCTGTCCTCTAGATCCCATATCCTCACAAATTGGTATGTCCATGTCTCCTGTGCTCATTCCACCTCTAACGAAAATCTGTAAACTATCTCTCTTTACAAATATCTTTCCATCACTATTTAATCACACAGTATTTACTTCTGTTCTGACTTATAGAGAGAATTTCCTATACTTGCCTCACATGCATTATTTCTGCAAACAACCTATTGGATCCATTTCAGTCAGGCTTTCGTTCTCAACACTACACAGAGACTGCGCTGACCAAGGTTGTCAGTGATTTCATCACAGCTAAAACTAAAGGCCATTACTCTTTTCTAATTCTCCTGGATCTCTCTGCTGCATTTGACACTTTTGACCACTCTCTCCTAATACAAACGCTATAATCCCTAGTTCTTCAAGACACTGTCATATCCTGGTTCTCATCCTACCTATCTAATTGCTCTTTCAGTGTTAATTTCTCTGGAACAACCTCCATTCCGCTTCATTTATCAGTTGGAGTACCACAAGGTTTAGTCTTAGGTCTTCTATTGTTCACTATTTACACCACTTCTCTTGAAAAATAAATAAGCTACTTTGGATTTCAGTATCATTTCTATGCAGATAATACACAAATGTATCTCTTCTCTCCGGATCTCTAACCATCTGTCTTGTTTCGCATTACTGTCTGTCTTTCTGCCATTTTGTCTTGGATATCCTCTCACCAACTTAAACTCAATCTTTCAAAAAAACGAATTAATACTATTTCCACCCACCATTAGAAGCTTCTTGCCTGATATTTCTATTTCTGTTGACAACATGACCTTAAATCTCACCTGCAAGATTGCTGCCTAGGTGTAATCCTTGACTCACCACAGTCCTTTGTTCCCCACATCAACTCTATATGTACATTGTGCTGCATACATCAAAAACACATTTCCAGAATATGTACACATTTTACACAAGTCACTGCTAAAACTTTAATTAATACACTAATTATCTCCCACATCGACAAATGCGCTCCTTACTGGTTTTCCCAAAATCAGACTCAAGCCACTACAATCTATTTTGAATGCAGCAACTAGATTAATTTTCCTCACAAATCATTCTTTCTCTATTAAGTCACTCTGTCAGTCTTTACATTGGTTGCCTATTTTTCAATGAATACAATATAAAATTCTTCCACTAACATACAACACACAATCAACAAAATTGCACCAACATAGTCTCCTTAATTATCTCAAAATATCTCCCAACTTGACATCTCCGTTCTGCACAAGACTGCGTCTCTCTTTCACTCTCATCACACCCTCCCATTCTCGGTTACAGGACTTTTTACAGGCTGCACCCACTTTGTGGAATTCACTCCCTCTAGTGTTCAAGCCTTCAAGAGTTGTCTAAAAACCCATCTATTCAGCCAAACTTATAACATTTTTAACCACCCTCTTAATCTCCTTTAGTTACCCTATTATCACCCTCTACACAGATAACACAAGACAACAACCCTCTAACCAGCATAGTTATGTGACTGAACATACAGTCCACTAAATACTTTCTAAGCTTTGCATTCTAGCTGGACAAATAGGCGATATGATGTAGCACTTACCCTTGTGTATCATACCATTGTCCCATAGATTGTAAGCTTGCGAGAAGGGCCCTCTTACCTTTCTGTCTGTATGTATTACCCAGTATTGTTTTATTCACTGTTTGTTCCCAATTGTAAAGCGCTACAGAATCTGCTTGTGCTATATAAAAAAATGATGATGATGATACTTTGTTGCTGAGCTGGAGCACTCATGGAGGTAATGGTTGACCTTGGGGCAAGAAATCCCCATTATGTTATGCTACTGAATGTGACAATAGTTTTAAATATTATTCTTTAACTAATATTAACTTATAAAAAAGTAATATTTATAAAATCTGGAGAATAAAAGTAGATGGTAAGAATTGGGATCTACCATGCAGACATTTAGGAAATTTATTGTGTAATTGGTCAATACTGAAAAATAAAACAATTTCTTGGGACAAATACTTTCATGGACAAATCTTTAAATCCTTGGACTGTCCCTGGAAATTAGAGACAGTTGAAAATCATAGAGAAACAAACAGATATTGCACAAGTACAAACTGCTTTAAATTACTTTTAGGAAAATGCACATGAAACCATTATTGCGGGTATTAAATCTTTGCTATGACAATTTGAGCCGGAAAGGGCTGTGAAGACAATCAGCGGGACCGCAATAATGTGGATTTTCAATAGCACCCTATAGGGCTGCAAATGAAAATCTGCGATGTTGTGATACCATATCAACATACTTACCTGTACAGCCGTGAGGTGCTGCGAATCCCAGGCCTAATTGAATACCCTCCATGCGTTCTATCTAAGGACTTGTCCAAATGAATGTTTTTTAAAGATTCCAATTCCAAGAGGAGTGCATATGGAAGGGAATTGCTTTGAAAATATGAAATGATTGCTGATATCCAACCCATGTGAACATTTGTTTTGTTCACACAATCAAGAAAGGAAAATGCATTACGTGCAAGAATGTAAGAGAATGGTAAATATATCCTTGTATTAGTCATAGTTTGCAGATGGACTAGTAAGATCTAGATCAACAATATCTGGGCTCTCATATGAATGGAGCTCATGAACTATAAAATAGTCATACCAGTAGGAAAGAACATTTTACTAAGTTGTTGGTTTGCTAATGAGTGAAGCATATGGAAGTATATGGGTAGGTTTTAGAAATACTGAATGATCTGTAAAAAAATATAGAATTTTATACACAAAATTATTTCTTTGTTTTTGATATAAACCAGATGTAAACCTTTTTTCATGCAGATAAAAAAGAAAATTATTCATCAAGGTGGCAAAGTCAACCAAAATGTTCAATTTTGTCTTTCTTTGATATCATTTCACGCTGTGCTACTAGCATAGAATTTTTTTTATTAAATTAAAATTTCAGATTCAATTTACAATAATAAAAATACTTAAAGCAAGTGCAGTGCTGACTATCTTTTCCAAAGACCAACACTTATATCATTAAATAGGTAAACTGCAAAGTGTACACAGCTTTTCACCCTGCTGCCGTTGACACATCATTATATGGCCAATGGAGACCACGATAACTACATCTCTGTGTACCACATGTCAACATGCTGCAGTTCTGCATAAAACAGTACAAGAAAAGGTGTATGACAATTCAAAATGTAAATGTGCATAACATTTTCTATTTATACTACAGATAACAACAGAACTGCCAGTGGCATACATATGTCACTTTAAAGTTGGTGTAGTATAAAGGCAAACAATATTCTTTCAAACTGATCTGCCAAGCCACCTTATTTAAAAAAATAAAAATAAAAAGCCAAACCATTTTATTCAAAGCAAATATATTGTTAGCTTTTACTTGCAATCTGTGATAGCTCAATATTGGTTAAGCACTACATTCTCTACTTAACAGTCATTTTCAGCTCATGATTACACTCATTAAACTGGTCATACTGCTTAGTTACCATTTAGAATGCTGTATTTAGAGTGATATTGATGTTAATAGGAAGTGATGTTTGGGTGTCTGACTGATGAGGTGTAGCAAGTAAACCTCGTATTTGACCATGTCAATAAACTAAATCAAAAGACTTTGTGGTTAACCAACCATTTTTTGCACAAACTAGGTATACAGATCCAATTTATAAAATCCCAATAGGAATGAAAAATATGATCTATTACCAAGCTCTAACTCTAATTCCATCACTGTTGACATTTATAGTCCCAGGTGCTGAAAGAAAGCCTCACATTTATATAGAGTATAGTTTAAATTGCAAACAAAATCAATAAAGCATTGAATTGAAACCTTTTAAGTTCATATTGTACAATCTGCTCTCACTTTGGAAAGGGTTATGATGTATTACAAAGACTGACCTATGCACATTAAGGTCATACGCTACCAACATTTGTACCACAATCTACCTACATAAATCGTCATTATTCAGGGAAAAAATAGTTTTATGTATAGAATTTTAAGGGTTTGTATATGCATGTTTATATTAACATGACGTTTTTCTACACATTGTTTATTATAAAATATTTAACTTTCAGACATTTGTTGATAATAATAACACCAAGGGCTTTGGCCAGGGGATGAACAACCATTCTAGCAGGTGGTAGGGCCATAAAAAGTGTGGGGTGGACCCCCAGGGCACAAGGCGAGGGAGTGCAATGTCCATCTGTTATATGCATCCCACCAGATAAATTATGCATGCCATGGAACAGCACCACAGGGCTGTAATTACATAGTGACAAAGTGCTGGCAGAATGAGGAAAGCATCCGGCTTCCTGCTCCTCGAACAGAAGCGTTGTTGATGTGCAAACATGCTGTCAGGATGCTGTATAGAGGAGCCAAGATGAGCCAGCATGTAAACAAGATGATGCAGGAAGAAGCAGGATGAAAACGAGAAGCAGAAGAGCCCTATGGTAATTAAATTACTGTAGGGGCTGAATAGAGCAAGGGAGACGGTGATGGAAAGAACAGGAAGGAAGGGGCTGGAGAGGACAAGGGGAAGGGGAGGGGGACTGGAGAGGACAGGAGTGATTGCTGGAGAAAAGGAGGGTGAGGGGAACTCAAGAAAACAAAGGAAGATTAAGGGTGAAGGGATTCAGAGAGATGGGAGGTTTGGATTACATCATATATGATACATTAGTACTATAAAAACCTAATATGTAATTATTATTTTTTTTTAAATGTACTATATTCAAAAAGACTGCGATGTGTTTAATAGTATTAATAATCTATATTAAATGTGGGATTTGTAAACCATTCATTTAATTGTGGGGCTGGTGGAGGAAATACGCCTTTGCAATAAATGGATATGTTATTACTTTATTACTTTAATGTCTGGACTGGTGAGTGGTGAAATAGTTCAGTTTATTAAATGTGAATGCTATTAATTTAATGTTGGTATTGGTGATAGAAAATATGTTTATTTAATTGAAATGCTATTAGTTCAATGTTGGCACAGATAAGTGGTGAAATAGGTCTGTTAATTAAAATGGAAATGCAACTAATTTGATGTTGAGGCTGATGGGCGGAGTATGTTTGTTTATTAAATGGGAATGCTAGTAAATTAATTTTGGGGCTAATGACAGGTGAAATTGGTCTATTAATTAAATGGGAATGCTACAAATATAATGTAGGGGCTATTTGGTGCTAAGGAGTCTTATTTGTTAAAAGTAAACACAAATTAATTTTGATCTGGTTGGGGGAAGGAGGTGTAATTATTAAAAATGGGTGATATTAATTGAATGTAATGTTGCTATATGTGGGTAATATAGACATATTTATTAAATGTGAATGCTATCAATTAAATTCTGGGGCAGGTTAGATGTAAGGAGGTTTGTTTTTAAACAAAAATGATACTGATCTAATGTAAGGCTGGTTTGGGATTCTAGATTGTTCATTCACTGCTCGACTTTCCAGGATCCGCCAAACAATAACTGAGTTTAAGTCACTGGCAGCAGATTCATGCAGTCAAAGCTCCAAGAAGAGGTAGGAGAGTGCAGCACAGTGTTATAGAATGGCATTGTGCTTGCAAAAGGTTATTCATGTTCCCTATGGTGGTGAGATCCTACATGCAGGTGGGGGCACCAATGCTCTGTCTTTCCCAGGGCACTGAAATGTCTAGTTATAACTCTAGCAGGTGGTGTAGCTGCTATGAAGTCTGCAAATGAGGGGCACCTATCCTGCCAACAAGCCTTGCAGCACTAGTGGGGTTGCAGTCAATTTCTCAATGACTGAAGCTTATTGAAGTCCCCTCTAATTATAAGACCATGGCAATTGTCATAATTACTATAAGGAAGCTTGCGACTGGTTAACTGTGCAGGCTGCCTCCTATTGGTTACTTTTGCAGCAGCCATGACCTGATTAGTAGATGAAAATTCCATAAGCAATAAGGCTAATAAATAAAGACAAACTGTGGGGTTGACCATAAAGGACAAGAAAGACTATTGTACTGCAAATTATAGACAACTCTTGTGGCATTTACTGACAAAAATAATTAGGAATCATGTTAACTGGAACAAAGAGTGGAAAAATAAAAAAAAACTTGGTTCACTTTTAAAACAAAGAAAGCAGAAGGACATTATGGATGAATGAGTGTTTGAATAATACTTTTGCAAAATACCTTCCATAAAACCTTTGTCATTTGTATTTTCTTCAGAATCCTTTAAAATATAACTGTTATAATTTTGTGAATAATTCATTTAAATTCAGAATGTCGTATTATATGGACTGTCATTTGCAACCACTTGCTTGAAAATTCCTCTTCTACATAATAGTTACCTTGATATACTTAGATACACACGCACCATAGAATGAAACTATACATCTATAATGGTGACCTGGGATGCCAGCAATGTTACTAGAGGTATTGCTATAGATAAATGTTTCCTAAAAACTGAAACCTAAATTAAATGCATTTAAAGAAAACTAACAAACAAAGAAACAAAATTATCTTGGATTGTATTAGATTGATTCTTAACACTAATTTAATAATTTAATTTGGATTTATGAAGAATGATTTTACAGCATCTCCCCTATGAGAATTGCTTTATAGACTTTTATAGTTATACTTTATTGGCTTCACTAACAACTTTAACATTGTGACAGGATAAACTTACTCTCCCGCCACACTTTGCCACACATTATTGGTGTTTCAACGGTTTCCACCAACTAGTTTATGATTACTTCTAATGCTCTTTGGCCAAGCCTGGCACACACTGATTAAAAGTGACAGATGCACACCAATGTGGTGTCTCAGTTGTAGATGGACAATAACTACCATCTACTGGCTCATTTACCGGTGCCTGGAACCTCTCACTTTTTTGGGCAACATGTTGCTGCTGCATCACCTTCTTACTGGTTACTATGATTGAATATTACTGAGTGTCAAATGTGGAGTAGAGTTGCTGGAAGTTACAGGAATACTGGGAACAATACAGGATAGGTGTCACGGGCACTAGGAGTCTTTACCCAGGGATCACCAGGTGATAGGCCTACCAGAGCAGTATAGGTGGTAATATGGTACTCTGGTAGCAGGGTGATCACGGAACAGGAAATAGCAGATGATGAGATGCTCAGGAAAGTCTATGACTAGCAGCACTGGCAATATGATGGTAATAATACACGAGGAACTGTATGGACAAAGGACACGTGAAGGTAGTCAGTGGTCTGCGGTAGCAAGTTGTACCACTGCTATAGTGAGGAGGAATGTCCAACAGAAACGAGGAGGTGATGAGAGTCAGCGGTCTGCGGATAGCAAGTTGTACCGCTGACAGAGTGAAGGAATGGAATCCAAGTGGAGGTATCCGGGGAGTCAGTGGTCTGCGTTAGCAAGTTGTACCACTGCTATGTGAGAGGATACTGGAACAGGTGAAACTGGAAACAGGGGTCAGTGGTCTGCCACTAGCAAGTTGTACCACTGAATATATATGTGAGGAGGTGCACGGGGAGAGACTGCAACACAAGATATACACGGGCACCTTCACTTTGATCCACAGTAATATGCACAATAAATATGTATATATGACTGAACAGCACTGCCAATATAGAAAGTCTCTTGAAGTAATCCAGCACGAGATAACACAGTCAATGATGGCAATAGACTCAGCGGATAGCAAACTCCAGAGGAGAACCAACACAGTCCAGCAAGGTATGCAATACACAGCACAGTCAATGAGAAGTATGCATACCGTGGTTCAGAAGCAGGCAGTCAGACAGGAGTGCAGAGATACCTGAACGGCAGGAGGCCGGCAGGATGCAAAGTCCCTGGATGGGTGAAGCGGTGGTCTAGTAGGTGCAGCGCACAGGTAGGTAGACCAGCAGGGAACACAGGAAAGCGTGGAGAGCGGATCAGCAGTAGATGGGTGAGTAGCGCTGAGGAGTAGCAGCAGCGGGTCTCTGCGGAAACACGGAGGTAGCCAATAGCAACCAGCAGGTGCAGTAACGATGGGACACGGGAGAGCAGAGTTGAACTGGAACTGTTGATCACGGAGAGTAGCGGATAGCAATAGTGGCAGCAGTCTCAAGGAAACACGGGAGAGTTGACAAGAACTGAAGACTGAAGCGCACAGAGGCAGCGGATAGGAATCAGCCAAACAGTCACGATGAAACACAGACGGGTTGCAGGTTGAAGACTGTAGTGCACGGAGGCAGCGGATAGGAATCAGCTAACAGTCACGATGATGAAACACAGACGAGTTGCAGGTTGAAGACTGTAGTGCACGGAGGCAGCGGATAGGAATCAGCTAACAGTCACGATGATGAAACACAGACGAGTTGCAGGTTGAAGACTGTAGTGCACGGAGGCAGCGGATAGGAATCAGCTAACAGTCACGATGATGAAACACAGACGAGTTGCAGGTTGAAGACTGTAGTGCACGGAGGCAGCGGATAGGCATCAGCTAACAGTCCCAATAATACACGGTAGAGTTGAAGTGGTTAGAAGACTGTAGTGCACGGAGGCAGCGGATAGGAATCAGCTCACAGTCACGATGATACACAGAGGGGTAGCTGTGATATGGGAACCACAGTAGTAGAAGTGGTTTGGAAACCACAGAGGTAGAAGTGGTTTGGAAACCACAGGAATCAGCTGGGCTGAATAAACGAGGAAACACAGGAACACCTTCAGAGACTCATGGGGAATGAGACTCCAAGATCAGGCAACGTGGTGTTGACCACAGGTGCTTAATATAGGGAGTGTTGCCTGATCTGCCAATTAAGTTAAAGGAACATACACTGAAGGTTTAGAAAGGGCTGCGCATGCGCAGTCCCTCAGGATGGAGGACGGCCACGGTTCCTAAATGTCCGGGAAGAAGCACTCACAGTCCGGTGAGTGACAGTACCCCCCCTTTTAAAGGTGGGCACAGAACGCCTGGAACCGGGCTTGTCCGGATTTTTGGAATAAAACTTCTTCAGAAGGGCAGGAGCATTAAGATCTTCAGCTTTGATCCATGAGCGCTCTTCAGGACCAAAGCCCTTCCAATGAACGAGGAAACGGAGAACTCCTCGCGAAATTTTTGCATCCAATACCTCAGTAATCTCGAAATCCTCCTCCTGATGAACTTGAACTGGCTGCGGTGCTGAGGGAGGAGTCGAGAAACGGTTGATGATGAGAGGTTTGAGCAAGGACACATGGAAGGCATTGGAAATCCGAAGATTCTTAGGAAGAAGAAGTTTAACACATACTGGATTGATAACTTGAATGATCCTATATGGACCAATAAAACGAGGGGCGAATTTCATAGATGGAACCTTCAAACGAATATTTTTGGTAGATAACCAGACACGATCTCCAATTTTTAGTGGTGGAATAGCCCGCCTCTTCTTATCTGCAAAAGACTTATATTTGTTAGATGTCTTCTTTAAACAGGTTTTGACCTGAGACCAGATATTTTTGAAGGTTAGACAAGCAGTCTCCACAGCAGGAACTTGGGTGGGCGGGAGGGCAGGAAATTCCGGAAAAGACGGATGGTGACCGTAGACCACAAAGAATGGAGTTTTGGATGATGACTCATGGTACATGTTGTTATGGGCGAATTCAGCCCAAGGAAGCAATTCTACCCAGTTGTCTTGGTTGGCTGAAGAGAACATCCTTATAAAAGTCTCAAGATCTTGATTGACTCGTTCCGTTTGTCCGTTAGATTGCGGATGGTAAGAAGATGAGAGTGCTAATCGTATGCCCAAGGTTTTACAAAGGGCCCGCCAGAATCTGGAAACGAATTGTACTCCTCTATCTGACACAATCTCAGACGGACATCCATGGATGCGGAAGATTTCTTTAATGAAATGTTCAGCCAGAGTAGACGAGGAAGGTAAACCGGACAGAGGGACGAAATGAGCCATCTTCGAAAATCTGTCTACCACTACCCAAATAGTATTGTGATTCTTACTTGGTGGCAAATCAGTAACTAAATCCATACTAATATGGGTCCAAGGCTTGGACGGAATGGGTAGTGGTCGCAGCAACCCTGCTGGAGTTCTGCGGGAGGATTTGAACTGAGAACATAAATCACAGGAAGCAATAAACTCTTTGACGTCTCTCCTCATTTAAGGCCACCAGTAACTTCGAGAGAGAATCTCAAAGGTCTTGTGTTCACCGGCGTGTCCAGAAAAACGAGAGGCATGGAACCACGAAAGGATTTTCCTCCTCAGAGTAGGAGGCACGAGGGTCTTCCCAAATGGTAGCATTTTGGTGGATGAAGCAGCCAGAGAAATACATTTGGGGTCTAGAATAGCATGGTTGGGAACCTCTTCTACATCAGAGGACGTCACAAAAGCTCGAGATAGAGCGTCAGCTTTCTTGTTCTTAGCGGCTGGTTTGAAGGTTATAATTAATTCAAAACGGGAAAAGAAAAGAGACCATCTTGCTTGACGAGGGTTCAAGCATTGGACAGATTGCAGATATGACAAGTTCTTATGATCCGTGAAGATCGTCACCGGATGGCGAGCTCCTTCCAACAAGTATCTCCATTCCTCTAATGCAGCTTTGATGGCCAGCAACTCCTTGTCCCCGATAGTATAATTTTTCTCTGCGGGCAGAAGACCCCGAGAGTAGAAGGCACAAGGATGTAATTTTTGTTGCTCCGAGCGTTGGGAGAGAATGGCTCCTAAGCCCACATTAGAGGCATCTACTTCTAGGAAGAAGGGGAGTGTCACATCAGGCTGTCGAAGAATGGGAGCAGACGAGAAGGACTCTTTGAGAATTTGAAAGGCTTGGAGAGCCTCAGATGACCATTGCTTAGTATTAGCCCCTTTCCGAGTCAGGGCCACAATAGGAGATGCAATGGATGAAAAGTCTTGAATGAAGCGTCTATAGTAATTGGCAAAACCTAAAAAACGCTGGATGGCACGAAGAGTAGTTGGCTGAGGCCAATGTAATACAGCATTTACTTTGTCTGGATCCATCTTCAGGCCAACTCCGGAAATTATATACCCCAAGAATGGAATCTGGGGTAACTCGAATGAACATTTTTCCAATTTACAGAACAATGAATTTTTCCGTAGTCTGGAGAGGACCTCTGCCACATGTTGGTGATGAGAAGGCAGGTCCTGTGAGAAGATCAATATGTCGTCCAGGTAGACAACGACACATACATATAATAAGTCCCGAAAGATCTCATTGATGAAGCCTCGGAAAACAGCGGGGGCATTACACAGCCCGAAGGGCATTACTAAATATTCGTAATGCCCATCTCTGGTGTTGAACGCGGTCTTCCATTCGTCACCGGAACGGATTCTAATTAAATTGTAGGCACCACGAAGAACCAACTTAGTAAATATCCGAGCTCCCTTGATGCGATCGAATAGCTCAGTGATCAGCGGAATGGGGTACCGATTCTTGATAGTAATGGCGTTGAGTCCACGAAAATCTATACAAGGGCGTAATGATCCATCCTTCTTTTTGACGAAGAAGAACCCAGCTCCAGCGGGAGAGGTGGAAGGTCGAATAAACCCACGCTGGAGATTCTCCTGTATGTACTCAGATGTGGCTTGAGTCTCAGGTAACGAGAGAGGATAGACCCGACCCCTGGGAGGAGTCTTGCCAGGTAGAAGGTCGATCGGACAATCCCAAGAACGATGAGGAGGAAGACGTTCAGACTGAGCTTTATCAAACACATCGGCAAATGAAGCATACTGAGGAGGGAGTCCCGGGGAGGAAGATGAGATGGAAGATTGCTGTACTTTAAGAGGAATAACTTGGGAAAGGCAACGATGGTGACATTCAGACCCCCAAGACGTAACTTGAGGGGTGCGCCAGTCAATCTGGGGAGAGTGACACTGAAGCCATGGAAGGCCTAAGACAATCGGACTTGTCGTAACTGGAAGAATTAAAAACGAAATTTCTTCATGGTGTAGTACACCAATCTGAAGAGTTACTGGAGACGTACTCTGGGTGATGAGACCATTGATGAGACGTGATCCATCTATAGCCGTCACAGTAATGGGTGTTTTTAAAGTAATCACTGGTATGGACCATTGATTCACTAGTGATTTAGAAATGAAATTTCCTGCTGCTCCGGAATCAATCAATGCCTGTGACTCAAAGGATTTGGTAGCAAAGGAAATCGTAACATCAAAAGTGCAGACTTTAGATTTCATAGACGATGGAGAGGACTCCAGGGACCCTAACTTCACCTCTCCAGAACTAGTTAGGGCCTGGCATTTCCCGATCTCTTAGGGCAAGAGCTGAGCATATGCGTGGAATCAGCACAATAGATACAGAGTCTATTCTTTACTCTTCGTTTCCTCTCCTCTGAAGATAATTTGGAACGTCCTATCTCCATGGGAATCACAGAGGGTGGAGCTGGACGAAATTGAGGGGTTGAACGAAGAGGTACTTTGACAACCGTTGTTTTCTCAGACTCTCTTTCACAAAATCTCATATCTACACGATGGCAAAGAGAGATCAAATCTTCTAGTGACGAAGGAAGCTCTTGGGTAGTCAGTGCATCTTTAATTTTATCGGAGAGCCCCTGCCAGAAGGCGGCAACTAATGCTTCAGTGTTCCACTGAAGTTCAGAGGCTAAGATCCTAAATTGAATGACATACTGGCCTACTGTATGGGAGCCTTGTCGCAAACGAAGAATGCTGGAAGCAGCGGAGGTCACACGACCTGGTTCATCGAACACACTTCGGAACGTGGAAATGAATTTGGCACTATCTTGTAGAATTGGATCGTTTCTTTCCCACAGAGGGGAGGCCCAAGCCAGGGCTTGTCCAGAAAACAATGAGATAAGATAGGCCACTCTGGAACGATGGGTAGAAAAATTTTGAGGTTGGAGCTCAAAATGGACTGAACATTGGTTAAGGAAACCTCTACAAGTTTTGGGGTCCCCGTCATATTTTGACGGAGTAGGCAGGTGAAGCGTAGGAGCTGTAGACACCTGGGATGGCACTGGGGAAACGGAGGAAAGCACAGGAGCTTCAATATTAGCTGTAACAGTCTGTCCAGATGTTCCTTGGGAGGTTAACGATTGGTAACATTGAAGTAACAGCTGTTGGCGAGCATCCTGTTGCTCCACACGGCTGACCAGATGCTGCAGCATCTCTTTAGCGGTAGGTTCCGTATCTGGGTCTGTCATGGCCTGATCTTACTGTCACGGACACTAGGAGTCTTTACCCAGGGATCACCAGGTGATAGGCCTACCAGAGCAGTATAGGTGGTAATATGGTACTCTGGTAGCAGGGTGATCACGGAACAGGAAACAGCAGATGATGAGATGCTCAGGAAAGTCTATGACTAGCAGCACTGGCAATATGATGGTAATAATACACGAGGAACTGTATGGACAAAGGACACGTGAAGGTAGTCAGTGGTCTGCGGTAGCAAGTTGTACCACTGCTATAGTGAGGAGGAATGTCCAACAGAAACGAGGAGGTGATGAGAGTCAGCGGTCTGCGGATAGCAAGTTGTACCGCTGACAGAGTGAAGGAATGGAATCCAAGTGGAGGTATCCGGGGAGTCAGTGGTCTGCGTTAGCAAGTTGTACCACTGCTATGTGAGAGGATACTGGAACAGGTGAAACTGGAAACAGGGGTCAGTGGTCTGCCACTAGCAAGTTGTACCACTGAATATATATGTGAGGAGGTGCACGGGGAGAGACTGCAACACAAGATATACACGGGCACCTTAACTTTGATCCACAGTAATATGCACAATAAATATGTATATATGACTGAACAGCACTGCCAATATAGAAAGTCTCTTGAAGTAATCCAGCACGAGATAACACAGTCAATGATGGCAATAGACTCAGCGGATAGCAAACTCCAGAGGAGAACCAACACAGTCCAGCAAGGTATGCAATACACAGCACAGTCAATGAGAAGTATGCATACCGTGGTTCAGAAGCAGGCAGTCAGACAGGAGTGCAGAGATACCTGAACGGCAGGAGGCCGGCAGGATGCAAAGTCCCTGGATGGGTGAAGCGGTGGTCTAGTAGGTGCAGCGCACAGGTAGGTAGACCAGCAGGGAACACAGGAAAGCGTGGAGAGCGGATCAGCAGTAGATGGGTGAGTAGCGCTGAGGAGTAGCAGCAGCGGGTCTCTGCGGAAACACGGAGGTAGCCAATAGCAACCAGCAGGTGCAGTAACGATGGGACACGGGAGAGCAGAGTTGAACTGGAACTGTTGATCACGGAGAGTAGCGGATAGCAATAGTGGCAGCAGTCTCAAGGAAACACGGGAGAGTTGACAAGAACTGAAGACTGAAGCGCACAGAGGCAGCGGATAGGAATTAGCCAAACAGTCACGATGAAACACAGACGGGTTGCAGGTTGAAGACTGTAGTGCACGGAGGCAGCGGATAGGAATCAGCTAACAGTCACGATGATGAAACACAGACGAGTTGCAGGTTGAAGACTGTAGTGCACGGAGGCAGCGGATAGGAATCAGCTAACAGTCACGATGATGAAACACAGATGAGTTGCAGGTTGAAGACTGTAGTGCACGGAGGCAGCGGATAGGAATCAGCTAACAGTCACGATGATGAACAGGTGAGTGGATGTGGATGGAAGACTGTAGTGCACGGAGGCAGCGGATAGGCATCAGCTAACAGTCCCAATAATACACGGTAGAGTTGAAGTGGTTAGAAGACTGTAGTGCACGGAGGCAGCGGATAGGAATCAGCTCACAGTCACGATGATACACAGAGGGGTAGCTGTGGTATGGGAACCACAGTAGTAGAAGTGGTTTGGAAACCACAGAGGTAGAAGTGGTTTGGAAACCACAGGAATCAGCTGGGCTGAATAAACGAGGAAACACAGGAACACCTTCAGAGACTCATGGGGAATGAGACTCCAAGATCAGGCAACGTGGTGTTGACCACAGGTGCTTAATATAGGGAGTGTTGCCTGATCTGCCAATTAAGTTAAAGGAACATACACTGAAGGTTTAGAAAGGGCTGCGCATGCGCAGTCCCTCAGGATGGAGGACGGCCACGGTTCCTAAATGTCCGGGAAGAAGCACTCACAGTCCGGTGAGTGACAATAGGCAGGGGATGTATAAAAGTGTGAGCTATAATGTGTTGGTCATGTGAACATAGCCAGGACAGGCACAGGAACAACTAATTGAGCCAATAAATACTGTTAAAATTAACAATGTAGTGTTTGGCAGGATACATGAATTACTTGCCCTTCCTTAATACTGTTTTCCAAACAAGTATAGGGATGAGTAAATTGCCTTTAACCAATCCAGATTGTGCTTCTTATCTGTGCATTGATGGTCAGCCTGGATACTTTGTGTTTACTATAGTGCCACGGGTTGTCAGTACCCACTATTCATATGCAGCCAGAAATCAACCTCTACTCAGCAATGGTACATTTTAGCCTGAGTTGATAGAGTAAATCATTATCCCGCCCAGTCATACTTTCAAGGCTTTCTCTCAAAGGGTCTAGTGCCACATATGAATTGCAGCCAGATCACAACGGCACAACATGGAAGCTTCAGCAGCCAGATCTCACTGTCACTATGTTGCTTAGCCTCTTGGGAATCCCATTGGTGACCTACTGGGAGAGCCTCTGGGGTCGCTGAGCTCCAGACCTCAGATTATGAACTAACGGTTAGCAAGTCTATTTTACTGTACAATCCCTGACTCAACGCTGTGTCCAGAATCATTAGAACCCTTGTGGAGTTGCTGGTAGAATATCTGGTTGTCACATTCCAGTTCTCATAGTTTAATATTGCTGGGCCTTAAGCCCACTATAGCAAAAACATTTAAAATGTTAGTGTTTTACATGTATACATATTAGTGTTACATACTTACAGTTACTAGCCATAGTGCGCCAGTTATATAGTTAAAAAGTTCTCCCATTACGTACTTCAGCCACAAACACCAAAATATGGGTTCATTTTGTATAATTTTAGTAAAAATATTATAAACTTCCTCTCTTATACAATTTTTGTTAAGGAACATACAAATAAAACAAAACTATGGAATTGAACACTTTTAGGGGTAAATTGATCAAGATGTAGGTTTGAAACTGTAGAGATTTTGCCTATAGCAACCAATCAGATTCTAGCTGTCATTTTGTAGACTGTACTAAATAAATGATAACTAGAATCTGATTGGTTGCTATAGGCAACATCTACACTTTTTCAAATCCACAGCTTGATAAATATGCCCCTTACCTTTTCTGAATTTAAAAACACATGAATGTATATAGGGACTCTCATTGTTTAGAGTTAGAATCACCTTTTAACAGATTCACTGTGAAGTCATAGGGGGCTTATCAGACATTTGCAAATGTGTGTAACTGAGAATTTTGCATTGTTATGTAACAGTAGAAAGGCAGCTCTTTTACTGGGTCACAGAAATGTTGCTGGGGAATTTTACCTTTCTGGATAATCCCACCCTTTCAAACACCTGCTCTGAATCTATAAATTGATTGAGAAGCTTACATTTTGGTATTGACTTTGAGAATTGCAAGAAATGTGTAATTTATAGTGCCAGTAGCAATAAATGAGACATTTTAAATCTTAATAATCAAAAAATCTTGTACTACAAGAAATGGGATTTAATTGCAACAGTGTGAATGTAACCTCTAATATATGGCTTGCACAAAAATACCTCTACACAAACGTTTAGAACATCTTGTTAGAAACATTACAATCTTAACATTTATGTTAAGTATATGATTGTCACCCATTAACCTCTCTTTTCTTTGAATTGCAGAAATTATGGATGACTTTTGTAGGGGAGATACTGTCTGCCCTATTAAAATTTATTTGAACTATTTACTTTAAATGAGCGGAAACAACATAATTAGCCATTGCAGGGATAATTAGCTGTGCGTGCAATAAGAAATTGCTCAGTACTTTTTTCAAGTAGAATATGTAGCCCCCTTTAAGTTGGTATGGTGTAAATGCTTCTCACATATGTACCTACATTTACCTCTTCTCTCTTTGTTAGGGTACAATAAGCAACACAGACCACTGATACTTGGGCTAATATCTGTGCACATGGGAGAATTATCCAGGGTCTTAAACAAAGAAATTTTCCCTCTTTCCAGTACCATGTAAACCAGGACATTCACATGAGTCAATCAGTGGCAGTGAGTGTAGCTGGCAATGACACATCACCCTGAGGAGAGGTAATTTGATAAGGGCTAGTAGCAGCAGTGTGGAGGAAGTAATGGTGGCAGACCTACCTTTATGTGGGAGGGGGTCTGCATTGATCATGAAGAGACTGGCTCTGTGACTCATGGACAAGCAGATGAGTATGAAAGTGACCCATTCTGTAACAATAGCCACCTATACTGTAGGAAGACACTCTCTACCACTGCACAGAATGGATGTGTACAGTTTAGCATAGCAAAAGAAATGGGGAAGGCAGACGTCTCCTTTTCCCTTGCATGTCTGAGCTTGTGTGTCCATGCAGCTGATCTTCCTAACTCAGTCTTAAATTGCACAGCCAGAGTGAAATTTGGTACCCAGTCAGTCAGTAGTCATCTCTATGACTGACTGCAATCAGGTAATGGCCTTCATTGCAGACAAATAAATTCTTTAAATGTGATTTGTTCTCAGGTGGCATATGCTCAAGATTTATTATCTTAAGGGAATTATATACACTATGGTCCTTGTGTAATGATTATCTTTTTGAAGAAATATATATGTGTTACGGCTAGCGGCTATTGACATAAGCTTCCATAACAGATGACAGAGGTCTTCGCCTCTAGCAGACGCCTTTCTCATAGAGCTTGTTGCAATCATAGGTACTTGGAAGCCCCCAGTTCTTAAATCTTAGTGTAGTGGAAGCTTATATGCAATATGACAGCAGGTAAAATGGAGGCGGTAGCCAAGATACGAACGGATGGTCAGAGGCAGGCCTGGGTCAGGGGTCCGTAGCAGACAGAGTAGTCAGGAAGAGGCTAAAGGGTCAGGGCTGGCAGCGAGCAGGGATATGCAAAGAACAAAGCCAAAGGTCAGGGTAATCAGAGTACAATCAGAGTCTAGAAACAAGTCAGGGGTCACAACAGAGGGTCAATCAGAATTTCTGCAGATTATCCACGGGAACAAAGAAACACAACGACAGAACAAGTCAGCAACAGACAATATCCACACTATAACCTACATGGAGGCTAATCCCTCCCTGCCTTATAAACTCAAACTAGCCAATCAGGATACCTGAAGTCCATATGTCTTAATTACCCCAAATGAGGGCCTGATGCGCACATGCCTGGTTGTGCACACCTGCTGGGACGCGGCACAGAATGAATGGAATGAACTTGCCGACCGTTGCCTATATGATTGCCGGGACAGAAGAACAGGAAATGACGTTCCAGCTGTTGTCATGAAAGCCGGGACGTGAACCATTGGAGGAGACAGCGCGTCTGCAGCACCTAACAATATATAAATAAAACTTATCTTTGTGTTTTTATATATTTTGTACTGATCTTGATATTGGAAAACATATTTTATTGTGATATTTTTAAATTATCTTCCAAATTTTTTGAAATCATAGTTGTGAATGTTTTTTATCCATATAATTTGTCAATATTGTTAAATTCTCTCTTGTTGTCCTGTGTTAGTTTGCTGTTATATATCATATTAGATTTATACACTTGAAACAAATATAAAATACTGACTCCTGCAGAATTGACCAGTGCAGTTTGTGTGTCCCCCTAACTGGAAGTTGCCTGTCATCTTCTGGCTGTCTTTCACCTGTTCATTCATGTAATTCCACCGTGCTTGCTCCCAGCATGCGTGTTAATACTCTAGGTTCCTTCTTATTTCCAGTTAACATACACTGAGTCCCAGGGCAAGTTCACACCTATCTCAAATGGCTTAATTTGACCATGACATTCTTGAAAACCAGCAATTGAGGGGGAAATCAAATTGAGGGGAGCCTGATTCATTAAGCAAAGTAAAGGAAGAAAAAGAGTAAGTTTTCTCCTGGACAAACCATGTTATAATGCAAGGGGTACAAATTAGTTTATTATTTTGCACATAAGGACAATTCTGGCTTTTTTTCATGTAGCATACTAATAAACTAATAAACAGTGGTCAAAAAAGTCAGTGTCACAAATACAAGCTGTGTATATATTCCATAGACAAAAAATCTTACGGTTTAACATGTATGGTTAAGGCTTCTTATACTTATTACTTATCTAAAATTAAAGAAACTTATTGTAACTCTCACGCCAAACTCCAAAACCCCACTCTCCATCATCTCCATCATCCATCCATCCAGGGCCGGACTGGGACTAAAAATCAGCCCTGGCATTTCAAGCATACAGGCCCATCTCTGTTGATGAGCAGGACAAAACTGTGTGCCCACATTATGTTGAGAGCGTAGTCAACATGGGGCATTCATACATACATTATAAGAAAACTTTACATTTATCAGGCCCTCCCTATCATACCACACCCCACCCCAGAAACACATTACAACACCCCCAGCCCACTGCACTTATCTATGCTTCTGATGCTGCTGACATCCATCAGGGTGGGAACTTCCTGTAGAGTGAGCAGGGAAGTACTCAGTCTCACAAGATTAATAAATCTCATGAGATTTAGAGCTCCTCGGCTTGCTATGCAGGCTGTGTCCTATCCAGGAACTGGGAGTAGCTATCCGCTCCCTCCTGCTAACCAGAGCTGGATTAAGGCTCGGGGGGCCCTAGGCACTTAAGACAGTGGGACTCCTATGATGTAATATGGTTATTAGACACATTTTCAACAAATACACAGGCAATACTGTGAGCACTACTGTTAGGTGCACACAGTTCTGCCTTCACAAGCAGTACAATGTGAAGCAGTACATACCTCCCAACTGTCCTTGTAGTCAGACGAAATCCTGAGTAAGCGGGACAGTCACCCACCAAATTCAGGATAGTTGGCCGAATGTCCTGGTCTCTCTTAGCTGTCTTGTCATTGTCTCCATTTGTGGCTGCTGGTGTCTTTAGATCAGTTGCTGCTTGTCTGGATCCTGGAATGTTGGGGGCCCTATTTGGGAAAAAAAAATGGTTACATGAAATTTAGAAAACTCCAACCAGCAGCGGTGTTTAATCAATATAACACCCACGTTTTAAAATTAGGCCTTACTCCAGCCCCAACATTAAAAAGATAGTATTCACATTTGATAAATACATCTATTTCCCTCGAACTAGCCCTGACATTAAATAGTATATACATTTAATAAATAGACCTATTTCCCTACAACCAGCCCCAACATTAAATTAATAGTATTCCCATTAAATAAATAAACCGCTTTCCCTTCCTCTAAACAACCCCAGCAAGAAATTAAATAGCATTTATATTTAATAAAAATAAACATTTCCCACAACCATCTCAGGCATTAAATAATTCATAATTTCATTAAATAAATATACCTAATTTTCCCCAAACAGCCCCACATTCACTTAATAGCACACATTATAGTCATATACTGTCCCCCCACACACATTATAGTCATGTACTGTCCCCCCACACACATTATAGTCATGTACTGTCCCCCTCACACACATTATATAGTCATATACTGTCCCCCACACACATTACAGTCATATACTGTCCCCCCACACACATTACAGTCATATACTCTCCCCCCACACACATTATAGTCATATACTGTCCCCCACACACATTACTGTCATATACTGTCCCCCACACAGATTAGCCATTTTTTATTTTCCCCCTCCTACAGCCATTGCCCCCATGCAGACATTTTCACCCCCAATTCCCCCTGCAGCCATTGTCACATATCCCCCCTTCCCCCTGCAGCCATTGTCACACACCCCCCTTCTCCGTGCAGCCATTGTCACACACACCCCTTCCCCCTGCAGCCATTGTCACACACACCCCCCTTCCCCCTGCAGCCATTGTCACACACCCCCCTTCCCCCTGCAGCCATTGTCACACCCCCCCTTCCCCCTGCAGCCATTATCACACACCCCCCCTTCCCCCTGCAGCCATTTTCAATCACTTCCTACGTGTATTTTTACTCATTCCCCTCCCTTGCAGTACCTGTCATAAACTCCCGGACACACCAACTCATCTCAACAGCGGAATTTAAAAAAAAAAAAAAAGAAGAAGAAAAAGCTGCGGGACATGAAGCGCAGGGACCGGACCGGCCCATACAGCCATCGGCCCTTCTGGCAAATGCCAGAAGTGCCAGATGGCCAGTCCGGCCCTGCATCCATCTATCTCTCTCCTTCATTCCTTCCTTCCTTCCTCCCCCCTCTCTACCCTCTCTACTACGGAGGTCTTGCAAGAACTTTGTTTTCTTTTAAGTTCTCACCAGAGATGGGCAGCCATGAAAAAAATCACTGTGCCTCCAGTGTTATCAAGTTGGGACTGGCAGCAGATCACAAACGGGAGGTTTGGAAGCAAGGTAAGTGCTTCCCTCTCCTTCTGGATGAATGGTGCCACTCAAGCTTGTCTAGTGACTGGCTGCTTCTAAACTCCTTTGTCCCTTTTGTCACCTCATGTCCACCAACTTCTACCCACCAGGTTTCATGACATGTCACCCTATATGCCCCCCAGCTTTTATTTCATATGCCACAAAATATGTCCTCCACTGTTAATCTCATGTGGCACTCTATATGCCCACCACATTTACTCATAATCTACCCTATATGCTTACCAGATTTTCTCTCACATGCCACTTCATATAGCAACCAGTTTTTCTCACATGTCAACCCATATTTCCATCAGCTTTTCTCACACACCAACCAATATGCTCACAAGTTTTTCTCTCACTTGCTATCACCACCAGCTTTCCTTTCATATGTCACATATGTATGCCCACCAGATTTTCTCTTACATGTCACCCTGGATTCAACAGCTTTTCTTTCACGTGTCACGTCCTTCCCATCAGTTCTACTATCACATCATCCAGTGCCCACCAGCTTCTTAACCATACCAAAAGTTTTTCTCTGACATTCCACCCATTATGCCCATCAGTTTTTCTCTCACATGTAACTCCATATGACATATGACTACCAGCATTTCTTTCACATGCCACAAAATATGCCCACCAGTTTTTCACTTATGTGGCACCCCATATGCAGATCATATTTTCTCTCAACATCACACTAGCCCACCAACTTTTCTATCATATGTCACTCAAACCCACCAGATTTTCAAATTTGTACACCAGGTTTTCACAAATAGGCCACCCCAAATGTCCACTATAATTATTCACCTTCCACTCGATATGCTCCCAAATTTTCTCTTACATGTCATCTTATATGCCCACAAGCTTTTTTCATATGTCTTCTGCCTCACAGTACTGGGGTCATGGGTTTGATTCCCGACCTTGGTCTTATCTGTGTGGAGTTTGTATGTTCTCCCCATATTTGCATGCATTTCCTCTGGGTGCACTGGTTTCCTCCCACACGCAAAAACTAGTAGGTTAATTGGCTGGTATTAAATTGCCCTTAGTCTCTCTCTCTCTCGGTCTGTGTACGTTAGGTAATTTAGACTCTAAGCTCCAATGGGGCGGATACTGATGTGAGTAAGTTGTCTGTACAGCACTGTGGAATTAGTGGCGCTATGTATCTGATGATAATATGCTTCACCTTATGCCCATCAGCTATTCTTTCACAAATTACCTCATATGCCCACCAACTTTTCTGTCAGCTGTCACCCCATATGCCAGCCAGCTTATCATACATGGACATTTCTCTCATATGCCCATCTGGTTTTCATTCATATGCCACCCAATATGCCAACAAGATTTTCTCTCACCTTATATGTCTTTCAGCTTCACACACAGTACACCCATATGACCACCAGCTTTTCTCTGACATGTCATCCCATATGCCCTCCATTTTTTTTCACATGTCATCCCATATGCCCATCGGTATTTCCCTCACATGGCACCCCAGATTTTCATTCACATCACTCCCTGCTCCCTAGACTTTCGCTCACATGTCCCCCAATATGCCAGACAGCTTTTTTCTCACATGCCACCCTGTATGCATTCAATCATTCCCCTCACATGTTAACTAATATGCCCTGCAGCTTCCTTCTCATATGCTCACCAGTTTTTCATTCACATACCACCCAACATGCACACTAACTTTTTCTTACCTATCCCATATTCCACCCCAGATGCCCAACAGCTTGTTCTCACATGTCACTAGCTGCCACTAGTTTTTCTCTCAAATATCACCCTGTGCCCACCAGCTTCTCATGCATGCCAACCCATTTGCCACCAGGTTTTCTCTGACATGTCAGCCCATATGCCCACCATATTTTCATTCACATGTTACCCCATATTCCTACCAGCTTTTCTCTCTTATGCCACCTATTATGCACTCCAGCTTTTCTCACATTAAACCCCATGCCTATCATTTTGTAGCCATGCTCCCTAGCTTTTCTTTGACATGTCACCCCATGTGGCCAACATAATTTCTTTCACTTGTCAACCCATATGCCCACCATGTTTTTATATCATGTAGCATCCCATGACATTCAGCTTTCTCTTGCATATCACCCTGTATATACTATATTTTCAAACATGCCAACCCATATGCCAACCATCCTTTCTTATACATGTCACCCGATTTGCCCACCAGCATTTTTTATTATGCGGTGTCCTGTATGCTCTACAGCTTTTCTCTCATGTGCCACCACATATGTCAATCAATTTTTCTCTCACATGCCACCCCATTTTCGCTTACATTTCACCCTGTGCCCAACATTTTCTTACACATGTTCCCCAGCATTTTCTTGCCATGCCATATGCCCACCAGGTTTTTCCTCATGTGGCATCCCATATGCTCTCCAATTATTATTATTTCTATTTTTTTATTAATTTTTTCAAAACAAAACAAAAAGTAACATAAAAATAGTTATTTAAGTAAACTATACTATGGTAACCTTCCAGGCACATATTCTCAAGCAACACATTACAGAATATTGGACAAACCCATTATGATAGGACTAGTTGACCAGTTTTGGTGTTTAGGTGACAAATTTATAGAAGATTGTCTGACATTTTTGGATTTTATCCATAAGGATCATATTTTATAATGCTTCTAGGTGGCATTTCTAGAATGGTAATCTTTCATGGCCCATCATATCATTTATCAAGATATACCAGTTATGAAAGCTGGATTAATCACTTGCCATCCATGTTCGACCAATAATGACCTTGACTAGGGTAAAAATTTGGAGGATATATTGGATTGTATTTTTTATTTAACAGAAGATCTAAGGTTAATCCAAATATGCATATTTTTGGGAACAATAGAAGGATATTGATAACTGTGTCTTGTATACCCTGTACCACAGCATGTCCAAAAGATCTGAACTCCAGGACAATCCCACAGTAGATGCAAAAAGAAAGCATAATCTGAGCCACAATTAGGACAGTTAAATTTATGACTGCTACCTAGTAAAGAAAGTATTTTTTGTGGTGTAGCACAATCTATGTAAATTATATAGTTGGATTTCATGGTATTTAGTATAAGATGTGGTTCCTTCAGTATTACCCAACACAGTAATCCACTTCTCCTCTTTAAGTGGACCAAGATCAACTTCCCATTCCATTTTTAGGTTATTTAAATAATCATGAAGAAGGTGAGGAAGGACATTGGCAGATAAAATGGATATGGTATGGAGTCCACTAGTTGAAGAAACACTTTAGTCAAGGAAGGATCAAGTTGTATGGAAAGACTCCCAAATTGAGACATTAGAGCGTGTAGCAGCTGCAGGTAGCTATAAAATAAATTGTTCGGAACTGAGAATTATCTCTTCATTTGCTCAAAAGATTTTCAAATATTATGTGCGTATAATTGACCAACAGAGTGGACACCAAAAGCACGCCAAGCATTAGTCTCTTGTAATTTATGAAGTTAATATCTGAACTGTCTAACGCAGCCTGCATCAATTTCCATACTAATATTGCTTGCCTAAGGAGTGATGTAGTACTTCTGGAGGCTTTCACACCCAACAAGACCTGAAGAGGAGAATAATAGGAACTGGTCTGCTTATGAGGGAACACACACAAGCAATTTGTCAGGGAGAGTTCAATCCATTCTTTCAAATATACCAATCATGTGTCAATATAATAAACCCTTAGATTAGGGTGAGCCAGGCCACCAGAGACTTTTTACCAATACAGTGTATCTAATTCAATGTGTGCTCTTCCTTTCCTCTGACACCAGAGAGGAAAAATATTCATTTATCTTAGAGAAAATCCACTACATTACAACATGCTTCTGGGAAGCATGTTGTAATGGGTATATAAATGTCGGATGAGGAATCACCTTAATTAAGTTATCTCTAACAGCCATGGATAGGGATAATTTCTTCCAGTTGGAGATTTTCACCTGGATATATTTTATGACCGGATCTCTGTTAAGAGGGATGTAACCTTTCCAAAGTTAGAATTCCAATTCTTCTGTTGCATGTTACCCTGTGCTAACCAGCTTCTCACACATGCCACCCAATGTGCCCACCAGTGTTTTCTGCCATGCCCACCATTTATTCTTTCACATGTCACCCTATATGCCCACCAACTGTTCTCTTATGTGGCACCCTCTATGCCCTGCAGCTTTTCTCTCATATGCCACCCCATATACTCACCAGTTATTCTCTCACATACATCACATACCTCCCTATATGCCAATCAGCTTTTCTTTACATGTCACTCCCATGCCAAGCAGCGTTTTACACATGTTCACCAGCTTTTCTTGACATGCTCACCTAAATGCCAACCATCTTCTAACACATGCCATGCCATATGCTCACCAGTTTTTCTTTTACATGTTACCCATATGCCCACCTGCTTTTCTCTCTTATGACATCTAATATGCCCACCAGCTTCTTTTCTAGATTTAACCCTATGTCCATCAGCTTTTCACACATGGTCACAAGCTTTTCTTTGTCATGCCACCCCATATGCCTACCATCTATTCTTTCACATGTCCCCTCATGAATCCATCAGCTTTTCTCTTATGTAGCACCACATTTGCCCTGAAGCTTTTCTCTCACAGGCTTTCCACATGCCTAGCAGCTTTTCTATCACATTACACCCAGCCCACCAACTTCTTACACATGCCCAGTTTTACTCAAACATGCCACTTCATATGTCCACTAGCTTTTCTTTCACGTCACACTCTGCACACCAGCTTATTACACATGCTTATTTTTCTCATGTGGCACCCCATATGTACTGCAGATTTTCTCTCACGTGCCAACACATATGCCCATTAGTTTTTCTCTCATACAGCACTTATTAGGGCTACCTGCTTTTCTTTAAAATATCAACTCATTTGCCCTCCAACTTTTCTGTCATGTGGCACTCCATATGCCCTTCAGCTTCTCTCTTACATGTCACCCCATTCTCACCAGGTTTGTTTTACATGCCTCCCCATATGCCCACAATCTATCCTTTCACATGACACTGCATGTGCCCATCAGCTTTTTTTTCATGTAGCTTCCCATATTCCCTGCAGTTTTTCTTTCTCGTACCATCTCATATGCCCACCAGCTTTTCTTTCATGTGTCATCCAAATGCCCTCCAGCTTTTCTCTTACATGTCATCCATGTCTAATATATTCTCCCATATGCAGCCCCATATGCCACCGCCTTTTCTCTGACATTTCACATCAAATGCCTGACAATATTTATTTAACATGACATCCCATATGCCCACCAGTTTTTTCTCACATGTGCCACTCCATATGCCCTTCAACTTTTCTTTTACATGTCACTCGATATAAAAAACAGCTTTTCTCTCATGTGGCATAGTATATGCCCTAAACCTTTCCTCAAATATGTCACTTGCATGCCTCTTAGGTTTTGTCATAGATATCACCCTTTGTAACCACCATGTTTTCTTTCACATAGCACACTATATGCCCATTAGCTTTTCTCTGACTTATTACCACATGAGTCCACCAACTTTTCTTTAATATGTCACCTCATATGCCCACTAGCTTTTCTCCTACATGCCACCATAAATGCATACCAGCTTTTCTCACCCCATATGCCCTTCATCTTCTTTCTTAACTATCACCCCATACTCAGCAGCTTCACACAGATGTTCTTTAGCTTGTCTTTGACATGCTACCCCATATGTGCTCTTTTTTACACATGTCAACCTATATGTCCACTAGTATTTCTCTCATGTGGCTCATATTCATTGTCTGACTACCAAACACCAACAAAACCCTAAATGTTCGATATATAGGGCTTGCGCTTGGGGTACAACTTTTCCAAATTCTGTCAGACAAAGCGGCAATGACACTGTGCTGGCTGCAACATAAATTTTATGAATAGGAAAACAAAAGTGGATGCTCTGTTAGCCTCCTAACTTTGAACAAAAAGGATAATTTTTTTCTATAACACAGTCAAATAATCAAGAAGCATATAACCCTACCAAAAATGCAAAGTGCTTCTAAGAATGCTACAGAAAGCTTTACAATCTCACTTCACCCTTCCAAAACCAGGCCAAAATAAATGCAAAATAACTAATACTTGATCTCATATTTTATTTCCTTGATCAGAGTCCAAGACAGCAAATCTCATTAAAGACATCTTTCCTGAGGAGGACATCCACACAATAAAGGATCTTAGAAACTCCAGGGGGTAAATGTATGAATCGCCGGATTCTTCATCTCCGGCGCGTCCAGCCTCTTCAGCGCTTAAATTTAAAGCGGCTGTCACTCACCGGACTGTGAGTGCCATTTCCCGTGTGTTCAGGAACCGTGGCCGTCCGCCATCCTGAGGGTCTGCGCATGTGCAGCCCTTATCAAGCCTTCAATACCTGTTGCTTTTAATTGATTGGATGATCAGGCAACCCTCCCTATTTAAAACACCTGTGATCATTACCTGGTTGCCTGATCTTGGAGTCTCATTCCCCATGAGCCTCTGAAGGTGTTACTGTGTTCCTCGTGTATTCAGCTTCTGCTGATTCCTATTTACTGCTATTGTGGTTGCCAGGCCACTTCAACTCTCCTGTGTTCATCGTCCCTGCACTCAGCTGATTACTATCCGCTGCCTCCGTTACTACTACAGAGTTCCTGCTCACTTTAACTCTCCTGTGTTCATCGTGCCTGCACTCAGCTGATTCCTATCCGCTGCCTCCGTTACTACTTCAGAGTTCCTGATTGTCTCAACTCTCCTGTGTTTATCGTGTCAGCTCTCCGCTGCCTCCGTTACCACTACTACTGGATACCAGACCGCCTCAACTCTCCCGTGTTCATCATGTTTCCAGTTTCACTTACTACTGCTTCCTGAGTATTGCTTCTTTGATTCTGGATTACCTGCCGTGCGCTGCACCAACCTGATTACCGCTTCCACCCTCCAGTGGTCTCTCCTCCTTCCGGCCTTCAGCCTTCAGGTATCCCTGCACGTCGCTCTGACAGCCTGCTCTCCTGAAACGCGGTATGCATACTTTCCATTGACTTTGCTTTTGTATTGCATATCCATCTGGACTGAGTTGTGTTCTTCTCCGGAGCCTCCTATCCACTGAAGCTATTGTTACCATTGACTTTGTTTTCTATTGCCTGGATTGCTATTGAGACTTTGTATACTTCAAGCAGCGCTGGTCGGTTATTGTTGTATTGTGGATATCATCGTAGGATCAAGTTCTGTGTGCCTCGTGCATACTCTGCTTTACATTCATCTCCTCGTGCCCCTCCTCACATATATATAGCAGTGGTACAACTTGCTGACGCAGACCACTGACTCCTGTTCCCTGTGACACCTGTTTCAAGTATCCTCTCACATAGCAGTGGTACAACTTGCTACACGCAGACCACTGACTTCCCCGTTACCTACCTTCACCTGGATTCCATTCCTTCACTATAGACAGCGGTACAACTTGCTATACGCAGACCGCTGACTCTCACTACCTCCTCGCTACTCCTGGACATTCCTCCTCACTATAGCAGTGGTACAACTTGCTATACGCAGACCACTGACTCTCCTCACGTTTCCTTGTCCATCTGGATCCTCGTGTACATTCATCTACTCATTACCAGTTGCTGCTAGTCATAGACATTCCTTGAGCATTCTCTCACCATCTGCTGTTTCTCCTGTTCCGTTGTCACCCTGCTACCAGAAAACCATAATACCAGCTATATTACTCTGGTAAGTCCATCATCTGGTGATATCCTGGGCAAAGACTACTAGTGCCCGCGACAGTAAGATCAGGCCATGACAGACCCAGGTGCGGAACCTACAGCTAAAGAGATGCTGCAGCATCTGGTTACCCGTATTGAACAACAGGATGTTCGCCAGCGACATTTGCTGCGGTGTTACCGGGCGTTGGCCTCCCAGGGAGCGTCTGTGCAGGATGTCACAGCTACTGTTGATGCTCCTGTGCCTTCCTCCGTTTCCCCAGTGCCATCCCAGGTGTCTACTGCTTCCACGCTACACCTGCCTACTCCCTCAAAATATGATGGAGACCCCAAAACATGCAGGGGTTTTCTAAATCAATGCTCAGTTCATTTTGAGCTTCAACCTCACAATTTCTCTACTCATCGTTCCTTGTTTTCCGGACAAGCTCTCGCATGGGCTTCCCCTCTGTGGGAAAGAAATGATCCATTATTACAGGATAGTGCCAAATTTATTTCCACGTTTCGAAGTGTATTTGATGAACCTGGTCGTGTTATTTCCGCTGCATCCAGCATCCTCCGTCTACGTCAGGGTTCTCGTACTGTAGGCCAGTACGTCATTCAATTTCGGATATTAGCCTCTGAACTTCAGTGGAACACTGAAGCGTTAATTGCCGCCTTCTGTTAGGGGCTTTCTGATAAAATTAAAGATGCACTGACTACTCAAGAATTACCTACTTCTCTAGAAGATTTGATTTCTCTTTGCCACCGTGTAGACATGAGATTTCGTGAAAGAGAGTCTGAAAAAACAACTTCATTTAAAGCGCCTCTTTGTTCAAGCCCTCAAGTTCGCCCAGTTTTATCTCCGGCGATACCCATGGAGATAGGTCGCTCCAAATTAACTTCAGAGGAAAGGGACCGAAGAGTAAAAAATAGACTTTGTATCTATTGTGCTGATTCTACTCATATGCTCAATTCATGCCCTAAAAAAATCGGGAAATGCCAGGCCCTAACCAGTTCTGGAGAGGTGAAGTTAGGGTCCCTGGAGTCCTCTCCATGTTCTACGAAATTAAAAGTTTGTGCTTTTGATGTTACAGTTTCCTTTGCTACCAAATCCTTTAAGTCCCAAGCACTTATTGACTCTGGAGCTGCAGGAAATTTTATTTCTAAATCCCTCGTGAATCAATGGTCCCTACCAGTGATTACTTTGAAAATACTTATTACTGTGACTGCTATCGATGGATCACGCATTATTAATGGTCTCATCACCCAGAGTACATCTCCAGTAACCCTTCAAATTGGTGTATTACACCAGGAAGAAATTTCATTTTTAATTCTCCCTGTTACTACCAGTCCGATTGTATTAGGCCTTCCATGGCTTCAACGTCACTCTCCTCAGTTTGACTGGCACACTCCTCAAGTTACGTCTTGGGGGCCTGAATGTCATCATCGTTGCCTCTCTCAAGTCGTTCCTCTCAAAATACAGCAATCCTCCATTTCACCTTGTTCACCGGGACTTCCTCCTCAGTATGCTTCTTTTGCCGATGTATTTGATAAAACTCAGTCTGAACGTCTTCCTCCTCATCGTTCATGGGACTGTCCGATTGATCTTCAACCTGGCAAGACTCCTCCCAGGGGAGGTGTGTATCCACTTTCGTTACCTGAAACTCAAGCTACATCTGAATACATCCAAGAGAATCTCCAGCGAGGATTTATTTGACCTTCTACCTCTCCCGCTGGAGCAGGGTTTTTCTTCGTAAAAAAGAAGGATGGGTCATTACGCCCCTGCATAGATTTCCGTGGACTTAACGCCATAACTATCAAAAATCGGTATCCCATTCCATTAATTACTGAGTTATTTGATCGTATCAAGGGAGCCCGGATCTTTACCAAGTTGGATCTTCGTGGTGCCTACAATTTAATTCGAATCAGGTCCGGTGACGAATGGAAGACAGCTTTCAACACCAGAGACGGGCATTATGAATATTTAGTAATGTCCTTCGGGTTATGTAATGCCCCCGCTGTTTTCCAGGGTTTCATTAATGAGATCTTCCGGGACTTGTTATATGTTTGTGTCGTCGTCTATCTGGACGACATATTGATCTTTTCGCAGGACCTGCCTTCTCATCATCAACATGTGGCAGAGGTCCTTTTCAGACTCCGGAAAATTCATTATTCTGCAAGTTAGAAAAATGTTCATTCGAGTTGCCCCAGATTCCATTTCTGGGATATATTGTCTCCGGAGTTGGTCTTCAGATGGATCCATAAAAAGGTGAATGCTGTGTTACATTGGCCTCAGCCAACTACTCTTCGTGCAATTCAGCGTTTTTTAGGTTTTGCCAATTACTATAGACGCTTCATTCAAGATTTTTCCTCGATTGCATCTCCTATTGTGGCCCTAACTAGTAATGGGGCCAATACTAAACAATGGTCCTCTGAGGCTCTTCAAGCTTTCCAGTTTCTCAAAGAGTCCTTCTCCCCTGCTCCTGTTCTTCGACAGCCTGATGTGACGCTTCCCTTCTTCCTAGAGGTAGATGCCTCTAATGTTGGTTTAGGAGCCATTCTCTCCCAATGATCGGAGCAACAAAAATTCCATCCTTGTGCCTTTTACTCTCGGGGTCTTCTGCCTGCGGAGAAGAATTATACCATCGGGGACAAGGAGTTGCTGGCTATAAAAGTAGCATTAGAGGAATGGAGATATTTGTTGGAGGGAGCTCGTCATCATGTGACAATTTTTACTGATCATAAAAATTTGTCATATTTACAGTCTGCTCAATGTTTGAATCCTAGTCAAGCAAGATGGTCTCTTTTCTTTTCTCGTTTTGAACTAATCATAACCTTCAAACCAGCTGCAAAAAATAAAAAAGCAGACGCCCTATCTCGAGCTTTTGTGACGTCCTCAGACGTTGAAGATGGTCCCAACCACTCTATATTAGACCCCAAATGTGTTTCTCTGGCAGCTTCTTCCACTAAGGTGCTACCATTTGGGAGAACCCTCGTGCCTCCTGCTCTTAGAAAGAAAATCCTTTCGTGGTTTCACTCTTCTCGTTTTTCTGGACACTCTGGTGAACGCAAGACCTTTGAAATTCTTTCTCGAAGTTACTAGTGGCCTTCTATGAGGAAAGATGTCAAAGATTTTGTGGCTGCGTGTGATTTGTGTTCCCAGTTTAAGACTCCCCGCAGAACTCCAGCGGGTTTGCTTCAACCACTACCCATTCCTTCCAAGCCGTGGACCCATATTAGTATGGACTTTGTTACTGATCTTCCTCCTAGTAAAAACTGCAATACTATTTGGGTAGTGGTGGACAGATTTTCGAAGATGGCACATTTCGTTCCTTTGACCGGTTTACCTTCCTCATCTACTCTGGCTGATTATTTCATCAAAGAAATCTTCCGTATTCATGGATGTCCTTCCGAGATTGTTTCAGATAGAGAAGTACAATTCGTTTCCAGATTCTGGCGGGCCCTCTGTAAGACCTTGGGTATCCCATTATCACTCTCATCCTCCTACCATCCTCAATCAAACGGACAAACCAAAAGGGTCAATCAAGATCTTGAGACTTTTATAAGGATGTTCTCTTCAGCCAACCAAGACAACTGGGTAGATTTGTTTCCATGGGCTGAATTCGCTCATAACAACATGTATCATGAGTCATCTTCTAAAACTCCATTCTTTGTGGTTTACGGTCACCATCCGTCTTTTCCGGAATTTCCTGCCCTCCTTCCCACCCAAGTTCCTGCTGTAGAGACTGTTTGTCAGACCTTCAAAAATATTTGGTCTCAGGTCAAAACCTGTTTAAAGAAAACATCTGCCAGATATAAGTCTTTTGCAGATAAAAAGAGACGGGCTATTCCACCACTGAAAATCGGAGATCGTGTGTGGTTATCAACCAAAAATATTCGTTTGAAGGTCCCATCTATGAAGTTCGCTCCTCGTTTTATTGGTCCATATAAGATCATTCAAGTGATAAATCCAGTTTGTTTCAAACTTCTACTACCTAAAAACCTTCGTATTTCCAATGCCTTCCATGTGTCTTTGCTCAACCCTCTTATCATCAACCTTTTCTCGGTCCCTCCTTCAGCACCTCGGCTAGTTCAAATTCATCAAGAGGAGGACTTTGAGATTACTCACATATTGGATGCAAAAATTTTGCGAGGAGTTCTTCGTTTCCTCGTTCATTGGAAGGGCTTTGGTACTGAAGAGCGGTCATGGATCAAAGCAGAAGATCTCAACGCTCCAGCTCTTCTTAAGAAGTTTTATTACAAGTTTCCGGACAAACCCGGTTCCAGGTGTTCTGTGCCCACCTTTAAAAGGGGGGTATTGTCACTCACCGGACTGTGAGTGCCATTTCCCGTGTGTTCAGGAACCGTGGCCGTCTGCCATCCTTAGGGTCTGTGCATGTGCAGCCCTTATCAAGCCTTCAATACCTGTTGCTTTTAATTGATTGGATGATCAGGCAACCCTCCCTATTTAAACCACCTGTGATCATTACCTGGTTGCCTGATCTTGGAGTCTCATTCCCCATGAGCCTCTGAAGGTGTTCCTGTGTTCCTCGTGTATTCAGCTTCTGCTGATTCCTGTTTACTGCTATTGTGGTTGCCAGGCCATTTCAACTCTCCTGTGTTCATCGTGCCTGCACTCAGCTGATTCCTATCCGCTGCCTCCATTACTTCTACAGAGTTCCTGCTCACTTCAACTCTCCTGTGTTCATCGTGCCTGCACTCAGCTGATTCCTATCCGCTGCCTCTGTTACTACTACAGAGTTCCTGCTCACTTCAACTCTCCTGTGTTTATCGTGTCAGCTCTCCGCTGCCTCCGTTACCACTACTACTGGATACCAGACCGCCTCAACTCTCCCGTGTTCATCATGTTTCCAGTTTCACTTACTACTGCTTCCTGAGTATTGCTTCTTTGATTCTGGATTACCTGCCGTGCGCTGCACCAACCTGATTACCGCTTCCACCCTCCAGTGGTCTCTCCTCCTTCCGGCCTTCAGCCTTCAGGTATCCCTGCACGTCGCTCTGACAGCCTGCTCTCCTGAACCGCGGTATGCATACTTTCCATTGACTTTGCTTTTGTATTGCATATCCATCTGGACTGAGTTGTGTTCTTCTCCGGAGCCTCCTATCCACTGAAGCTATTGTTACCATTGACTTTGTTTTCTATTGCCTGGATTGCTATTGAGACTTTGTATACTTCAAGCAGCGCTGGTCAGTTATTGTTGTATTGTGGATATCATCGTGGGATCAAGTTCTGTGTGCCCCGTGTATACTCTGCTTTACATTCATCTCCTCGTGCCCCTCCTCACATATATATAGCAGTGGTACAACTTGCTGACGCAGACCACTGACTCCTGTTCCCTGTGACACCTGTTTCAAGTATCCTCTCACATAGCAGTGGTACAACTTGCTACACGCAGACCACTGACTTCCCCGTTACCTACCTTCACCTGGATTCCATTCCTTCACTATAGACAGCGGTACAACTTGCTATACGCAGACCGCTGACTCTCACTACCTCCTCGCTACTCCTGGACATTCCTCCTCACTATAGCAGTGGTACAACTTGCTATACGCAGACCACTGACTCTCCTCACGTTTCCTTGTCCATCTGGATCCTCGTGTACATTCATCTACTCATTACCAGTTGCTGCTAGTCATAGACATTCCTTGAGCATTCTCTCACCATCTGCTGTTTCTCCTGTTCCGTTGTCACCCTGCTACCAGAAAACCATAATACCAGCTATATTACTCTGGTAAGTCCATCATCTGGTGATATCCTGGGCAAAGACTCCTAGTGCCCGCGACAGTAAGATCAGGCCATGACAGACCCAGGTGCGGAACCTACAGCTAAAGAGATGCTGCAGCATCTGGTTACCCGTATTGAACAACAGGATGTTCGCCAGCGACATTTGCTGCGGTGTTACCGGGCATTGGCCTCCCAGGGAGCGTCTGTGCAGGATGTCACAGCTACTGTTGATGCTCCTGTGCCTTCCTCCGTTTCCCCAGTGCCATCCCAGGTGTCTACTGCTTCCACGCTACACCTGCCTACTCCCTCAAAATATGATGGAGACCCCAAAACATGCAGGGGTTTTCTAAATCAATGCTCAGTTCATTTTGAGCTTCAACCTCACAATTTCTCTACTCATTGTTCCAGAGTGGCCTATCTCATTTCCTTGTTTTCCGGACAAGCTCTCGCATGGGCTTCCCCTCTGTGGGAAAGAAATGATCCATTATTACAGGATAGTGCCAAATTTATTTCCACGTTTCGAAGTGTATTTGATGAACCTGGTCGTGTTATTTCCGCTGCATCCAGCATCCTCCGTCTACGTCAGGGTTCTCGTACTGTAGGCCAGTACGTCATTCAATTTCGGATATTAGCCTCTGAACTTCAGTGGAACACTGAAGCGTTAATTGCCACCTTCTGGCAGGGGCTTTCTGATAAAATTAAAGATGCACTGACTACTCAAGAATTACCTACTTCTCTAGAAGATTTGATTTCTCTTTGCCACCGTGTAGACATGAGATTTTGTGAAAGAGAGTCTGAAAAAACAACTTCATTTAAAGCGCCTCTTTGTTCAAGCCCTCAAGTTCGCCCAGTTTTATCTCCGGCGATACCCATGGAGATAGGTCGCTCCAAATTAACTTCAGAGGAAAGGGACCGAAGAGTAAAAAATAGACTTTGTATCTATTGTGCTGATTCTACTCATATGCTCAATTCATGCCCTAAAAAAAAATCGGGAAATGCCAGGCCCTAACCAGTTCTGGAGAGGTGAAGTTAGGGTCCCTGGAGTCCTCTCCATGTTCTACGAAATTAAAAGTTTGTGCTTTTGATGTTACAGTTTCCTTTGCTACCAAATCCTTTAAGTCCCAAGCACTTATTGACTCTGGAGCTGCAGGAAATTTTATTTCTAAATCCCTCGTGAATCAATGGTCCCTACCAGTGATTACTTTGAAAATACTTATTACTGTGACTGCTATCGATGGATCACGCATTATTAATGGTCTCATCACCCAGAGTACATCTCCAGTAACCCTTCAAATTGGTGTATTACACCAGGAAGAAATTTCATTTTTAATTCTCCCTGTTACTACCAGTCCGATTGTATTAGGCCTTCCATGGCTTCAACGTCACTCTCCTCAGTTTGACTGGCACACTCCTCACGTTACGTCTTGGGGGCCTGAATGTCATCATCGTTGCCTCTCTCAAGTCGTTCCTCTCAAAATACAGCAATCCTCCATTTCACCTTGTTCACCGGGACTTCCTCCTCAGTATGCTTCTTTTGCCGATGTATTTGATAAAACTCAGTCTGAACGTCTTCCTCCTCATCGTTCATGGGACTGTCCGATTGATCTTCAGCCTGGCAAGACTCCTCCCAGGGGAGGTGTGTATCCACTTTCATTACCTGAAACTCAAGCTACATCTGAATACATCCAAGAGAATCTCCAGCGAGGATTTATTCGACCTTCTACCTCTCCCGCTGGAGCAGGGTTTTTCTTCGTAAAAAAGAAGGATGGGTCATTACGCCCCTGCATAGATTTCCGTGGACTTAACGCCATAACTATCAAAAATTGGTATCCCATTCCATTAATTACTGAGTTATTTGATCGTATCAAGGGAGCCCGGATCTTTACCAAGTTGGATCTTCATGGTGCCTACAATTTAATTCGAATCTGGTCCGGTGACGAATGGAAGACAGCTTTCAACACCAGAGACGGGCATTATGAATATTTAGTAATGTCCTTCGGGTTATGTAATGCCCCCGCTGTTTTCCAGGGTTTCATTAATGAGATCTTCCGGGACTTGTTATATGTTTGTGTCGTCGTCTATCTGGACGACATATTGATCTTTTCGCAGGACCTGCCTTCTCATCATCAACATGTGGCAGAGGTCCTTTCCAGACTCCGGAAAATTCATTATTCTGCAAGTTAGAAAAATGTTCATTCGAGTTGCCCCAGATTCCATTTCTGTGATATATTGTCTCCGGAGTTGGTCTTCAGATGGATCCATAAAAAGGTGAATGCTGTGTTACATTGGCCTCAGCCAACTAATCTTCGTGCAATTCAGCGTTTTTTAGGTTTTGCCAATTACTATAGACGCTTCATTCAAGATTTTTCCTCGATTGCATCTCCTATTGTGGCCCTAACTAGTAACGGGGCCAATACTAAACAATGGTCCTCTGAGGCTCTTCAAGCTTTCCAGTTTCTCAAAGAGTCCTTCTCCCCTGCTCCTGTTCTTCGACAGCCTGATGTGACGCTTCCCTTCTTCCTAGAGGTAGATGCCTCTAATGTTGGTTTAGGAGCCATTCTCTCCCAATGATCGGAGCAACAAATATTCCATCCTTGTGCCTTTTACTCTCGGGGTCTTCTGCCTGCGGAGAAGAATTATACCATCGGGGACAAGGAGTTGCTGGCTATAAAAGTAGCATTAGAGGAATGGAGATATTTGTTGGAGGGAGCTCGTCATCCTGTGACAATTTTTACTGATCATAAAAATTTGTCATATTTACAGTCTGCTCAATGTTTGAATCCTCGTCAAGCAAGATGGTCTCTTTTCTTTTCTCGTTTTGAACTAATCATAACCTTCAAACCAGCTGCAAAAAATAAAAAAGCAGACGCCCTATCTCGAGCTTTTGTGACGTCCTCAGACGTTGAAGATGGTCCCAACCACTCTATATTAGACCCCAAATGTGTTTCTCTGGCTGCTTCTTCCACTAAGGTGCTACCATTTGGGAGAACCCTCGTGCCTCCTGCTCTTAGAAAGAAAATCCTTTCGTGGTTTCACTCTTCTCGTTTTTCTGGACACTCTGGTGAATGCAAGACCTTTGAAATTCTTTCTCGAAGTTACTGGTGGCCTTCTATGAGGAAAGATGTCAAAGATTTTGTGGCTGCGTGTGATTTGTGTTCCCAGTTTAAGACTCCCCGCAGAACTCCAGCGGGTTTGCTTCAACCACTACCCATTCCTTCCAAGCCGTGGACCCATATTAGTATGGACTTTGTTACTGATCTTCCTCCTAGTAAAAACTGCAATACTATTTGTGTAGTGGTGGACAGATTTTCGAAGATGGCACATTTCGTTCCTTTGACCGGTTTACCTTCTTACTGCGTGACGCATATGTGACACAGGGTCAACCACAAAGACAACCACCTGGTCTGTCTAAAATGATTAAATCATTCCCTATCTATGCCACACACTAGCTTTGCGATACTAATTACCACCACCAAGGTTGTTTCGGATAAGAGCTGACACTCTTATTTAGGAAGCCTTCGGTTCTCCCTAGCATTAATCCAACACAATTTACTTTAATCAGAGTTCACTTAAACCACAAGGTTTGCACAGTTTCAATTAGGTAGCGTCTGGACCAAACTGTCGCGTGAATTCATAAGAACACAGAGACTAGAACTTATTAAGTGTAATTTAATATGGAAAATACATCCACAATGCTTAAGATAAAAAGATAATAAAATGACATACAAATGGAGTGCAATTGTTTCTTATAAAATAAAAAGGATAAAACACAGAATTGATACCTCACTTAGAATCAAGTTTGTGGTGCCGGGAGGAGCAGGAAAAAATGGAACCTCTTCAATTAAACTCCCTCATCGCACAGTGGCGTAGTGGTTAGCACGTCTGCCTCACAGCACTGGGGTCATGAGTTCGATTCCCGACCATGGCCTTATCTGTGTGGAGTTTGTATGTTCTCCCTGTGTTTGCGTGGGTTTCCTCCGGGTGCTCCGGTTTCCTCCCACACTCCAAAAACATACTGGTAGGTTAATTGGCTGCAATAAAAAAAAAAAATTGACCCTAGTCTCTCCCTCTCTGTCTGTCTTTCTGTCTGTCTGTGTGTGAGTGTGTGTCTATAGTAGGGAATTTAGACTGTAAGCTCCAATGGGGCAGGGACTGATGTGAATGAGTTCTCTGTACAGCGCTGCGGAATTAGTGGCGCTATATAAATAAATGATGATGATGATGATGATACTCTGGCTGATTATTTCATCAAAGAAATCTTCCGTATTCATGGATGTCCTTCCGAGATTGTTTCAGATAGAGGAGTACAATTCGTTTCCAGATTCTGGCGGGCCCTCTGTAAGACCTTGGGTATCCGATTATCACTCTCATCCTCCTACCATCCTCAATCAAACGGACAAACCAAAAGGGTCAATCAAGAGCTTGAGACTTTTATAAGGATGTTCTCTTCAGCCAACCAAGACAACTGGGTAGATTTGCTTCCATGGGCTGAATTCGCTCATAACAACATGTATCATGAGTCATCTTCTAAAACTCCATTCTTTGTGGTTTACGGTCACCATCCGTCTTTTCCGGAATTTCCTGCCCTCCCTCCCACCCAAGTTCCTGCTGTAGAGACTGTTTGTCAGACCTTCAAAAATATTTGGTCTCAGGTCAAAACCTGTTTAAAGAAAACATCTGCCAGATATAAGTCTTTTGCAGATAAAAAGAGATGGGCTATTCCACCACTGAAAATCGGAGATCGTGTGTGGTTATCAACCAAAAATATTCGTTTGAAGGTCCCATCTATGAAGTTCGCTCCTCGTTTTATTGGTCCATATAAGATCATTCAAGTGATAAATCCAGTTTGTTTCAAACTTCTACTACCTAAAAACCTTCGTATTTCCAATGCCTTCCATGTGTCTTTGCTCAACCCTCTTATCATCAACCTTTTCTCGGTCCCTCCTTCAGCACCTCGGCTAGTTCAAATTCATCAAGAGGAGGACTTTGAGATTACTCACATATTGCATGCAAAAATTTTGCGAGGAGTTCTTCGTTTCCTCGTTCATTGGAAGGGCTTTGGTACTGAAGAGCGGTCATGGATCAAAGCAGAAGATCTCAACGCTCCAGCTCTTCTTAAGAAGTTTTTTTCCAAGTTTCCGGACAAACCCGGTTCCAGGTGTTCTGTGCCCACCTTTAAAAGGGGGGGTACTATCACTCACCGGACTGTGAGTGCCATTTCCCGTGTGTTCAGGAACCGTGGCCGTCTGCCATCCTGAGGGTCTGCGCATGTGCAGCCCTTATCAAGCCTTCAATACCTGTTGCTTTTAATTGATTGGATGATCAGGCAACCCTCCCTATTTAAACCACCTGTTATCATTACCTGGTTGCCTGATCTTGGAGTCTCATTCCCCATGAGCCTCTGAAGGTGTTCCTGTGTTCCTCATGTATTCAGCTTCTGCTGATTCCTGTTTACTGCTATTGTGGTTGCCAGGCCACTTCAACTCTCCTGTGTTCATCGTGCCTGCACTCAGCTGATTCCTATCCGCTGCCTCCATTACTTCTACAGAGTTCCTGCTCACTTCAACTCTCCTGTGTTCATCGTGCCTGCACTCAGCTGATTCCTATCCGCTGCCTCCATTACTACTACAGAGTTCCTGCTCACTTCAACTCTCCTGTGTTCATCGTGCCTGCACTCAGCTGATTCCTATCCGCTGCCTCCGTTACTACTTCAGAGTTCCTGATTGTCTCAACTCTCCTGTGTTTATTGTGTCAGCTCTCCACTTCCTCCGTTACCACTATTACTGGATACCAGACCGCCTCAACTCTCCCGTGTTCATCATGTTTCCAGTTTCACTTACTACTGCTTCCTAAGTATTGCTTCTTTGATTCTGGATTACCTCCCGTGCGCTGCACCAACCTGATTACCGCTTCCACCCTCCAGTGGTCTCTCCTCCTGCCGACCTTCAGCCTTCAGGTATCCCTGCACGTCGCTCTGACAGCCTGCTCTCCTGAAACGCGGTATGCATACTTTCCATTGACTTTGCTTTTGTATTGCATATCCATCTGGACTGAGTTGTGTTCTTCTCCGGAGCCTCCTATCCACTGAAGCTATTGTTACCATTGACTTTGTTTTCTATTGCCTGGATTGCTATTGAGACTTTGTATACTTCAAGCAGCACTGGTCAGTTATTGTTGTATTGTGGATATCATCGTGGGATCAAGTTCTGTGTGCCCCGTGTATACTCTGCTTTACATTCATCTCCTCGTGCCCCTCCTCACATATATATAGCAGTGGTACAACTTGCTGATGCAGACCACTGACTCCTGTTCCCTGTGACACCTGTTTCAAGTATCCTCTCGCATAGCAGTGGTACAACTTGCTACACGCAGACCACTGACTTCCCCGTTTACCTACCTTCACCTGGATTCCATTCCTTCACTATAGACAGCGGGTACAACTTGCTATACGCAGACCGCTGACTCTCACTACCTCCTCGCTACTCCTGGACATTCCTCCTCACTATAGCAGTGGTACAACTTACTATACGCAGACCACTGACTCTCCTCACGTTTCCTTGTCCATCTGGATCCTCGTGTACATTCATCTACTCATTACCAGTTGCTGCTAGTCAAAGACTTTCCTTGAGCATTCTCTCACCATCTGCTGTTTCTCCTGTTCCGTTGTCACCCTGCTACCAGAAAACCATAATACCAGCTATATTACTCTGGTAAGTCCATCATCTGGTGATATCCTGGGCAAAGACTCCTAGTGCCCGCGACAGCGGCGCTGCATTGTAAAGGGAAACTTCCCTTTACAATGCAGCACCGCTTTAAATTTAAGCGCTGAAGAGGCTGGACACGCCGGAGATGAAGAATCCGGAGATTCATACATTTACCCCCAGGCCTCCTGGGGTATACTATAAAAAAATTGAGGTTCCCTAAGACTTCTTCAATGCCATTCTCCAGGGATCCGAATTTAATGAAACAACTATCAGGATGAAGATTTTATTCACACCAAACCTGAGAGAGAGCCTCTGCCCATTTCTCTTCTCATTTTCTTAACCTCTTTGCTAACACTTGGGTAATAGACTTTGTGAGGTCATACTCTCACTGGTCCATCAAAATCATCTGGGCATCCATTTGTTCTAACAAGCCTTATATAATATTAGGAGATTAATTAACCTAATCCAAGTACACAATTCTAAAGCAATTCTGAACCAGGTGATAGATTTGGATTCTGAGAAGGCGCTCGATTGTTTTTCATGATTCTTGAAAACTCTTCTTCACTTTAGGGGCAGATTTCTCAGGACACTCAGTGTTCTTTACCATAACCCATTGACTTCTATTCAAACTAAATTTTGCTTCACCTACCTTTGATATCCACAACTGTCCGCACAAGGTTTATCACTAACTCCTTTCACTTTCTGCACTAATTATGGAGAGAAAACCCACAGTGTTGAGATAAGAAAATAATTGAATAATAAGACATTTCAAAATGTTTCTTTATTATACTAAGTTTAAGTCAGTCTGTTAAGGCAGCATTAACATAAATGAGATCTGGCTCTTAAATGTAGCATAAAAAACTTTTTCTTTTACTTAAAGAGTAATCAGTAAACAAATATATAAATATATATCATAAAAATAAATAGCTTTTTGTCTCAAACATCAGGGGGTAAATGTATCAAGCTGCAATTTTTTCAGCAATTTAAAATTGCTGGAAATCGTGAGAGATAACAGGTGATGGTTCCACAATTCGTCATATGTATTAAGTAGCGATTTTTGGTTTGATCTTCAAAATTGCTGTTCATCTCTCATGATTTGCGGCAATGTAAACTCGCCCGTGTTTAGCTGAAAGTCGCCATTTTCAAACCAATACTCCTTTCTGAGAGAGAGAGAGCAGGTAATGGTGTAGGAGAGAGTTTAGTGTGTGTTAAGGAGTGTGGAAAGTGAGGTTTGTGTATTTTTTTTTCATTCTTATTTTGTTTAGTTGCCCTTGTTTGTCTTATTGTTTGTGTGTTAATATATTTTTTTTTGGGGAGTGTTTTTTTTTGCTGCTTGCTGTATGTCCCTGTCCTTAGTTTGTGAGTTTATTTGTTGGTGTTTTGTATTTCCTCGTGTTTCATTTGTCAGTCTATTTGTTTTTTGGTTTGTCTTTCCCCATGTGTCTTTGTCTGTCAGCATGGTTAGAGGCAGGAGAGTGGGGGGGAGGAGAGGGATGTGCAAAGGATTTGAGAAGGAACAGTAGGAAAAGGCAGACCCTCGTCTGGACAAAACAAAGTCGGGTGCTATGTGAACTTCAGTTCTGTGAAAAATTGAGCACTCGTTCAAAATTTAGTGCCTGTGTATGAGCGCATTTTGGGGAGCCTAGCTGCACAAAACACGTTTGCACGCAAAAAAAAGCTGTGGTCATAATAATGGGATGCAGTGAATGAAGATGAAAACCGAAGCCACTATAATAAAATAAATTTGTTATAAAAACCTTACATACAATCTATATTTAAATTTGGGTCAATAATTTATTCTTAAAATAAATTGTCCCTTGTAAGAAAATTCATAATCACATTTGCCCCTCTACAGCAAAAAAAGATGGTTTATTTAAACTTCCATTGTGCCTCCTGTTACATTAACATTGCTCTGCATTGTAACAGTGATGTGCTTGGTAATCTCACCTTTAGAAAGCAGCGTGTTGTATCTGAGGGTTTTGAAATCAAACTTGGGCGAGTTTGCAAAATTGCAGCTTCATACATTTGTCAATTTGAGTAGCTAGAGTGGCAAAAAGTCAGAAATGCGATTGGTAGTGATTTTGGTGATGATGATTTTGAAAGAAACACTTCTCTTGTGATTTTACATAAAATCGCCAGTTAATATATCAATGATTTTAAACTCTCCTGAGAAAATCAGTGGAATTACAAAATTGCAACTTGATATATTTACCCCCAGGAGTACTAAAACAGAACTATGAGGATTAAAAGATTAATAAGAAGACATTTGAACTTAAAGCATGCAATAGATAGAGGAATAAGATACATAAAAATATCTCAGGAACTCTACCGGAATTAGTAATTAGGAGAATATTACCCCCAGCAATATTTTTCCAGGTGTCAAGTCCAACTTAGCAATTTTGTTAGTAATATAATGTTAATGTAATTATCCTCTCCATCGGAACGCTCGGAAATCTTTAATAATGTTGTTTTCAGGTGTTATTTAAAAGTGAATTGTCTGTATATTGTGGGATAGACCTTCTGTAGTTTGAAGGGGAAGTCCTGCACTTTCAACAATGAAAACTTAATATGGTGCATTAAAAACTGGACACAAATTGAATAAGCCATTTTCTTCCAGACATAGAATTAACCTGGATATTTCTGAAATAAAGTTTGCCCCCTGGGAGCACAATGTTGCCCTATATGCAGACAATGTATTGTTGAAAGTGATAAAACCAATTTTCTCACTACAAATTCTAGAATTAAAGATACTGAAATTTGGTAAAGTCTGAAACTTCTAGATGAAGAATCATAACTGCGAACCTTCATATCTGGACTCACTTTTCATCTCTTGGACTGGACTGGCTAAATCAGTAAAAAGCAATACGTTACTGACACTCCAATATGTATTCCCAGCTTTACTTATTGCTATTTCAACTCATAGAACTCCATTGCAAAATTATGTGATTAATCTGCCCATTGGGCCTGATTCATTAAGGAAGGTAGAGCAACAAAAAAGGAGTAACTTTGCACCTTGACAAAACATTGTTGCATTGAAGGGGGAATCAAAATTTAAAATTTGGGGACGGACTAATAGTTGGCGTACGGCATGTCCTAGGTCAGCTTAAAATTTCAGTGTAAAACTAAAGTTGCAAATTATTTTTGTGCTAATGAAAAACAGCCAGTATATAGTTTATGTACAAAATAATAAACTAATTTGCAACCCTTGCATTGTAACATGGTTTGTCCAGTAGAAAATGTACTCATTTTTTTCTCCTTACCTTCCTTAATGAATCAGGCCTACTGAGCGCAACCTGTATTTGATTTAAAATTCTAGTAATTCGTCTTTGTCCATGCCCAAATTCATCAAGCAACAAATCTGTAGATATGCTCCTTGCTGAATTTTGTAGTAAGTGAAGTAATACCTGGGGGGTAAATGTATCAAAGTGCGATTTTGCAACTCCAGCGATTTTCTCGGGAGAGTTGAAACTCGCCGAAGTATGAAGCTGAATTTTCATACAAAATCGCCAGAGTTCTGCTTCTGTCAAAATCGCTACTTGCAAAATCGCCAGAGATCAAACTCCCGACTGTTTACCACTGCAGCTATACAGCTCTCAAATGTATGAAGCTGCGAGTTAGCAAACTCAGGAGAGTTTGCTTCTAAACACGCCAGATACAACACGCTGCTTGATAGCAGCGTGTTGTAGAAACACATCACTGTTACACTGCCCTGGCAGTGTTAAAATGTTAAAGAACAGATAAAAGTTAAAAAAAAAAAGCGTGAGGTCCCCCCCGATATTCAGGCTTAACCCTAGTGCTGCCTGACTAGTGCTGGTCCCGTGAAAATCGGGGAAAAATTTTGCATGGGGTCCCCCCGATTTTCACTTTACCAGCACTAGGCAAACCAGCCAGGGTTGGCGGCACTATAGCAGGGGGACGCGCGGCAGGGGTCCCCCTGCCATAATGACTAACCAACCCTAGGCTGTTCAGCGCTGGGCTGGATTCCCTATGGAGTGGGGTACCCCTAAAAAAACGAGCGGGCCCCCCCCAGAAAGAACCAGCCCAGTGCTGATAGCACTAGGGCTCTTCCTACTACACCTGGGCTGTGGGTAGTAGGGTAATACGGCGATAAAGTATAAAAAAAACAAACGGACGCCGTATTTTTTTTGTGGAACTACAAGTCACAGGCAGCCAGGTTGCCCAAAACAGTGTGGCCATGCTGTTGCTTGTATAACTACAAGCACCAGCATACCCATGGCAGCCAGGGCATGTTGGCACTTGGAGAACCACAAGTGCCAACATGCCCTGACATCCCTGGCTTGCTGGGACCTGTAGTTCCACAAAGAAAAAAGTTAAATAAACAACAACACCCTGTTAAAAACCACATCTATTTATTAAAAATAAAAACCCCACAATAAATACACTAACCACCCTCATTTTAACCACATCTATTTATTAAAAATAAAAAAAAACAAATACTCACCAATGATGTCTTCTTTCTTCTTCCAAAGTTCCAGGCTTGCCCCAGTCCCAGCAAATTTGTACTTCCAAAATGGCTTGAAGAAATTCAGCATCACTTCGGCCAGTAGGGCCCCATATTTGTAACATCCCGGCACTTTGATTTTGCTTGAAGATAAATAATAACAGTCTTTTTCCGCCGCAAACACCTCCTACTATGTAGGAGGTCATAACTGCAATGAACTTACGTTCATTGCGTAAGCTAAAACTACAGTATAATGTGATTTTCCCACGCTAGTGGGGGAATCACCTAATACTGTACCTAGAGCTGAAGCAAGTAACGTAGCTCATTGCGCATGCGCTACGTTACTTGCGTAAGCTGTAATACAGTGAATACAGGAGAGTTTGCCAAACACAGGAGAGTTAGCTAAACTCGGGAGTGTTTACATCGCACAAAATCGCCAGAGATGACCAGCGATTTTGAATGAGTGTCAAAATCGCAGCTTGATACATTTCCAGTTTTTTTTCCAAAACTCGCGGGTAAACACCCGCGATTTGCAGTGATTTAAACACGCTGGCAAACTCGCACTTTTATACATTTACCCCCTGGTGTGACATACCACTGCATCTGTTAGTTAGTTAGTAAGTTAAGCATTTGTATTGCTAGCTGTGGGAAATGCCATAGAATAAATAGGACCACTGACACTTAAGAGTTCATTTTGTGGCGTAGCTCTTAGCGGCTAGTTTAGCATTGTCTACCAGGGTTTTTTAATTTGCAAAGAGTCCCAGGATGTATTACAGCATGATGTAGGTGAGCAATAAAGATAGTAAATGAGGGTTGTGTAGGAGTGTATTTAATTCAATAAAAATTATATTTACACTTGTGTCTATGTTTTATTTACATTGTTCTTTTGTGTTTTACATGTCCCAGCAGGCTCTGGGTGGCAGGGCATGCTGGCATTTGTGGTTCCCCAACTGCCAGCATTGCCTGGCAGCCATGGGTATGCTGGTGCTTGTAATACCACAAGCACCAACATGCCCAGACACTGAATGGCAGCCTGGTCATGCTGGGACCTGTAGAAATAGTGTTTTAAACATTATACAATTAATATTACACCACACCCACCACCCAGAAATAGGTACTTATGGGCAGTGGTTCCTTTTTTTTGGGAGGGGCATCGCGCTAAGGAATCCAGCCTCATGCTGACCAGCCTTGAGTGGGTTGTCATTATGGCAGGGGAGACCACGCTGCATGATACTCTGCTAAAGTGCCACCAGTCCAGGCTAGCAAGGCCTAGTGCTGGTAAGAGTGAAATGGGGGGGCCCACACATTTTGTCCCTCCGATTTTACTTGTACCCGTTTAGGCTGACAGCACTAGGATGGTTAAGCTGTTTGGGGGGTGCACACCATTTTGCTTTTTATATTTGTTTGTATATTTGTTGTTTTTTACTGTATTACCTGTTTAAATGTAATGATTTATGTCAATAGTGTGAGTACATCCTATATGATGATAATGTAATAATGTCTGAGATGCCATATACTGTGTGAGGAAAGTAAACTAGTATCATCTAGACAAACTACACCTTGCTTCTCACACTAATAGTGGACAAGTAATATGCTTTTAATCCATGATACCCTCACATACCCTACTTGTTGTTAGAAAATGTGCTATAAATACCCAGCCAAACCAGACAAATGTATGTCAGATAATCTGTTATGGACCCAATGTACCTTAGGACACAATTTCAAGATATAAATCAAACACACACTTGTTTTCTCAAATGCCAATTGATTGCTATTAAACACTATCAAATAACTTAAAATAAACTTAAACATTTGAATAATTCTTCATTAAATACATTCATGTGTTTATTTTTCTTGGTATTTTATTATTTTTGTTGTTTGTTGCTTTTTTTTTTTGCAAGAATAACTGGGGTGAGGGATAATGGGAAATTGAAGCTGAAAACTGTCTGGGGCAATAATACTTGAGGTTGTTCCGCAGATCACATTGTTAAACTCTTTGTTAGCTTTGTACTCTTTGTGCATTGATAAAACATATCTTAGCTCTATATTTGTACTTTGTTGTTTTTTTTCTAGAACTGCAGAGTTTATAAGTAGTACATTAACTTAAACTCTCTGCAAAGGATCATGTTTAGCTGAACACAGTAGTAACCAGAGGACTACTACTTTTTGAAGGCACATGCAGATATTTTTTTGGGTGGGTTGGAGAGAATTGCATTACATTAAACACTTATGCCATCATGTCAGATGCCTGTGGAATGGCAAACATTGCATAGGTCTAGGGTCAATCACATTTGTTAAATCAAGGCTTATGAACACTACATTGTAACATCAAGATACGTACATTTTTCAGCAGTTGCCTCCTCCTCCGAACCACGAGGGGATTTTGGAATAGGGTAAGTCAGAAAGCCGAAATCTGGTCTTGGCCCGTTTCCTCATCATGGGCCTCAGTGTCCTCCTCTGCCTTCTCTCTATTTTTTTCCGCTATGGACTCCTCTGCTGATCCCTCTGTGTTCTCCACTGGGGCTTCCTCCACGGGTTCCTCCCTTGCCCCTTTTAACCTTCAGTGTAGGTTAACCAACAGAGCATGGTGAGGTATTCTGCTGGAATATATATATATATATAACACATTAGCTAATTTCTAAAGATTATCTCTGTTGAAAATTACATAGAAACATCCAGATAATGTTAGGTGCATTGTAAAATATCCAGTACAACACATAGACCATTATTGGCCAAATAGACACCTCCACACCACTTTCAGATGGACTTGATTTGGGTGGTTTATATCATAATCAAATAGTGCTTCAAAAACATCACTATCACATTGCAGGCTTTGTACTTTGTCCAATGTAGGTTATTACTAGTCATATTGCATTGTAGTTGGTCAGATATACCAGTAATATTATTTTTAAATTAAAAAAAATGTTATTAATAGAGAACTAACATCTTTGCCCATAAATCTGCCCGAAGTTGTCTACTCCTTAAGTCGCTCAACCTCTGCTGGAGCTGCACAGTAGTACACATGTGGTTAAATTGTAAATGCAGGTACTTACGGTTGGCTATATATGCATTAATTTTGTTCTCATTGGAGATGTCCGGAGCTGCGGGTTAATACAAATTGTCCATTTTTGCCATTAGCACCCGCAGCTCAGCAAAGATGAACATGGCAGCCCTCATGTTTGCAAGTTAATGAGGCCTTTCAACATGCTGCCCTGTGATTGGTTCTCACTGCAAGTATGGTCATAAGCATGTGCCTCTTGGGTCTTGATACTATATGTAAGATGGCTGACTCTCCTGTCAATTACTCCCAATTATCAACCGTATCTAGGCACTTAGAGGTTGTGACAACACCTGCCCAGTCATACACAGACAATTGCATGAGAACCCAACTGCATGCCTTATATAAGAGCTGGAGAGACAATGATTTTTTCCCTGACATTATGTGAATTGAAATCTAATAGTACATGTTTAAAAATTAAATTTTTTATTTGTGATACCTAACTTGGGTATTGTGTGATACTGGTGAGTACAAGGCCCTATGTGATTCACTTTACAGAGCATTCAAGTATTATAATTCAAGACTGTATTCTCTTTAGACCAAAATACAAGAAATAAAAATCAAAAGACAGCCATCCTCCATCTTGGTGCTAAGAATTTATTATTTGTAGTGAGCAAAAGGCACTATGTGATCCACTTTACAGGCCATTTCAGAATTGTTACTAATGTTTACCTTTTTACTCCTCTTTAGCCAACATGGCCAAACAAGAAGAAGCTTGCCCAAGTCAGGCCTCTGGCTCCTCTAATTCAGCCTCAAAGCGCACGCTGTCAAATCTTTCCCAAAAAGAGGTGAAGGTCTTGGTGGAGCTGATGACGGAGAAGCTGCATTAACCACCCAGCAGCTATACACCTCAACAAAAGGCCATATATGGATGACATTACAATGCAGGTCAGTGCCGTGCCTCCAATTTGTCATGCGGGGGACTGAGGTCAAAAAGCCGTAATGTACTCATTGTGGATCACTAATTCATATATTGTGCTCTGCATCCCTAGTACACACTTCAAGTGATGCACACACAAACACATTCTTGCTTTTTTACTTTTCAATTATTGCCAGGAAGGTAAAGTAAATTGACAACATAGAGTTCCACACTTTTTCTTGTGACCCTAACACTAGATAAACAGAGTCCAACTTTGTTACTCTGTTACTGATGAAAATACGGGTGATGCTCTGAACAACTGGTGGAGGAGGCCTGTAATGTGGAAGAGGTGCAGATGGAAGAGGAAGCAGGAGTAATTCTGTAACAGGCACTCGATTTTTATGAAAACATTTACTGATCAAACACAAGACTTGAAAAGACTCCCCAAGAGATGAGCACTACCCTCACCTATATTGAGATAACAATGATTGATACTTTCATTGATACCCAAAATCCTGTATCACTGATCTTGTTTCAAAATATGTTCATTCAAACTCTTCTGGTTAAATGTCTCTACTTCCCCATTAGACCAATTCCTCACTCCTGACCATCGTTAAACCACCCCCAAACAAGACCCAGAACCACTTTACCTAGCCTATAAACCCCAGTTTTTCCATGCTGGTCCACTACTTTCTCCAACCCAAATGCACTCTTTTGCCCAAAATCCCTTTTTGCCCCAAACACGGTTATTTGCAACCAAACTCTTATTTCCAATCTGGGTAAGCCCCCCAAACCACTTATTTTCTCCAAACCACATCTGCTCCTCCGCCACTTCTTCCATCCCCCCAAGCCACCTTTAAAGTCCAAACCACCTTGATGGGACTATCCACCACTGTGACACAAGTCACTTCTTCTGCCCCCCAGCCACTTATTTTGACCCCCAGCCACAACTGTGGTTCCACACTCCTCTTATGCACCTATGTCTGTTGCAATGCCACTCTCTGCTGTCCCAATAGTCTCTGTTTCTTCCACCTTGTTGCCTTCCACATCATGTGTAACAGAAGACAGTTCAGACAAAAAACAACACCGGAACAAAGGCCAAGAAGCACAAATCTCATGTCTCTGGTTTTTTTTTGTTCATTTACCCTAAACTGTCAGGAGTCACTAGGATGAGTGGTATCCTTCTGGTCTCAACTGAGATTGGCAGTACTCCATCCAGAGGTGCAGAATCTAACAAAGCGGAAGGTTTTCACCAGGGATTCCCGCAAGGGAATTTGGTCTTTGCAGCTCTCACATTGCAGGTTGTGGCCCTCTAGGAGAGTTCCCAGTGAGCAGTGATAGAGAACCCATACAGAGAAGAAGGTAGGCACTAGTTAGCCACTAATGAGTGGGAGTGTCAAGCGATGCTCTGTGATGGTCCCTAGAGAGATAGATGAGATGGTCTGCGGTAGTTACCACTAAGTAAGTGGAGCAATAAGTGATCATCTGCGGCAACACACTTGATCTGCAATAGTTACCACTAACGACTGGCGCAGGTATTAGGTGATTTGCAGCAGCACACTTGGAAAGATGAGAGCAGTGATCTGCAGGAGTTACCACTAACAAGTGGAGCAGGTAATAGGTGATCCACTACAGCACGCTAGGAGAGCTGAGGACTGAGCAGGGGTGCATGAGCTGCTTCCATGCCAGGAGTCTGACGAGAAGAACCAGCACTAAGAGGTGCTGGAAGGAGCCTTATAAATGAGAGGCAACCAATGGATGAGCGGAGCAGGGGAGCACAGGTGAGATGATCACTCGCGCATGCACAGAGCCGTTTGACGATCTGACAGCCGGGTGGCAGCCACAAGAGAGCGGTGTGTGACATAAACTTTACATTAAGATTTTAAAAATGACTTACAGGTAAAAGAAAAAGAAGTCTCTTCAGTTAAGATGCTTAATGAATCAGGCCCTACATTATTAACAGGTGTCATTAATTTAATTTATTTATTTTCGTGCATTCTTTTGTGACTTTACATTCCACATATGTAATGGACGTATCCTGCAGTGTATTGTCTGTTAAAGCAGGTGGACTTAGACCCATACTCATCTCCAGACATATCTTCACATCTGCTCCTTATTTAATACGGATGTACATATGCCCGATTTACATGTGGTTTTCAAAAAACGCACCAAATGAATCAGGCCCCCAGGTAAAATTATGTTTTTTGCTCTTTTAGAGAGGCAGATTGATTCCAAAACAAGAACTACAAAGTATTAAAATGCTACATGGTTTATATTCTTTACCTCAAATAACCTCTCTTTCCCCTCTTAAGATAAACCTAATATAACACTAAACTTGAATTTGTGCAAAAATTAAAGGAGTTTATTTTGGAAAAAATATAAGGTGGAGGAGAAAACAGCAGCCAGTGCAGCAAGGCCAAAAACCGGATATCCCAACACGGGTCAACTTACCCTTTGGATATCAACAACGTGGGTACCAACTTTTACACAGGAGCACATATCTAGATTACCGAGGATCAATTATCCCAAGTAATACAGAAACCGCAACCCCAATGAGCTGAAAGGAGTGCAACCACAAGCCAACCCACAAGGTCGGTACTTGCACAGAACCGATAGCTGACACTGAAGGGAAACAGGATGCCCACCAGCTTAATGTGCGTCATTCAATTATTGGCCACTGACTGCACTGCATTTTCCGGAAACAAAAATATGCAGGACCTCCAAAAAGTTGAACGCCATACTACGCCAGGAATTGACAGAGAAAACATAAAGAAAAAACAGCTAAAAAATAGAACATCATAACATCCGCAGCAGATGCAAAGAATCCATCCAATACCAAGGATGCTGGGCAGGCAACATTCTGGTTCCTAGAGAATGATTTTAACTCCACCCCTCACTTTTATTGACTAACTCTTAACCCTCCCCTAGTGAGGGCCATACCCCATCCCCTGTTATAGAGAGGTGAGCTTCAGTTAATGAACACAGCCTCAAATTTGAATTCCTCTCGCACTTAATTCAGCCCTCAGTTCTTATTCTCTGTGTTGTTTAGGGTTAAAAAAATGACAATGATCACTTTGTTGTGATCAATAAAAAAATAATATTAATCATTTTACCCTGTGGATAAATTACTTTTAAGTAACTTATTTGTGGCTGGATCACGTGGAACTAATTTATTGTACAAAATTATTTCAATTAGTGGTGCAGGGACCAATTAATATGATTGCAAATGTACTGAATTTAATACGGTTTTATATTTGTGCATTAGAAATGTACTGAATTCCGGTGAAATAGGCATTTGTTTGAGGAAACCTGTGTGTAGGTTCGAGAGGAAATCAATATAGCATCTGTAACTTCTGCAAAGATCGCTAGTACTACAAGCTGGCCTGTTTAACTGTCCTTATAAGGGCTACTTGAACTAATAAAACATCATTGCTTCAAGGTCCTACTTTGATGAGATGACTACTTGCCTGTTGTAATTCCTGTGACCTGCAGATTAGACCAAATCTAATCCGTCATTCAGCTGTTCTAAGGGTGGGACGCAGCTTTCCAGTACCAACACTCTTCCCACTACCTTGCAGCTCTGGCCAGTGTGATAGGTCAGGGGGAACCATCTGCAGCAACCCTGATCTGAAATCAAGAGGTCAGGTGTATCAGCAAGGAGGTACACTAGCAGCAAAAGTTACCAGAAGGACACAATTCTGGATGCCGCAAAGGAGTATAGTAGTGGCAGCAGCAAAAGCCCCTTCTACTGATAATTGAGGGCACATTTTGGAGAAAGAAAGGGAGTGGTGGGAGTAAGTCCAGCCAGTCCGCAGCATCACAACAGACAGGGTGGCATAGGAGGTCCATCCTGTCACATACCCAATTTGAGTAGATTTTGTTTTACCATAACATTTTGTAAAAGCTGACTAATGGTATTTTTAGGTTTTCCTAAAAAAAAAAATAGTTATACATTTTGTGAATACTGCCTAAAAATATTGATATTGATGTTTAATTGTGACCAGCACAAAGTAGACTTAGAACAGGTGTGAAAATGCTTCAGTTAATGTTTGAAAGTCTTAAACAGAAGCATAAATAATAGACTATTTTTTAACTGAGCAAGACATCAAATACAGTTTAAAAATAGTATTTATAAACTAAATTGCATGTCAGTCTGAGTTACATTTTAAAGTATTCACATGTTTCTGTGCACCATATATGCATAAAAATAGATAAATTAATACATCTCCAAGAGATCCAGTCACGGTGAATTTTGTTTTTCTGGTTCAGTAGTATATGACCTATATGTCGGACTTAATATTTGTTCCACTTTTGTTCAATTTCATTCATTTAATTCAAAACAAAAAAATAAGTAATAACAATATAAGTATGCTGTATTAAATGGTACACTATATGCATCATACAGCAATTGATTAGTTAATGGAACAGACATTACAATCACATATATAGTTAAAAAAACAAAAATTGGTAATGTTAATACCAAAAGGACAAACAGTGCTGCTGGGCATGAATGTACAGTGTTAATGCTGACTTATTTTTCAATAGAACAGCTAAAGCAGTGCCTTGCTATTACATTAGATAGTATTAAGAAATACCAAATCAGTTTTTGCTGTACAGGTATTAGGCAATAAACATAGATTAAACTGCACACTAGTCAGCTTAATAAGGAACCCTGCACCATCGAACAATATAATGTACCTGGAAAATACTAACAATATTACACAGTTAATTATGTATTATATCAAATTGAGATCAGTGTTACATAGCAAATAGTACACGGGGCCTTGCCTTGGTGACACCACTGAACTACTAATCAAAGGCATGAAAGAAGTAATGATCTCAGCCATCCGCAGTTCATTAAAATAACTTGATCCTGCAATAGGATTCAAGCTAACCTAAAATTTCCTGCTGATTTTGTGAACATGATCGTTAGCTGTCCCTGGCAGAATTTCAACAGAGGTCCCATTCTCAAACACGGAGTCTATTTCTGTTTTTCCAAATTCACTGTATCCTGCAGTCCTTATTGCCAGCACACACTATGCATGATCTGACCCTTCCTGAAAATATCAGCAGACATCACCATGAGCAGAAGTTTTATTTCCCAAATGTATGGTATTGTTCTTGATGTTGTCCTACACCCACAGAACTACCTTGAAACATAATGGGAGAAGGATCTTGGCTCCTGCACTGGATGAGAAGGCCTAGGAGGACATGAGATTGGGATTCACTAAGAGTTTTATTGTTACTAAAATCAAGATAATTTCTTATTAAATCTACTACAGTTGGCATTATACCTCAATGAGGCTAAATGTAATATGTCCATCTGCTCTACCGAATTGTTGGAGAAATAGCTGCCAAAGGAGCACCATGCTTTATATTTGGAGAAAATGTCCTGTAAAAACTCCCTTTTGGGATAAAGTACATAGACTTCACTTTCATGGTAAAGGACCTTGGATTTTTTTGTTATGTTATCCATCCCAAAATATTAACAAATTTTCTAGAAAACTGGCTGTCTGCTCACATTTTAGCAGTAGCTAAATGTCTAAAAGCCAGAAATTGGAAAAACTTGCCCCGATTGTCCTTTTCGGTGCTTAAGAAACAAATATGGCATATAGTAGCCATGGAGAAAATAACTTACTACTAACACTTTAGAGGTCATGTGTTTAACAAGATATGGGCTTCATTGTTGTTTGCTCAGAGCAGTTCTCATCCCTTCTCCTCCTTTAATTCTTGATCCACTCACATTGACCCATGCATGGTGAGAAATCCAACACTAATATTCCCTCTTATCTTATGTAGTTCTTCCTTTACTACATGCCCAACACTTGGTACCTACCCTCTAGTTACATTGAGGTGAGCTGACAAGGTCACTAGCCACCTCCTTCCATTACCTGTACCATTGCCCCCACACACACACACACCATCACTAACTCCCTACTCACCCTAATCTTAGGTTTTTCTAATCTTTGAAAATATGGTCATATTTTTTATATACCTGAGTTCCCTGTGGACCCTTTTTCAAGCCACTTTAAGACATTTCCTGTTAGATCTTGTTTGTCTTACTTCTGTGGTTTTCTATTTACAATTCAGATACTCTACTATATGTCTTTGTTATATGATTTACCTGCCAAAATAAAAAAAATATTAAAAAAATTACTTGATCATGCTGGAAAGGCTATTTACTGCTACTTGCAATCAGACTGTGCAGCAGTTCGCCAGAACTGACAGGTACTTTGCAATGTGAAACATAGGGCTAGATTTACTAAGCTGCGAGTTTGAAAAAGTGGGGATGTTGCCTATAGCAACCAATCAGATTCTAGCTGTCATTTTGTAAACGGTACTAAATAAATGAAAGCTAGAATCTGATTGGTTGCTAAAGGCAACATCCCCACTTTTTCAAACCCGCAGCTTAGTAAATTTAGCCCATAGACAGTTAAGTTTCATGAGCTAAGACTGGGCACCCCTATGATTGCTGCCCATACACTTCTGTCAGATGAGAAGTAATGTGAAATTAATTGAGGCAATCAGCAAATAAGATATTGTTTCATAGTTGAAGAAACTGCAATGAAGTTCATGTCATTACCTGAATATAATCACATCCAACATGTTAGGCTGTCCACTGCTAACTGACAAGCACTTGAGTCTTCTAAAGCTTGAAGGCTTCATCCCGGGCAAGCTCACACCTTGCATTATATAGCTCCCAAACACCTGTTGTAGGTGCAGGTATGGCTTGAGATCTAATCTATTCTGAAAAAAACCCAGTAAAAAGTATTATTTTTACCTAAAGTGCAATTACATAGAAAATAAATAACAAAAAAGCATAAATATTACTAGAAAGTGCAGAACATAAAACATACACTAAGCAATTAACTAGGGGCAACCATTCACTTAACTTAACCATTAAATAAAAAAATCCAAACTTAAGTTCTTCATTCCTATCCAGTGGCTCTCTGTCATTCGGCCATATAGGTTTATATGCTCTGCAGCAGACCACCTCTGGGTGAGAATGAAGAACTTAAAGAAAAAATGTATATATTGTTGGTATATAGGAGCATTGTCACGCTTTAAAGCAGAAAATCACAGCTAAAAAGCCCGGACTATGGTAAAATACACAATATTTATTGCAGATATGTTTCCTGAAAATGCAGTATGGTACAAACTAAGGGTGTGCACCGGGCACTTTTAGTGTTTTGGGTTTTGGGTTCTGATTAGCTTGAGGTTTTGGGTTCTGATTTGTTTTGCCAAAACACCTGACGAAAGGTTTTGGTTCTGATTTATGGTTTTGGGTTCTGATTTATTTTTAAAAAAGCATAAAAAGTGCTAAAATCTAGTTTTTTGTTGGTTTTTCACTCATACGCTATTATTAACCTCAATAACATTCAATAACAATCATTTCCACTAATTTCCAGTGTATTTGGAACACCTCACACTTCCTAATATTGTTTTTAGTCCAAATTGTTGGACCGAGGTAGCTTTCTGGACTACGTAGTGGAGTGTCCCCGGTACCCAATTTTGTACCGGGGCCACAATAAATAAACATAAACTGGTCTTAATTCCACTGCACAGCTATCTGGACTGCGTAGTGTAGTGGCCCCGGTACACAATTTGGTACCGGGGCCACAATAAAAAATTAAAAACTGGTCTCAATTCCACTGCACAGCTATCTGGACTTCGTAGTGTAGTGGCCACGATACACAATTTGGTACCGGGGCCACAATAAAAAAACCTTAACTGGTCAGATTTTCACTCTACAGATGGCTGATCCTACATCCTCTGCAGCATATACAGGGTGTAGTTCTAACGCGTCAAAACCTCTTGTTTTTGACGATGACAGGTCATTTTAATTAATTTTGGATTTGGCCCCAACATTGAATGTAGTTTAATATCTGATACGCATCTATCTGGACTGCGTAGTGGAGTGGCCCCGGTACCCAATTTGGTACCGGGGCCACAATATAAAACCCTCAACTGGTCTGAATACCACTGCACAGATGGCGGACACCGGATGGATGTCTAACACCAACATAGCAGTTAAGGCCGCAGTTATTTTTTTTTGGAGCTACAAAAAAAAAATATGTAGCAATAGAAATGGCAGTTCCTCTTTTTTGGAAGTACAGAAAGAAAAAAAGAAAGTAGTAATAGAAATGGCAGTTTCTCTTTTTTTGAAATGCAGAAAGAAAGAAAGAAAGTAGTAATAGAAATGGCAGTTCCTCTTTTTGGGAACTACATATGCAATTAAAGTATTAAATAGAAGTGGCAGTTCCTCTTTTTGGGAACTACATATACAATTAAAGTATTAAATAGAAGTGGCAGTTCCTCTTTTTGGGAACTACATATACAATTAAAGTATTAAATAGAAGTGGCAGTTCCTCTTTTTGGGAACTACATATACAATTAAAGTATTCAATAGAAGTGGCAGTTCCTCTTTATGGGAACTACATATACAATTAAAGTATTAAATAGAAGTGGCAGTTCCTCTTTTTGGGAACTACATATACAATTAAAGTATTAAATAGAAGTGGCAGTTTCTCTTTTTGGGAACTACATATACAATTAAAGTATTCAATAGAAGTGGCAGTTCCTCTTTTTGGGAACTACATATAGAATGAAAATATTAAAAACTGTGGCTGAAGTGATTGGTTTGTTTGGGCCCCCACACAAACAAAGCTATTCATCTCTCCCTGTACAAACTAAACTGGCTCTACTGAGGCAAGATGTCGTCCTCATCCTCTGATTCCTGGCCCCCTTCAGTGTGTAATTCCTCATCCTCACACATTATCAATTCGTCCCCGCTGGACTCCACAACCACAGGTCCCTCTGTATTATCTTGAGGGCACTGCTGTGCTTGATTGAGGACTTGATAATTCATTTTTATGAACATCATTTTTTCAACGTTCTGAGGAAGCAACCTCCTTCGCCGCTCACTGACCAGGTTCCCCACTGCACTAAAAACTCTTTCGGAGTAAACACTGGAGGGGGGACAACTCAGGTAAAATAGAGCCAGTTTGTGCAGGGGCTTCCAAACTGCCTTTTTTTCCTGCCAGTAACAATATGGACTGTGTGACATGTCTATTTTGATGGTGTCAGCAAAGTAATCCTCCACCATTTTTTCAATTGTGACAGCATCAAATGCAGCGAGAGTAGACATGTCTGCAATGGTTGGCAGGTCCTTCAGTCCAGACCAGATGTTCTCAGCATCCCTGCCAGCGGGTCTATGAGGAAAACTGAGCTTTTTCCTCGCAGCCACAGGTGTGGAAGAAACTGATGGAGGAGCTGGTGGCATGTCACGGTCCTCTTCAGAGGCCAATTTCCTGACCAGCAGGCCTTTACACCGCTGTAGACTTGTGTCCCCCGGAAACAAAGACACAACATACGCTTTAAACCGAGGATCCAGCACGGTGGCCATAATGTATTCCTCTGACTTTAAAAGAATGACCACCCTCGGATCCTGGCAAAGCGTACAAAGGGCTTCATCAACAAGAGCTACATGCTTTGTTGAATCGCAATGGTTTACCAGCTCCTCTCTCACTTTCTCCAGCTGCTTCTGCAACAGCCTGATCAGGGGAATCACCTGACTCAAGCTGGCAGTGTCGGAACTGACTTCTCGTGTGGCAAGTTCAAACGGCTGCAGTACCTTGCACAACACGGAAATCAGTCTCCAGTGCGCTTGACTCAGGCGCATCCCCACTCCTTTTCCTATGTCGTAGGTGGCTGTATAGGCTTGAATGGCCTTTTGCTGCTCCTCCATCCTCTGCAGCATATAGAGGGTGGAGTTCCAGCGCGTCACAACCTCTTGTTTGAGGTGATGGCAGGGCAGGTTCAGACTTTTTTGATGTATCTCGAGTCTGCGGTAGGCACTGGCAGAATGCCTAAAGTGTCCAGCAATTTTGCGGGCCACCGCAAGCATCTCCTGCACACCCCTGTCACTCTTCAGGTAATGCTGCACCACCAAATTAACGGTGTGGGCAAAACATGGGACGTGCTGGAAATTGCCCATATGTAATGCCCGCACAATGTCACTGGCGTTGTCTGACACCACAAATCCCCAGGAGAGTCCAAGTGGGGTAAGCCACTGTGAGATGATTTCCCTCAGTTTCTCTAAGAGGTTGTCAGCGTTGTGCCTCTTATTAAAACCTGTGATACACAATGTTGCCTGCCTTGGCACGAGCAGCCGTTGTGGAGATCCTGCTACTGATGCAGCTGCTGCTGTTACTGCGGAAGGCGATGCATCTACCCAGTGGGCTGTCACAGTCATATAGTCCTTCGTTTGCCCTGAACTACTTGTCCACATGTCCGTGGTTAAGTGGACAGTGGGTACAACCGCATTTTTAAGAGCACTGAGGACACTTGTTCGTACTTCTCTGTACATCTTTGGTATCGCCTGCCTAGTGAAGTGGAATCTCGACGGGATTTGGTACCGGGGACACAATACCTCCATCAACCTTCTAAATCCCATTCCACTGATGGTGGACACCGGACGCACGTCTAACACCAACATTGCTGTTATTGACGCAGTTATCCGCTTTGCCATAGGATGACTAGTGTCGTACTTGGTGCTCGTGGCAAACAATTGTTGGACGGTCAACTGTTTGGTGAAAGATGTAGCGTTCTTGCGATTTTCCCTCTGGGAAGATGACCGACTACCAGCAGCAACAGCAGCAGCAGCAGTAGTAGGCGTACCGCTGCAGGATTCCTCAGATGAATCCAGTATTGAAGAGGACTCAGTCTGGCTGGTGACATGGCCTGCAGGACTAAATCTGATGGAGATCGTGGAGAAAATTGACGAGGAGGGTGTTGGTGGTGTGTATCCAACAGGAACAAGGGATTTAGGTGTCCCTGGACTGATGACGGTCCTAGCCCCAGTTCCTGAACTAACCACTGAACTATGAAGGTTATTCAGGTGACGCATAAGGGAGGATGTCCCTAGGTGGCCAAGATCCTTACCCTTGCTTATTTGAACTTTACATAAGCTACATATGGCCAGACATTTGTTATCCGGATTGGGGTAAAAATAACTTCAGACAGAAGAGGTGCATTTCTTGGTCTTCTGACCAGGCATGACGATGGGCTTTTTCATCCCATGGACATCCACTTTTTTCCCCCCTGGTGCCTCATTTAAAATAACCACATCAGCATCCTCCTCATCAAGTTCCTCCACAATGCCAGCTACATCAATATCCTCCTTGACACCTTGATTATCCAAATCTGGAGCGACACTGTGGGTCATCCTTCCAGCATATGCAGAGAGTGTGCTGCAAATAGTGGATGGAGTCACCTTTTCCCATACAGTGATGGGAAGGTCAGGCTTCGCAAGCACCAACACCCTTGGACTCGCCTTGGAGATTTGTGATGTCATCTGTTTAGAAGGCAGAGTTGTTTTCTGTGTTGTTGCTGACAGCATAACTCTTTTAAATTTTTTGGAGGGGGGGGAGGTGGAGGGCTTAGATCCTTGGGTGAAGCTGAACCACTAGTGCTGAACACGGGCCAGGGCCTAAGCCATTCCTTGCCACTCCGTGTCGTAAAGGGCATATTGGCAAGTTTACGTTTCTCCTCAGATGTTTTCAATTTTCTTTTTTTACTAATTGTAATGAACTTTTGCTTTTTGGATTTTACATGCCCTCTACTAGGAGATTGGGCATCGGCCTTGGCAGACGACGTTGATGGCATTTCATCGTCTATGTCATGACTAGTGGCAGCAGCTTCAGCATTAGGAGGAAGTGGGTCTTGGTCTTTCCCTACTTTATCCCCCAAATTTTGGTACTCCATTATATGCAGCACACGTTGTATTACAGTACTATTTTTTAAATACTGCAAGAACAGTGAACAATTTTTAATAGATTGCAGTATTAATGTTAATGACTGCAATAAATTTTTTTAGACTTTTTAGAATATTTTTTTATATTTTCTTTAAAGGATTTTTGTCGAATTATAATTTTTTTGGAAGATTTTTTAATACTTTTAAAATAAAGATGCACTTAGCAAAACAAAGCACAGGACAAAAGAACCGCTGGACTCAGCAAGGACAGAGCACTGGACTGATGCACCACTGGACTCAGCAAGGACAGAGCACTGGACTGATGCACCACTGGACTCAGCAAGGACACAGCACTGGACTGATGCACCACTGGACTCAGCAAGGACTTTTTTTGATTTTTTTTATATTAATTTAATAGGATTTTTGTAGAATTTTTCTTTTTTTTTCTTTTTATGGAAGAATTTTTAATACTTTTGAAATAAATATAAACTTAGCAGAACAAAGCACAGGACAAAACGCACCGCTGGACTCAGCAAGTACAGAGCACTGGACTGATGCACCACTGGACTCAGCAAGGACAGAGCACTGGACTGATGCACCACTGGACTCAGCAAGGACAGAGCACTGGACTGATGCACCACTGGACTCAGCAAGGACAGAGCACTGGACTGATGCACCACTGGACTCAGCAAGGACACAGCACTGGACTGAGACACCACTGGACTCAGCAAGGACTTTTTTTTTTTTTTTTTTATATTAATTTAAAAGGATTTTTGTAGAATTTTTCTTTGTTTTTCTTTTTATGGAAGAATTTTTAATACTTTTGAAATAAATATAAACTTAGCAGAACAAAGCACAGGACAAAACGCACCGCTGGACTCAGCAAGGACAGAGCACTGGACTGATGCACCACTGGACTCAGCAAGTACTTTTTTTTTTTTTTTTTTAATATTAATTTAAAAGGATTTTTGTAGAATTATTTTTTTTTTCTTTTTATGGAAGAATTTTTAATACTTTTGAAAGAAATATGCACTTTGCAGAACAAAGCACAGGACAAAACGCACCGCTGGACTCAGCAAGGACAGAGCACTAGACTGATGCACCACTGGACTCAGCAGGACAGAGCACAGCACAGCACAGCACAGCATGAGAAATAGCAGGACAGAGGACCACCTAACACACCCTCCCTCTTCCCTGATCAATGCCCGCGTGAAGATGGCGGCGGCAAGCGGGGAATTTAAAGGTTCCGGGTATCACAAGATCCGACAGCGGGATTATGACTCAGAGCCTCGTTTTAAGTTTTGGAATCGGCGGGAATACCCGGACAGTGCTCGGATCTGACTCGGATCCGCAATGTTCGGGGGGGCTCGGATTCCAGGAATCCGAGTGCGCTCATCCTTAGTACAAACCAGATGGTGTAGATACAGAACAGGGATTGCAGGGGGATGCAGAAAGCAAATAACAGGAACACGGCTGATGCAGGTGAACAGGTAGTTTGTAGAAAACTCAGGGAACAGGTGAACCAGGAGGACAACAAGGAACAGCACAATAATATATAACAACAAGAATGACCAGCATGGTGCATGGGAAGGAACAGACATAAATAATGAGAGACACAGGTGTACCATTAACGAGGAACAGAGAGGAACTCCTACTAGTGAGTGAAAATGTCCATAGTGGAAGAGCAGCACCTCTGGCAGCATGGCGGTATCGCATCCAGGAACATATCCACAGTCAAAGACTAACACAGTTATAGGCAAACAGGAGTTGCAGAATGCAAGCAGCATCCTATAGGGAGAGCAGATTATGACAAGCGCTTTGCTCTGTCTCTTTAGTTTCAAAGGTTATCTGAATCCTCGGTGGTCTAGGAGGAAGCTGGAAGTGGGGACGGATGCCCATGTCTGATTTGCGCTACTGCGCATGCCCAGACCCTGATAATCGGAAGCTCGGTTTTGCGTCGTTAATTGCAACCAGATACTGATGGAGTAACTCGCAGCTCTAAAAACTGCGTGTCCTAAGTATAATCAGCCTGTCACCAAGATCCTGCACCAGCACATTATCTGCTACCGTTGGGGATTTCCCTTTCAACTCCAAATCTTTGTGGAAAACACCACTCATCACGTTAAAACCCTAGACCAAGGCCAGGAAATACTAGCCAAGCTGAACATTCTTCCCGACTCCAGATCACTATCCAGCGCTACCCTAAGGCAAGACCGATCTCCACCTCCAGCTCCTGAGTGGTCTAAGGTTCCTCAACGCCGAGCTCCGGATGACTCTCCAACCTGAAATGTTTAGATGTTCTAGTATATCTTATTTTATTGTTTTCCATACCCATTGGTCCGGAGGTGCTTATTGCAGTAGGTTTTACCTTGCAGAACTTATTCTTCCAACTACAATTTGCCCAATATAGACGTCTTTTACATTTTATATTGTATTTACCTTTGGCACCTCAACTCGGACACTGGCTGAAATATAACATCCGCCTATAACTTTAGTTAGATGTCTCTACCCCATACATCTCATAGTCTTCAGCTTGGTATCTTCTGTTTTTGTTTACATATTACAATTGTTGTTGTTATTATGTTCCTATTTTAGGGTATTCTCTACTTGCCTTAAATTATGGTTATCTCGTTTTGTATTATTGTACTGTATTAATGTATAATATGTTTTTGCTCATTCTACCCTCCCCTCCTCTATTTTCCTATTTCACTTTCCTCCCTTCCCCCCCCCCTCCTCCTCCCTTCTTGTCCCCTCCCCTGCTGCACAATTTATCTATGCATCTGGATAACTCGTGAATGTTAATCCCTTTATAATAGCTGTATCCAGTTTATTAGACAGAGCCATCGACTCAGGTGGCAAACCTGACTGGATGTATCCTTTCCACCCCCCACGCTCCCTATATGACTTTTGTTCAGCTACACTATGTTTATTAACAATATGTCTGGATCCCTCCTGGATCCCACCGTTAAAGGGTTTCTGCCCAATTGGGCTACTCTTTTCTTTTTCTTCTTCTCTCTCCTTTTTTCTCCTTTCTCTCCTAGTGGCTTTCTCTTCTTCCTCCTCCCTTTTCCCTCTTCCCCTTTCCCCTCCCCTCCCATTTAAAGCTCCCTGGTCCTACCCCCTTTACTGTTACAGCTTCCATATGAGTCATTTAGCGACGAACACACCACTCCGGCCTCCATGACCCTGAAACTTCTTTCCATTAACGTCAACGGCCTCAATTCCCCCCGCTAACGCACAATAGTCCTTGGAGCCTGCAGAAGGGAAAAAGCTGACATAGTCTTCCTCCAGGAGACTCACCTTACAGGTTCACACACTGAACTCCAAGGTAAGCAATTCTCCCAGACTTTTTTTGCCTCAGCTAACTGTATAAAACGGGGGGTTGCGATTCTCATTCACAATAAGGTTCCATTTCAGCTTTCCTCCTCATATTCCGACCCGGAGGGTCGCTTCCTATTGGTAATGGGCACGCTCCGCTCCTACCCAACCACATTAGTTGTTACCTATGCCCCAAACCAAGACCAGGCTCAGTTCTTCCCAATATTATTTCGACACATTGAGCGATTGGCCCAGGGTCACATTATATTAGGAGGTGACTTTAATGTTGTTTTGGACCCTCTCCTCGATAGGTCCTCTATCCCCCCCCCCGTGGACTCCCCACGCCCTCTTCCAGGGGCTCCTCCACCTTGTCTGCCTTGCTATTACAACACTCTCTTCATGACACCTGGCGCCTCAAAAATTCCACTGCGAGAGACTATACTCATTTCTCAGCTCCCCATCAGATATACTCCCGCATTGACATGATCCATATCTCCCAAACTTTGATACCCCTAACAACTAAGACGGGCATTGTCCCATTCTCATGGTCTGACCATGCAGGGGTATACATTCTTCTCGACCTCCTCCACCATTATCCACGCCACTTTAGATGGCGCCTAGACGACTCCCTGCTTTTAAATACTTCCTCCTTTATGGACATTAAATCAGCTATATCTGATTATTTTCAAGAGAATACAACTCAGGAATTGGCGCCTGGCGTAACATGGGAAGCTCACAAAGCTACCATTCGCGGGCGACTCATAAGTGTTGCTTCGCAGGTAAAGCGTAAAGCCGCTCTAGAAATCTCCTCATTAGAGCAACATATCTCCTCTTTTCTGACTCAGCATAAGCTGGTCCCTCATCCATCTCTATTAACGCAAATTAACTCTTTAAAGGGCCAGCTTAATTCCCTTCTGTCTCGGCGGGCAGCATCCATATTACAGAAACTTCAGCAACGCTTCTATGATAAGGCAGACAAGGCGGATTCATTGTTAGCTCGGAAGCTCCGCCAGAGGCGTGTCCGAGGAGCTATTGACAAACTCCACAAGAATTCCAGTAACATATGACCCCCTAGAAATTGTTAAGGAATTTGGAGACTTCTACGCTTCCCTTTATAACCTTCCTGGCTCCCCACCCCGGGGGGATCTCCTATTGGATTCTCTGGAGTCGTACCTAGCTAATACCCCTCTTCCACACCTCTCTCAATCCCAGCTCACTTGCTTAAATGGGGACATCACTGCAGATGAAGTAAAATTAGCTATAAAATCCCTTAAACCCGCCTCTGCTCCCGGTCCTGATGGCTTTTCAGCACAGTACTATAAAAAGTTTGCCGCGGACCTTGTTCCTTATCTAATATCCTTTTACAACCAAATTCTGGAGGAGGCCTCCTTTGACTCTGCTACCTCGCTTGCCAATATTGCAGTAATACCTAAACCTGGGAAAGACCCTCTCCACTGTGCGGGCTATAGACCCATTTCCCTCCTCAACGTAGATCTCAAGCTCTACGCTAAAATTTTAGCTACCAGGCTTAACTCCCCTGCTCCCCAAACTGGTTCACCCAGACCAAACAGGCTTCATCCCAGGGAGGCAGGCCCCCGACAACACTAGAAGATCCATCAATTTGATTCACTCTATACATAATGGAAAATTGCCCTCCCTCATGATGGCCTTGGATGCGGAAAAGGCATTTCACCGTATCTCTTGGACATTTATGAGGGGGGTTCTCGAATCCATGGGCTTTTGTGGTAGGTTTCTAACTGGTATTTTGGCTCTCTATAGAAACCCCTCTGCTACGGTTTCGGTCAATGGCCTAACCTCCAAACCATTTACAATTTCTAATGGCACTCGCCAGGGTTGCCCAGTCTCCCCATTGATCTTCGCCCTTATAATCGAACTGTTAGCAGCCACAATTCGTTGCAACCAATCCATTTCCGGTATAAAGGTCGGTTCTACAGAAAGCAAAATTGCTTTGTATGCAGATGATGTCCTCATTAGCATGTCCAACCCCATTACCTCTCTCCCCCCCCCCTCCTTTCGGAATTAGACACTTATGGGCACTTCTCGGGCTACAATATTAACCCTGCCAAAACTGAAACTTTGGATTTCTATGTCTCTAAAACAGATAAAGCAATCCTAGATCAAGCATTCCCCTTCACTTGGCATCGCCATAAAATAAAATACTTGGGGATCTTCCTTACCAAAAATCCCTCCCATCTTTTCCAAGCTAATTTCCCCCATACCCTTTCCCAAATTATGAAAGACTTCAACACCTGGTCACTCCAATTTATCTCCTGGATAGGTCGTATAAATTCTGTTAAAATGAATATTCTTCCCAGACTATTATATCTTTTTCAAACCCTACCTATTCGAATTCCCCCCTATGTATTTAAATTCCTCCAATTTGAGTCTTCTAAATTTATTTGGGCAGGTAAACGCCCACGAGTACGACTCGGGGTCCTACAGAGATCCTCGCGGGGTGGTGGTCTAGGTATACCTAATTTTAAAAAATACTACCTATCGGCTCAAATCGCTCAGTGTGTCCTATGGAACGGTCCTGTTTTTGCTAGGGTCTGGGTGACACTAGAGGCCGAGTGTCTGGGGATGCTTACTCCTGCCTCCCTTCTGTGGATTCCAAGGGCTCGTCGCCCCAAAAAAGCTTTGTCTCATCCCGTAATCTCTCACTCTCTGGCTACATGGGATTCATCCATCAGGCTCTATGGTCTCTCTCCGCATCCATCACCAATTATCCACCCTTTTTAATAACCCTGATTTTCCTCCTGGCCTACACCATTCAGCATTCCTTCCGTGACATTCCCGAGGGATACGTTTCCTAAATGACATAACCCGCGATACAACATTTCCCCAATTTACGGATATTCAAACTAAAATTGGTTTGCCCACATGGATATTTTATCAATTCCTGCAAATCCGCAATTTTCACTCCTTCTCAAAACTACGTCTTATTTCCCGACATCTCACAACAATTGAAACACTATGTCTGTGCCAGGCATCGACGTCAGGTCTTATTTCTAATATCTACTCTGAACTAGATGCTCCCTCTTCTCCTCCTCGAGACCCTTATGAGATATCATGAGAACATGACCTGGGCTCTCCTCTTGATGACGAGGAGTGGGCGGAATTTCGGGACAATGCTGCCTCCAGCTCAATCTGCGTCCGAATAAAGGAAAATTTTTACAAACTCCTTTATCGATGGTACTATGTTCCTACTCGACTACAAAAGATACTGACTGATTCCTCTGACAGATGTTGGCGTCTATGCTCTGGCGCGGGCTCTTTCTTACATATATGGTGGGACTGCCCGAAACTGATTCCCTTCTGGCGCGAAATTAAAGCTTTGATAGAAATGTTAATTCAAACCCCCTTACCCTTCGACCCTAAATTTTTCATTCTACCCCTCGGGTTCCCCACGGCCACAAGACACCAAAATAAACTTGCTCGTCACATTATTTCAGCGGCCACATGTCAAATCGCCATAGATTGGAGGCAGGCTGCCCCACCTTCATTCTCCGCTGTAACTAATAGGGTTTGGCATACGTATAAGATGGAATACATGACTAGCATTATACGAAACACGGCCAAATCTTTTAACAAGGTCTGGGACCCCTGGATGTCTCACTTCCAATACCGCTCCCCCTTTATCTAATCATACCCCCTACCCTTACATAACCCTTTCCCCTCCCATCTCATTGCCTCTGGCTCAAGAGGGATTTCCCTCGCTCCTCCCCCTCCCCCACTCCACCTCTCATCTTCTCTTTTATCTTCCTCTTTCTCTTCCTATTCCTTTTCTTTTCTCTCTTCTCTTTTAAATATATAAAAATGCCGGTCCTTATTTCATAGAATCTGTGCTATTTTATCTCTGAAACATGAAGACTTTTGCTTCATTATACAATGCACTGATTATACTCTGTTTGATATAACATGTATCCTTTTGCATTGTTAATTCTATTTTGACCGCTAATAAACACTTGTTTAAAAAAATAAAAAAAAATAAAAGTTGACAGTGGAAGTGCTTACAGAGAAAATATCTACATCAAAATGTCTACAGTCATAAGGTTGACACAATTAAAATGATGACATTTAAAATATCTACAAGGTTGTATATTCTACAGTCAAAAGCTCGACAAAAAGCAGTATATTTAAAATGCAATACATGTTAAAAAAAATGGAACTACGTTTAAGTAAAAAAACAACAATCTAGCCAACCTTAGTGCTGCCAGTCTAGAGTGGTTCTTGCACAATTGGTGGGATAAGAAGCGTGGGGTTTCTCCGTTTTTACTATTGCAAACACTAGGCTTTGTTAGGCTGAGCTGATGGAATTATAGCAAGGAAATCCACATCATTGGGTCCCCCTGCAATAATGCCAAACCAGCCCCAGGATGGTCCACACGGGGTTGTATTTCCTAGGAAGATGGGGTCCACCAAAATTTTTTTGAACAACTCTTGTTTTTCCCAGCCCTGTCTTGATAGCACTATGACTCTTCCTACACCCCTGGGTGGTGGACGTGAGGTAATATTAATGTTATCATAGTAAAAAAGCATTTTGTCCCTGGTGCAGTACAGGACCCAGCATGTCTAGGCTGCCATGGAGTGTAAGGGCATGCTGAAACTTGGGGAAAAACAAGTGCCAGCATGCCCTGGCACCCAGGGACCACTGGGGCCTGTTGTGCACCAAGGAAATATGTAAAATAAGCACAGACACCATTGTAAAAATTATTAAAATTGAAATAAAAGCATCCCTGCACAACCCTTATTCACCCTCTTTATTGCTCACCTACATCCGGAATCTTCACCTGTAATAATTTCAAGGATCCTTGGCAAGATAAAAAAACCCTGATAGACAGCGCAAGACATGCTCCTAAAATTTCTGAGCTTATTTTGCTGTGGAGTCCTTAAGAGCTAGTCTTTTGACTGTAGACTTTATAAACCTATTTTACATGCTGACCTTATAACTGTGTCGATCTTATGACTGTAGGCATATTGGTGAACACATTTTCACTGTAGACAGATTCACTGTCATCTTTTTATAACCAACCCCTTATAGTTACCACTGCTACGCTCAAATAAAATTGTTTAAATAAATGGTAGGTGCTTATATAGTGTTATTTTTCATTGTGGTTGCAGTTTCAGAAGGTACACCCCTCTTCTGTACCCTGTCTGACAGAGAGGGACAGCTAATTTACAACTCCCATTTCTATTTTCATTAAATTAATTTATATTTATTAATTAAGGACTTGTTGCTGTGACTATTATTATCATTATTATTATCATTATTGTAAGGTTGTTTGCAGTTCCTTTACAATGCAACATTCAGATTCACCGCTCTCTGCCGCAGACACAGAAGACCCCTCTGGACCTTTTACCACACATTTCCAAAAACAAAATGATGACCATCACAAGCAAGGAGTGGTGTATATAAACACTGTACAGTCTAAAGTCTGTGAGAGTTCAAAATTATGGGAAGGTGATGTCTTCTCTTGCATTCAGATTCAAGGTGAATGGGAAATTTCAAGACAACTTGAGTGAATCAGAGTTTTGTAAAACTCGTGATTGTGGAATATAATCAAATCCAAGTTGCTCTTCTCTGTCTACTTGGTTGGAGCTGTATCTTTGTCTTAATTTATTTATGACAGTAACAACTTTATATTTGGATCTGTTCTTTATGTTGTTTATATCATACTTGCCAACTTTGGCAAGAGGTGCTCCGGGAGATCGGGGGGATGTGGCATGTTGGGGACAGGGCCTGGCGGGTTGCATCATTTGGCCCCGCTCCCTAAACGGTTTCTATCCAATCACAGCAATGGGCTGAACCACAATGATGCCCCACCCCGCACCACTTTTATATAGTGGTATTTAGGAACTGGAAGGTTGCCCTGCTCTTCCAGGCGTCCAGGAATGCTCCCAGAAATTCGGGAGTCTCCTGGAATTGCCAGGAGAGTAGGCAACTATGGTTTATACTATTTATGTTGTTTTTTTTATTTATATTTTAATTTACAATATTTCCCCATTCCCTGCTTTCTGATTACATGAAGTAAGCTGTGCTGCATTAAATTGATCTAAGGTTCTATACATAAGGCACTGTTTTAGCTTCTGTCATAGGGTACATTTAAGCTGCATTAAGACCTTTAGCCTATTGCAACTTAGATCATGTGGATTCAAGTCAATGTCTCTGGGGAAGTGCACACGTAACCCAGAAAATGACATTTATAGCAAAATAGCAAAATATACTGCACATTAGGCAGTTTTAAGACATAAGCAATTTTGTACCATTTAATGGATTTCCAGTGGCAGAAATCAAATTTCCATTCATTTTTGCAGATGCACGCTAAATACTATTCATATAAGGCTACAAATATGTGTTTGTGTCACATTGGAGCAAAGAGGATGACTACTTGCTGGGATTGATGCTGCTGAATCTGGAGGCATGGAGTCTAACGAACCCCTGGTCTTTGCCAGGGAACCCCGCAAAGAGGTTTGGATTTAGCTCCAAGGGACACACAATTCGTTGTTCTCCAGAACAACTACCACTACCAGCCAAGTAGCAGTTGGGTAGTAGTCAGGCAATCCGGGTCAGATCCAAGCAGGCAGCCCAGTACCAAATCAGAATCCGAACAGAGAATCAGAGACAAGCCACAGTTTAATTACCACGAGGGAAATCAGAGCCAAGGGGAATCCAAAAGAGTAGTCAAGAAAGTCAGGAGCCAAAAAGAAAGTGGAGCGCACAGGAGGCAGGAATGCTGGAGCACAGGGTGGGACTTAATACTCTGGCACCCTAAGGATGCCAGAGGCTTCCATAACTAGAGGAGTGCTGTGGCTAATTACCGGCAGCGGTAATGTCACCAGAAACTTCTAGGTTTTGAATGTATCATAGTTGATGAGGTTGAAAAAAGACACCAGTCCATCAAGTTTAACCTATTTTGGATCTCCTACGATCCTGCACTTATATTTGAAATTAATCCAGAGTAGGCAACCGCCCATCTGTTTCAATTTTGAAAATCCCCCCAGACTCAATATTGCAATCCAATGTTTATCCTATATCCACTACTATCCTTTATTTTAAATTAGCGGTCGTATCCCTGGATACACCTTTCCGCTAAAAATTTGTCTAACCCTTTCTTAAACATATCTATTGAATCTGCCATCACAACCTTCCCTGGCAATGAATTCCATATCTTGACTGCCCTTACTGTAAAGAACCCATTCCTTTGCTGGTTGTGAAATTTCCTCTCCTCTAACCTTAGGGGATGACCACGTGTCCTGTGTATCCTTGGGGTAAAAAGTTCCCATGAAAGCTCTCTGTATTGACCCCTAATGTATTTGTACATAGTAATCATATCTCCCCTTAGACGCCTCTTTTCTAAAGTAAACATGCCTAAACTGGCTAACCTTTCCTCATAACTTAATGACTCCATACCCATTATCAATTTTGTCGCCCTTCTCTGAACCCTTTCTAGTTCCAAATTATCTTTTTTATAGAGTGGTGCCCAGAACTGTACTGCATATTCAAGATGAGGTCTTACCAACGATTTATACAGTGGCAAAATTACACTGTCTTCCCTTGCATCTATGCCCCTTTTTATGCATGCCAATACTTTGTTTGCCCTTGCAGCTGCTGCTTGACATTGAGCACTATTGCTAAGTCTACTGTCTACGAGCACTCCCAAATCCTTTTCCATTATAGATTCTCCCAAATTAATTCCATTTAATTTATAGATTGCGTTCTTGTTTTTGATCCCTGAATGCATAACCTTACATTTATCTGTGTTAAACCTCATATTCCATTTAGTCGCCCAATCCTCCAGTTTATTTAAGTCCCTCTGTAGAGAAGCTACATCTTGCTCTGATTTTATTACCTTACAGAGTTTAGTGTCATCTGCAAAAATAGAAACTTTACTCTCTAAACCATCACCAAGGTCATTAATAAATATATTAAAAAGGAGTGGTCCCAGCACGGAACCTTGAGGAACTCCACTTAAGACCTTTGACCAATTAGAAAATGTTCCATTTATCACAACTCTCTGTTCCCTATTCTCTAACCAGTTTTCGATCCAAGTACAAATTTTGATTTCTAGACCCAGTTCCCTTATTTTGTAAACCAACCTCTTGTGTGGCACTGTATCAAAGGCCTTTGCAAAATCTAAGTAGACCACATCTACTGTCCTGCCCTGGTCTAAGTTCCCACTAACTTCCTCGTAGAAACTAATTAGATTAGTTTGACATGACCTATCCCTCACAAATCCATGTTGATTCCCACTAATAATTTTACTGCGTACCAAGTAAGCCTTAATACTGTCCCTTAAAATACCTTCCAATAGTTTACCCACCATTGATGTCAGGCTTACAGGTCTATAATTCTCTGGTTGTGATCTCGTCCCCTTTTTAAACAACGGCACCACATCTGCTATTCGCCAATCCCTTGGTACTGAGCCTGATGAGATTGAATCTCTGAAAATTAAGAATAGTGGTCTAGCTATTTCCGAGTTTAACTCCATAAGGACCCTTGGGTGTATGCCATCTGGACCTGGAGCTTTATTTATCTTAATATTCTTCAGTCGCCTTTGGACTTCTTCCTCTGACAACCAAGTATTAATTAATGGCATAGTTTCATTTCCATTTTTATGTATTACTCCTGCCATTTGTTCCTCTCTGGTAAATACTGAAGAAAAGAACGTGTTTAATATCTCTGCTTTTTCCTTAGTATCATTTATCAATTCACCCATCTACCTTCTTAGGGGTCCTATATTATCTTTTTTAATCCTTTTGCCATTTATATACTTAAAAAACTTTTTGGGGTTTGTCTTACTTTCTTTTGCAACATGCCTTTCATTTTCTAATTTAGCCAATCTAATTTCCTTTTTGCATGTTTTATTACATTCCTTGTACCTATGGAAGGACTCCTCTGACCCTTCAGACTTAAACAATTTAAATGCACGCTTCTTCCTTTGCATTTCTTCCCTTACCTTTTTATTTAGCCACATTGGTTTAGACTTAATTCTTTTACATTTATTTCCCATAGGAATGAACTTATACGTGTATGTTTCCAACAACATTTTAAAGACAGCCCACATTTCTTCCATATTTTTTTCCTTCAAAGGCTTTGTCCCAGTCTATGCTCTTTATAGACTCCTTTAGCATATTAAAATTTGCCTTTTTAAAGTTTAAAGTCCTAGTTGATCCCTTATACTGTTGTTTCTGGAAACTAATTTCAAATGAGACCATATTATGATCACTGTTTCCCAAGTGCTCCTTTACTTGAATATTTGATATTACGTCTACATCGTTTGCTTTTACTAGGTCCAGTATAGTCTGGTTCCTAGTTGGTTCCTCAACTAATTGGGACATGTAATGGTCTTTTAGCGTGCTCAGAAAACTATTTCCCCTAGCTGTACCGCAGGTCTCAATACTCCAATCAATGTCCGGATAATTAAAATCCCCCATAATTAAAATTTGACCTAGTTGTGTAGCCTTTTCAATTTGCTGTAGAAGTTGGGCTTCCTCAATCGTACTAATATCTGGTGGTTTATAGCATATCCCTATCAGAAACTTCTCTGAACTTTTTCCTCCGCTGAATATTTCCACCCACAATGCCTCTATATTATTACCAATATTCTCGTATTTAACTTCCTGAATACTTGGTTTTAATTCTGGCTTAATATAAAGACATACTCCTCCTCCCCTTTCATTTACCCTATCCCTCCTGAAGAGAGAATAGCCTTCCAAGTTGACTGCCCAGTCATGTGTATCATCCCACCAGGTCTCAGTAATACCTATAATATCATACTGCTCATTCATTGCTACTAGTTCTAACTCCCCCATTTTACCTGTCAGGCTTCTTGCATTTGCAAGCATACACTTAAGTCTATTGCCTCCCTTAGGTATTTCTTTTTGCTTTAAAAAGGGCCGCTCCTTATCGGCTATGCTTCCCTTTCCCCCCTCTTCACCCCCTTTACTCTTGTTAAATTCCTCCTTACTACTCTCAATGTCTATCCCATAAATACTTGCTTGCCCCTCCCCCCCGGAGCCTAGTTTAAAATCTCCTCCAACCTTCTAACCATCCTCTCCCCTAGCACTGCAGCCCCCTCCTCATTCAGGTGCAATCCATCACGACAATAAAGATGGCAACTAACCGAGAAATCAGCCCAGTGCTCTAAGAATCCAAAACCCTCCTTCCTACACCAATCTTTTAGCCACGCATTAACCTCCCTAATCTCCCGCTGCCTCCCTGGACTAGCGCGTGGCACAGGTAGAATTTCTGAAAATGCTACCTTGGATGTCCTTGCCTTAAGTTTGCGACCTATGTCCCTGAAATCATTCTTTAGGACACCCCTTCTTCCTCTAACTCGGTCATTGGTACCAACATGCACCAAGACCGCTGGGTCATTCCCAGCCCCTCCCAACAATCTGTCCACCCGATCCGCAATATGCCGAGCCTGAGCACCCGGGAGACAACACACTGTTCGGCATGCACGGTCCTGGTAACAGATTGCCCTATCTACCTTCCTAATAATTGAATCACCTACCACCACAATCTGCCTGGGTCCCTGAGTAACTTTGGTCCCCTCTGTGCTGGAGAGACCATTCCCCTGGTTGCTAGAGGAAGCAGTGTCATCCAACTCTACCAATTCTGAACTGCCTTCCACAGTATCTTCATCCAATCTGGCAAATCTGCTGAGATTGCCTAGCTCAGAACTGGCCTGCCTCTTCCTCCCTCTGCTACCCCTAGTAACTGTTACCCAGCTGCCTACCTGTGCATCCTCCTCTGTCTCTGCTCCACCCTGCTCAGATAATGCATCAATGGTGAGCTGTAAACTCTGCTCCAGGTTGGCAATGTCTCTCAATGTTGCAATGGTCTGCTTTAGATCAGTTACCTGGGCTTCCAAAGAGACCAATTGCTCACATTTCTCACAGAGGTATAAACCTTGGAACACTTGCTCCAAGTGTGCATACATATGGCAAGATATGCATTGAGTGAGATCATCAAGCCTGCTACTACGCATCTTATTATGGCTAACCTAACTTCTTATAGCCTACAGTGAACTTTAGTACTAGCCTTTCCTAGCCACTTACCAGATTAAACCCCTTCCTGGATTCAACTCCTTAATGGAACCAACTCCACACTTTAAACAAAAACAGCACTTGAAATCAAAAAAGCAGTGAAATCACAAGCTCAATGAAATCGCTTGCTACCTCCTGTTAAATAGAGCTTGCACTAACCAGCTGTATCAACTATGCAATTAAACCACACCCACTAGCTCTAACAGAGCGTGTGTGTAAATTCTTCTGTTCCACCCAGTGGATATTTATGGATAGAAAATTTCAGACAAGTGGATACAGATGAGTGGCCAATACCAATTTATGACCCAGGGGTCGGGTCATAAAGCTAAATATCTTTAAAGACCTCTTTTAAGGTTACATTTATATTATCAGTAATATGCAAAAAATAGACCCCTCCCATTCTTGGTTTTTCAGTGATATATCTAGCCATTTCAACAGGGGGAATGTTGGCAGAGCAGGTGGGATAAGTGTAAATGAAGGAAAATAAAGACACAGTAAAATGTCATATTTACAGAAGTCATGTCTGTTATGTAAATGAAGGGAAATGTATGACCTGCTGTGTGGCGCTAATATTATCTTGTAAGAATTGGTGAGATGTTAAGCCTGTGTAAAGAAAACCTTACTTGAAAGGTGTTTAAACAGCGATCAAAAACAACTAATATGCATTTACAGACTTTTTACTTCTGACATCATAGTGGAAGGGGTGGCTGTGGGTACCTGTAGCATGTTTAAAATATCCTGTATCTCTAATAAATGTGTTCACTTTTTTGGAAGTCAATTAGATACTCTAGTCTACTCTAAACTAAGTGTCTCTTTATTTTCTGCTCTCCCAATAGGCAGGATCTGATCATTCATTCAACTTTTCATTTCTTTTGTTTCAGTCCTTTTTATTTTACAAGAAACCATTGTATTATATGTAATTTTGTTAATTGTTTTCATCTTAAGCACTGTGGATTTATTTTTCCATATAGAATTACACTTAATAAGTTCATGTCTCTGTGTTCTTAAATTTGCTACTTAGTTGAAACAGACGAGACAATTTGGTTTATGATAACTCTGATGAAAGTAAATTGCAATAGATTAGTTTAAAGGGAGAACTGAAGGCATCCTGAGTAAGATTGTCAGCTCTTCATAGAAAACCTTGGTCGAGGCATAATTGGTAAGGCAAAGCTCATCTATAGCTAAGACAGAGAAAGTTTTACTCATTTTTAAACAGACCAGGTGGTTGTTTTTTATTAACCTATTGTCACACACACATCATGCAGGCTCAGGTGAATGCTAGATCGTGACATAAATGTTCAATGTAAGAGTGGTTAAATCAAGCAAATTATTTTCTCTTTCATTGTATTTAGACTTTATACACATTATTGCTTAAAAACTTTTTTCACATTTAAACTTATGGCATTGCTCTAACACGATGCTACCCTGATGCATTTCTGCATAAATGCTAGTATCGCTATATATTTGTTAATGTAAATTTTTTGAAGTGCTGACCAGTCAGTAGTTTCCAATTGGTCCAAGCATGTACTGCCCAAAGCCAAGAAGCTTTTTAATGGTATGGCAGCAGAGACAATGTTTATAGATCTGAAAAAACAGATAATGGCACTTCCTATAAAAATATCTAATCAATCTGAAAATGTATTTCCAACAATTATCACACAAGACCAAGTGATAATTGTTGTGAATACATTTTTCACATTGGTTATGTATTTTCTTAGATGGTAGCACCATTATCTGTTCCAAATTTATTTTTGTAGTTATTTGGTATAGAATGTTGTTGGAATCCTAGAAATATTTAGGCAGCAATCACTGAGGAACTCTGCCTAAATACTGTGTTATCTAATTATTATAGATCTGTTTTTGGAGAACACAGAAATAATTATGAAGAGGAAGAGGGTGCATATTATTATGAATAGCTAAAGGATTGGGCACTTGATTTGTGGAGTCTGAGGTTTCAATGTTGATTTTCATTAAGCATATCCTGCAATAGTGACCACAAGAATATCCACAGTATGGTATATTTAGTGAGAGGAAGACAATGAAAGCCTATTTAGCATAAGAGTATGGAGCTGATACAAAGTTGGCTACAACTGCATCACAAACCAAAGAGAGAATGTATGCACTCTAAAAAAGTGATAAAATGCATGCTGGTCAGCAACAGTAGTGCTTGGTTTACACCCAATATGTGTTACATACATATGTCACGCTTGTGCTCAGGTTTCTAACCATTTATTTTATTTGTAACAAATGTATTTACTATTAGGCCTCCATAACACTGCTTAAACCGCTTTAATTTAACAGAAACATCTCCCCATCTAGTATAGCAAAATAAAATTGTTGCTTAAACATGTACACCAAAAAATAACATATGCCTGAGCATGAAGAAATCACCAATCAATGGAGGTCAATCAGTCAATCACAAGTAGTTTTCTAGGGCTGGGGACCATAATCATCATCATCCACTATTTTCACCGTTCCATTGACCACCTTGAAACAAAACAGCTTTCTTGGTCGCAAATGCATCTTTGCTCCGGTTCTGTTTGCCATTACACAAACATGCCCTTACTATACTATACTCCGACTATGTTAGAATGCCCCCATCCAGCCCCATCCTGCCTATACAGAAGCTAGCACGCATATGTGGCAGCATCATGCAAATCATCATGCAAATCTGCATGGAAACATGTGCATGTGCTCACTTTTCTGGGAATATGCAGAGCTATTTCACTTAAGATATGTTGCATAATCTAACATAGTACTCACTCTCCATCAGCCCCTATATGTGTTACAGGAATAGCCTTCCTGAAAAAGTAAATACAGCTTTGGGTGACCTGGTAAGGCTTGGTGCATGACTTTATTTCCTGAAATATCTCAGACTTAATTAGTTTGGGCCTGATTTTGAGTTAGGAGCAAAACAAAGAAAAGGAGCAACTTTGCACCTGCACCAACCATGTTACAGTGTAAGGGGTACAAACTGACTTACTTTTTTGCACAACAAGAAAATACTGGCTGTTTTTTTAATGTAGCACACACATCCTTGATAGCTTTAATTTTACACTGAAATTAAAACTGATCTATAAGATGCCGTATCCCAACTATAAATCTGTCCCTTCATTTAAAATTTACCTCCCCCTCTAATGCAACATGGTTTTGCCAATGTGCAAACTTGCTCCTTTTCTTTGCTTTGCACCTAACTCAAAATCAGGCCCTGTGTGCTCAGAAACATTACTTTGTTGCACTATTTATTTTCTTGTTAAATGTTTGAATGTTTAAATAAAGCTTGCTGTCTGGTATGGGCAATGGTGGCAACAAGATCTTTTAGAGGTAGAAGTTGATAAGTTAAATTCTGTGCAACCAGTTAGCCAATGGGCAATTGTCACTGAAGCATATGAACACTCTAGTTTACATGTTTATGTTACCTGATTACAGAGACCAGGAGGAAAACACATTAATACAACAGAGAAGCTGGATGTTGATTTTTACTTATCAGCAATAGAACTGCTTATTGCAGCAATGGAGATGAAAGAAGTGGTGTTTTGCATTGGCAACCTTCATCTTTTGGTTGCCAATCACCAAATATAATGCTGAATACACACGTTCCTCAATTGAAATACTTTGCAAGTTCAAGTTCTGTAAGTACACAAAAACATAGACACGTTTCATAATATATATAATATATGGGTTGTGATAAGTTACAGTATCATATAATTATATTGCACTGTACATTAAATATTGACATGGGAGACAGGCAGGAACAACTTTAATGGTTGGCACATGCAGTAAACATATCATAACTTCAATCATCAAGCGTCAGGGTACGGCTGACCACTTTTAGCTTGGGGAGACAACCAGAGCTCACAGTGTAGATGTAGTGTTTATTGCCGGTGAAATCTAAAAAAAAAAAATAATGTCAAAGAGCTATAATCAAACAAAACACCTGCAATAAGTATTCAATGCAGACACTATTCTAGTGACTTCTATACAACATAGAGAGCATTCTAGTGTGTAATATAAAATACACAGAGCATTCTATTGACAACTACTCAATATAATTAGCATGATAATAAAGTTTATTTCATGATGAGGAGAGCCATATATTAAGTCATTTCCTTTTTACAAACATGATAGATGGATGTTTTGTAATCATCTAAGACAGTTGATTTTTCTTGCTGCTTACATACTAAACGACATAGAGCCTGATACATTAAGGGACGTAAATACCGATGCTTGCCGCATTTTGCATTGCATTTGAACTGCGCATGTACAGAAAAAACCTAAATGCCAGTGAAAGCAAATCTAAACTTCGACACTTACTACAGCCTACAATTTCATGGGCGGAAGGGGTGGGAAGGAGCTTATGTACATAGTCTATTTACAGTAAGGGTGTGCCAAGCTGGAGCACACACAGTAGCATCTGATTTAAGCCTTGGGCATCTCTAAGCTACGTGTTTTTCTGTTGTATCACTTTCACCAGCTACAGGTCAGGCATAAGTACCAAGTGAAAGTGACAACGGTCACATATGCATGCTAGAACATGTGTTTGCAATCAAGAACAACTGTAAAGATGCATTGTATGTATGGTAGACATTATTAACATCCTGATAAATGTATTTAAGAAAAGAAAAAAAAGATTTTTCTAATGTTTTGCATTACTAACATTATTAACAGCTGACAGTAATTTAATACTTTGTGTGTGTGTGTGTGTGTGTGTGTGTGTTCTGCTGGGGCTATATATTCCACATATGTATTGTGCATATCCTGCAGTGTATAGAGTCTGTCTGCATATGGCAAGTGCTGTATATGCAAAGTATACCTAAACCCATGATCAGCAAGAGATGCTTCTTCAGATCCACTTATAGTTGAATACAGATGCCCAATAGTTTTTTTAAAAAATGCACAATGAACCTGATTCATTAACAAAAGTAAGGCAAAAACCATGTTACAATACAAGGGGTGCAAATAATGTTATGATTTAGTGCACAAGTTAAGCTGTTATTTCATGTAGCACACAAATACGTGATAGCTTTATTTTTACACTGAAATTTAAAGTTGATCTAGGGGGCAGTATTGTTCCTTAGTGGTTAGCACTTCTGTCTCAGCACTGGGGTCATAAGTTTGATTACCGACCATGGTCTTATCTGTGTGGAGTTTGTATGTTCTCTCTGTGTTTGCGTGGGTTTCCTCCGGGTGCCCCGGTTTCCTCCCACACTCCAAACGCATACTGGTGGGTTAATTGGCTGTTATTAAATTGACCCTAGTCTGTGTGTGTGTATGTTAGGGAATTTAGATTGTAAGCTCCAATGGGACAGGGACTGATGTGAGTAACAAATATTATATGCACAGCGCTGCGGAATTAACAGTGCTAATTAAATAAATAAATGATGATGATGATGACATGCCCTTTCCTAAATATAAATTTGTCCCCACATTTTACATTTACCGCCAAGGTTCAAAGATACTCTTTTTGCTTTACTTTCCTTAATAAATCAAGCCCACAGCGTTCATTTTGCTTGTCTTAATGAATTAGGTCCATAATGTCTTATGATTTTCATGAAAATAGCTGTTTACTTTTTAGCATGCTTTCTGTAACAGTTGGAAACTATGAAGCAATAAGGAGCTGCAACATCATCACCATGCTAGTGCCAACAACCAGGTGACAAAGCAGCTCAATACATAGAGCCTAAGTTTTTAAGGAAAGCAAAGCATAAAAAAAGGAGTAACTGTCCACCTGGGCAAAACCATGTCGCATTGGAGGGGGAGGTAAATTTAAAATGGGGGGCCAGAATTATAGTTTGGGTTGGGCATGCCCTAGATCAACTTTAAATTTCAGTGTAAAATTAAAGCTAGTAATTATTTATGTGCTACATGAAATAAAAAAACAGTATTTAACATATGTGCACAATAATAAACTAATTTGCACCCCTTACATTGTAACATGGTTTGTTCTGGAGAACATTTACTCCCTTTTTTTTTGCCTTAATGACTCAGGCCCATAGAGTCAAGAGACACAATAAACTTACACACATGGCCACTGGTCTCTCTCAGGTCTAAGGGGTATATTTACTAAACTGATTGTTTGAACAAATAGAGATGTTGCCTATAGCAACCAATCATATTCTAGTTATCATTTATTTAGTACATTCTACAAAATGACAGCTAGAATCTGATTGGATGATTTAGGCAACATCTCCACTTTTTCAAAACTGCAGTTTAGTAAATATACCCCTAAGTGATCTATATTGTGCAGAGATAATTGATAATGTAATGAGTGCTGAAAGAGCAGTACATGTAGAGAAATCAAGAAAAGTTTCACAAACTTGCACACATATAATTCATATATGACAAGCATAACTGGCATAGAATACTAGCGAGTCAAACAGGAATACATTCTTTATTGGTATATGACCACACTAATGAATATACATTTGTGCTAAATGAGATATACCACATTAATTTATTATTTTTTCTTAATAAATTCCCCCTACTTAGTTATGCACCACCTATACAGTGACAATCCTTCTGACTTTTTACAAACTCAAGTTTGTTGAACTTAAAAACTTTTCAAAAGATTTATTACTGCTTCCACAATGCTGCCTGGACCTTTTTCAGCTCAAATTTACAGCTTTGAATTTTTTTCATACTTGTAAATCGTTCTTTTTATCTTGGTGAGTTCAGGGAAAGAAGATATCTCTTGTAAAAGATGTCTTGCTCTGGTGTTAAGATTAGAAGAGTAAAGATTTTTTTAATCACAGAGGAAACAAATATTATTTTATTCAATTCTATTCCAGTAAGACATAACTAGTGACATTGCACCATTTAGAAATTAATTGCAGAAAAATTCTTAAAAGAACAAAAAAAAAAAAATGTACATATTTTTCAGTATAGTATTTTTTAGATGGAATTATTAAAATTTACCTAAAAGTAACATAAATAAATGTAACATATTTAATTATATTTAATTTTACCTGTTTCAAATTCCTGCTATCAACTTTTGTTACACCTTGAATTTCCCATACTAACATTAGTGACACAAGCCCCAGATGGAAGTTGAATGCAGATAAAGCGTACATTACATCAAAGAAATGATGGCTGTAGGCTCGGTCTCTCTCTCTCTTTACCCTCCTCCTTCGATAACCCAGGACTTTGCTGCTTGTCGCTTTTAGTGAGAGCATGAAGGAATTTTTCCTGGTTTTTTTGCAGAGTCAAGCCCTGATTAGCTACATACCTCATGGTTTTTATACGTTTTTACATATGGTTTTTACATAAGGGTTACCTCTCCCCTTCCCCTTCCATAGGTTGGTTTTTCCCACCCAGGTGAGGTGGTCATATATCCAGATATTGATGATGGGACACCAATATGTGTATTGGGCACCCAGACAGCAATTAACTCATGACTGGTCCACCTTTTCTCCATTCCGTTTGCGGTGACATGTTTTGGCAGGATGTGAATGGTATGGGAGTACCTTATACCCCTGCCTTCTGAGGTGAACAAAAAAGGTCCCACTGACATAGTGGTCATACACCTTGGGGGTATATCGATTGGAGTAAGGGAGAATTTTTGGACCTGCTGATCTCTATTCACGAGGATTGTAATGCCTTATGGGCTAAGTGCTGTTCGATTGGTATCCCTGGGCTCTCCTGGAAGGCCAGTATGTCCCTATCCTGAAGACTCTGCTTAAGAAGGTCAATCAGTCTTCAGAGATATATCATTAGGTCTTTCTGGAGTAGTCACTAACAACCCTTATTCGCAGTGGTACAGTATCAGTGGTATTGGATGGATGGAGTTTATCTCATAGGTGGGGGCATTGGGCTGTTTATAGCACAGGTATAATGGAGTTTGGTGGTTGTAGTTCGGTCACTTGATTGTGGGCTGTTTGTCCATTAAAGGACTACAGCTTTGGCAGAAAGGAATTTACAGACAGCAGCTAATTCATACAGTGCTACCGCTGATTGGCCACAGATTACTGCCCCCTTCGAAGTAACCTGGCTCTTGGTCCTTTTGTGTGGGGATCCCTTGACCTTCTTCGTGTGGGCACGTCATTGGGACCAGTGGTTAATGATTTTTGGACATACACTGTTTGGTTTCTGCTATTAGTTGTAGCTGATTTGTAATATGCCTTCTCTGCCACCATATCTTGTTTTAAAAAACTGTGACCTTTAATGTCAACATTTACTGGTATCTATATTTTTATTTATTTACTTACAGTAATAAGTCTTAACATGTGAAAAGGAATTTAGTGCAATGAAAAAGAGGCATCAACACTACTGTACTGTAGTTTAAGAGGAAATGACCAAAGGCGACATACAGAGGCCATTTTGCTTGCTCTGGATGGTTCAATGCATGATGTCATGTGAATGTTGTGGTATTAACAGGTTATTACATTTTTGTCAAAAGCTGTTAAGGGTGATCAGAATCTGAAATCACCACTGATTTTTCTACTGGTATTTCTGTGTTGGCCACCATATTGAACTCATTTAGATGGAGTTGCAGGTGGTCTTATGAAAAGTGAGACCTGAGTTGATTTAGTCTGAGCCACCTATTCTTAAATTTCAAGATCCATCATTCAATTGAAGGAAGCTGATAATACGAAATGACACTAGTATTAAGATTGAAATTTGGCACATGCTGCCACAGATTTTTGTATTAATTGAGATTGTGCTATAATTCAATTATTATATATTAATGGTCATATTAACATCAGTCACACATTTGTGATATATATGAAAATGTATGAAAATATAGTTTAATACTGTCATCCTAAAGGGAAAATTCCAAAATTATAAGGCCTTGCTATGCTATTTATCCAGTGAGTAGAGAAGATGCCGGCCAGTGAATAAGGCATCAAACGATGAATACTCAACTCTCTCAACCATCCAGAAATACCTACTCACTAATTGATGCTGAAGATTGGAGCCCTTATTATGTTGTCCCAGAACCTCACTAATACACAACTCTGCAACAGAGCCCAACCGCAAGTACACAGCTTGAAGCCCTACATCATAGAGTCCACCATGATAGCAGGATTTTCCACTGACTTAATCTTTAAGTTCAAGTGCCTGTATTTCCCCATTAATCTGTGTTTTGCCATCACCATCATCAATATATACCTATATACCAAGGTTACCTGTTATTTCCACAGGTTTCTTAAAATCATGGTTATGATAATCATCAAAGTAATGCAATGTATTTTTTTAACTCATGAGCAGTATTTGTTATGTATTATTATGTGGTTCAATAAAAGAGCTAAACTCCTACATTTTGCTTGCATATTGTAAAATTATGAAAAGTTTTATTCTATGGGCCTTTATGACAATCCATTTATTCTCATAGTTTGAAAGTTCATGATGTTGAACTTTCCTAGTTCCTGGTTCCAGCTTACCACTGTTGCTGTTTGTTTGCTGTTTCAAACTGCCTGCTGCTGCCCAGATTTCAGCCATTATCCACCAGGTCCACATTCCATTTGTTTATTTCAGTATGGAGTCCAGTACAGCATTCCTCCTCCTAAGATCTGGTGTACAGGAATAGAGCACATCCTCCATGAGTAAGATCTTCATCTGGCCTCCTAGTTTTTGCTTCATCCCTACCACAGCTAGTCCAAAGAGTCCCGAGATGGATCCCAGAAACCTTATTGCCGTGACATTACCATATTATGATTTGAAGGTCACACTATATTGCCATGAAAAGCAGGAACAAATTTACACACTTACACATTGCAGAAAGACCAACAAAAATGTGTTGCATGTTTAAGTACTAATTTGGATTCTGTAGCTCAGGATCTTACTGATTGTTTTAAAGTTGTAGCAGCAGTAGCTGTATTTGTATATTAAACTGTTGATATTGTACTTGGGTAAATTTGAACATTTATAGACTCCATGCTGCAGCTGTTCTTTTATCAGAGCAAAGACACAGCATACTGTTTGTCAGACAGAACAGCAACTTACAAAGTATGAAATTATTTTGCTTGATCTTAATATCACCATGTTGATGTACAATGTGCTCTTCCAAGCTATTGTTTCAACTATCCACAATGAATATATAGTATATATCTGTGAAACTTTCAATGATATTGCTTTAAAACATATAATTGATTTCTCCGATATATCTCTTAAAAATGCAGATTTCACACTGTACGTTGACTGTAGTTGTCTCAGAGATAAGATAGGTTGACTAAGCCGAGGTACACACTGGAGAATTTTCCGACCAACGTGTTATTTACAGCGACTTTACCTTCGACTGAAAGTCTGATCGCTCGGACGATTAATGCGTACAACTAGTCACATTTCAGACGATTACGAAAGAAGACTATCTGGGCAGAGACTTTTCACATCCATATTGTCGTGAGCAAAGAATTGAATTTTGTACACACTGAAACGACTTAACGAACTGAAACGACTGAAACGAACATCTAACGATATTCCCAAGAAATTTAAATAAAGGGCAGAGCATGTTCAATTGTAACCACCCCAAACCTCATAAAAAAGCAAAGGTAACACATTTTCTTCAAACATTCCTTAGCACGTGTACAGTGTACGTTCGTTTGCAACCACACATAAATATTTTTTTTTATTAATATGGATACTGTTGAAGAACAACAAGCAACTGCTCTTTTTCTGCTCACTATGGCAAGAAGATTGCAAGTACAGACCCGAAAGGTCTTTATTCGACCAAAGAGTGGTTCAAGAGGAAAGACTCATTCTCTCATATGCTCCTGCTACAGGAGATATAATTAAACTGGCAGACATATGCTCCTAATTACCAACTGAGTGACTTGCGAACACCGCACCACGTGGGACTGGTACAGGCATCAGAAACTAACACACACATGTCCCCAAATGAGTCACAGCTTGAGGAACTATCAGCAGTTGCTCGTGGAGCGATCAGAAACTTATACACACTACATGATCATTAGGTGATTGGTCGGAAAATATTAAACTATAGGACCAAACAAATGAGTCAACAATTGACTCTTTGTAATGACTTTCGACCATAGTGTCACTATACACACTAACTCGACTTCCTACTAAATGATCGTATGTCGGCTGATTTGCCCAATTATTGGACGGAAATGCTCCAGTGTGTACCTGGCCTAAGACTCGGGTATGCTATTTTCATTGGTAATGGTATGAAAGCAGCAGCAAGCTTACCTCAGCAGAAGTACAATTAACTGAATTGTCCTTTGTCATTAGTGTTTGCATACTAGCAATGGGACAAACTATAAACATCTATACAACACAACAAGATATGTTTTTGGTATTGCATATGATTATTCTGCCATTTGGTAGGGGAGAAAAGTCTTAACTTACACAGGTACACTGATTAAAAATAGTATCTATGTTTAACAGCTCCTTAATCCTATTTAGCTGCCTGAAAAGTTTGCATTAATTAAGTGCAAAGCTGACACAAAGGATAATGACTCTGTTTCCTTAAGAAATTAAAAAGCTTACTTGTTTGCAAACATTGCAGCATTACAAACCCTTTCAGCGTTATTTTTACTTACACAGGTATGTAAAAGATAAAAGCTCTGCACTATCGAATGAAACACATAAAAAATGAAATAATCATATAACTCTAAGGTTCTAAATATATGGGTAAAAGCTCTCCAGACACTCAGGGCAGTGCCCAAGTATCTTCTTCTATATTTAGGATGCATATCTGTAGGATTTGGGTATGCCATCAAAAATATGATGATAGTTCTGTTATACCAACATTGGTTTACTCCTGTATTCAGGGGCAAGCTGGGCAGGGGGGCAGGGGGGCATATGCCCCCTGGCCAGTCCTATCGTGGGCTACCCTGGGCTGGGTCACTGGGACACCTGCATTTTTCCCCTTTTAAATAGGTTGCTAAGATGAGTTGAGTATTTCCCCCGGTATAAAATTTGCCAGTCCTCACCTGTCTGTATTCACCCCAATACTCAAGTCTAAACCTCACAATGTGCTATATGTCAACAGTATAATGCAGGCAGACCTGTGAAAATATAGCTTCTGCCTTGTCTTATCCTGAGGGCAAATTCTTAACTAAAAAAAATGTATTCAAATTAAGAAATCAGTCAACATTTTGAATATGTATTTGTTATTGTTGATTTCTTTAGCAGTTGGATAGAGGCCTATTTCTTCCATCCCAACTTTACCTATTTTGTCAGGATATCCCGATTTGCGGCCCACAAAATGGGAAGTATTTACTAAAAGAGGGTGAAGGTTTAGCCAACTTTGCCCATTTGAGGGCAGCGTTTAATCAGAAAGAAAGCAGGTCTTCTTTTGCCCAAAGTTTATGATTCTAATTGTTGGGAGGTATGAATTTGCTATACCTTCCATCATTAGTTCAGATTAAGGAACACATTTCATGGAACAAGTAATGAAAAAGGTTTGTGAAGCATTACAAATAAAAAAAATCACACACATGTTCAACCTCAGTCAAGTGTGAAAAGTCAAAGTAATAATTAACAAAACCCTATATTACCAATTATAAAACCTATATTACAAATAATGAATTAATCATATGTGACTGTACATTTAAGAGATATGAGTACATGACATGTTTAGAGAAAAATAGAAGAAAAGCATATTACACAATACAGAGAGAGAGAAAAATAAGTTGTATAAGTAACACATGTCACAATACCAGGATAAAGTCTAGAAATAAGGTCCAAGGACATGTTAATTCAAAAAATAAGGTCCAAGGACATGTCAACTTAATGAAGTTTAATGTTATAAAGGCCTTGAATGTCTGCTTTGACGTAAGTCTGGGAGGGTCTGGTTTTTGCAAGGATAATTAGTGTTTTTGGCAATGATGAGTCACATTTTGAATAAAATATGTCCTAACTGAAGATACAATGTCAATTGGCATCGCCACCCTGTACTGCTTCACTTAGTAAATAAAGGCTGTAACTTATCTTTTGATAAAGAATAGAAATATTATAACTTCCCAAAAAGGACAAACTTTGGCGCTAATAGACGAAATAGAATGCTACAAATACAAAGGAGAAGTCTTATGCTGAGAATAAATTATATACATACAAAAGGTATTAATTACAAGGCAGCTCATTCAGGGCCCATTGCAAACCCTGCACATAAAAACTATACAGAGAAACTTAGAAAAGAGAGTGCTGTCAAAATTATTATACCTATAGTACTAAAATAAACACATTATAATACAGAAATAGCAAAGGGAATACAAATGTATTAAAAAAGATTAAACACTGAAAAACTAAATAAAAAACATATATATGAAAAATTAGAATATCAGCACCACCAAAGAAAAGAGATGCAATATATTTAATCAGAAATAGCTAAATTAAACTGCTTCTAAAATACTATCAGCGCTATAGAAGTAAATTTAAATGGAGTCCAAATGATATTTGTAAAGAGCATGAATACAATATAGTTTCTCTGGATATTCCTTTACCAGCACTTAAGGAAGATTAATCATACTTGCCAACTCTCCCGGAATGTCCGGGAGACTCCCGTATTTTGGGAGAGTCTCCCGGACTCCCGGGCGAGTGTGGCAATCTCCCGAATTCTGCCCACTTCACTAGGAAGTACCCTACTTCCTAGTGAAGTGGGCAGAATTAGATCCCAAACGCCGCAATACCCGGTGAATCGCGGCGTTTGGCCGCCCCGCCCCCTCACGCCCCCCTCCACTGGCTGGCTCCCGGAAGGGAGCTGAAGAAAGTTGGCAAGTATGAGATTGATATCCCAATATTGAATAAAATTAGTACTTTAAGATAGATCCCAATGTTCACATATGGAGAGAAAATGTAGTCTCCTATTCAGCGTTGTGGTCCAACATAAAAGTGCTACAAATACCTTGCACTAATAACTATAAGGTACACACTCTCTAGGGTTACCGGACTGTTCTTACATAAAAGACATATGAAGGGAAATTCTGTCTTTACCTATAGCAAGCACTCTCAGTAATGTATCTTATTCTTATAGGTGAATATACTAGAAAATTGTCAGAGACTGATGTGCATGATTTCTTACCTTACTCTGAACATCGTTCTAAACAGCAAAGAGGCCCAGGAGTGCTGTGCCGTAGGCTAATTACTGGAGATCAGGTATCTCAAGTAAGCAGCCTATGGCACAGCACTCAGAGAAAAAGAAAAAAAAGAAGCTGGCAAAGATAAGTAGAGAGAATGAAGATGGCAACAGATAATGCAGAGTTGGAGAACTGCGGGATGAAGCCAGAAGACTGAAGGTGCCATCCAGAAGAAGCGCCAGGGGGAAGCAAAAGAGCTTTCACGGTTCTCACTTGCTGCCAAATAAAACTGCTAGAATCAGGTAAGGCACTTTGGGCAGTCCTCCTCCAGGCCTGCAACTGCACTCTATCAATCATACATTGGTACACTGGGCACAAGGCTCTGAGCATCTTTTAGGCATAAAGCGCTGGGTAATTAGGAGTTTTTTAGGGTCATTATATATGTTGTTGGGTGCATTTGTTAAAAGTCAGACTTAGGCGTGTGACACCAGTAAATTGCAGGAATAGCCTGTGGCAGCATGAAATTGCAGGATAAGCCTGGGTCACCATTTAAAGAGCGCAAATAGGACTTACCCTGCTATTTAAGACCAAGCCCAGTTCCCGGTCCCCATTGTATTGTTTTGCAGTTAGGTGGCCATTTTGCGGTGCTTCCTTTCACTGTATTTTATTGTTCTATAATGCACTGTATTGTGTGTATTTGTTTAAGATTTTTTTTCTTACAGAATCTAGAAGTCAAACCACTATTAAAGGTAAACGTTTGGTATCAGTATTTCTCTGTTGTCTGTATATTTGTGATTTATGTCTGTGAACTGTTGGGTTTTAGTTAAGGTAGTACACAACACCTAGTGATAGGAGTTTATATTTCCATAGCACCTGGTCACATAGTTTGGTTGTTACGACCAGGGCGCTGTTTTGTGTTATTGTAGCTAGTACTAGTGTGGAAAGTACATACTAGCCCAGTAGAAAGCCTTTTGGGTGGGCTGTATTTTTTCACGCCTGTTTCTAAACACCGATCCCGGGAGCGCAGACGACCAGCAAGAGCAGGCAGCGGTTTACCTAGTAAGTCTCATCTTTCTATTTCATCTCTCTATGTTGGTGGTGCCCTCACCTGGACATAGGTGATTAGGATATTCGGGATACTTCCCTGTCCAAAATATCTGAACAAATCGATGTGTCTATAATAGGGTAGAGTACATGGTCTCTACACCCCTTACTTTCCCTGTGTATCCATACTCTTCAGTAATATGTTGTGGTTTCATCCTAGCAGAAGAGGTGTGAAGCAATGCTGAGGATTCAATACGAATGGTAGGTTGATCAATCGCGATAAAGATCTTTGTGCGTGTCTGTCCACAGATTATCCACAGATGTAACATGAATAAAAACAAATTTCTCCAGACCAACCTGCTCAATATTCAGATCCTTCAAGTTTTCATCCTTCAAAAGGAGACTGAATACACCTGCTGTGCAGTGGCTTTTCTACAATAGTATAAATGATAGAAGCTTTCTGTAACTGTACCTTTATCTGTAAAATGCATCTTGCACTTTTTCTTCTCATAGTTTTTTCACTCTCATACATAAATTATTTGTACTGATAATACTTGTGTGCTCACATTCCTGTTCATACAGATGTGAGCTTTCCCCCTACATTCTGGCATTAAATACTGAAACAGGAAATGTTAAGGAAAACGTGTGGAAAGAAACTGAGACAGATTGAGAATCACAATAACACCCTTGTTTTCTCCCAAAGGGAATATTTTATACTATATACACAAGTCATAGCAATTGTAACTATACTGTATGATGGACATCAAATGAGAGCAAGTGCCAAATAGTAGCTTATATATGCATGCCTAACCAATGGGGAGATAAGTGGTTTATAGAATATGTGCTTCCTGCTATGTGGCACAACTCAGAATTATGACTAGGACCTTTAAGGGATTTTAGGAGAAAAATATAGGAAATATGGAGCAATGTTCTCAGTGTATGGTGTATACATGTCAATTACAAGCATAGATGAACTCTCTGGAATATTATTTACTATAGATAAACAAAATATTCTGCATTCAGCTTTTATATTAGATTGTCATGGAGTCATGGTACAGTTATCTGTTTACTTCGATAGGTAAAAATGATGGTAAACATTTATGGAAACTAGGGTATTTAAATTCACATTATTGGCTGATTGATTATTGCTTGTTTCAATGTCACTGGTTAGGAGTGATGTCACAATTTAATATTTAGTTATATAAAATGAAACCTGTGGCATCGCCTTGGACAGAGTTTCAGTCAAGTATTCTAACATGCAGATTTATATTTGTATTTCTATCTCTTACTAAATAAACAAATGTATTTCTACATAACCTTATTACACTATGCTCTACTCTGATCTCAGTATTGTTATGAAAAACATTTTGACTACTTACTGTACTTTTCTTAAATACTATAAAAAGGCATGGCTACATCAGTGTTTTTAAATATTCCATTATGATCATTTGTTTTATTAAAAAATCAGAGCCTGATATAGGGTAGATCGCAATTTTATAACCACAAAATAGCACATATAACTCACAATCTTGATGAGACCACAGTAAAGATATGCTCATCATCAACTTATTGATGATAATTGCTGTTTACTTTAGATCAATAAATGAGTAAATCCTTTTTTTTTTTAAATTTGACCTTTAAAGTAAATACTAACAAGCAGAAAGCTTATAGGCTGGGTTGGTTACAGCTAACACATGGGGACAAAGAGTGTGGGTTTCACTGTAAAATACTCAATTAGCACCAGGCTATGCCAGAATGATGCTAGTTGAGGCCTTTAGCGTTATGTCCAACAGTACTAATGTGCATCACACTCAGCTGGTCAACACAGAATGGAATTCTCCAATGGAGTCAGTCATGCAAGAAATAAGTACAGACACCATAGGGAATACGATCCCTGTGCTAAATCGCACTAGGGCTTTTTCCGACCAACCTGGACTATGGGTGATATGTGAAATATAGATAAAAAATAATACTTAAAATCAAATTCAGTGAACTACAATTCCCAGCAATCCCTAAAAACCATTAACTGCTTGAGCATGCACGGACTTGTCAGAACTGTAAAGCACATAACATTACTGTAGCATTTCCTCCTCCCTGGTGATAACATAAGAGCTCACTGGGAGTATGTTCTAGTTGATTGAAACTAGTTTCCCACAGATGTATCACTTGGGGGTAAAGCTTGGTCATGTGGCTGACTATGGGAGTCCCATGTGGAAGCAAAAGTCTTTCTGCTCCCCAGCAGAAAGGGGTGCACGTTGGATGCTGCAAGTCAAAAGTTAATGACCCCTGTAGAAGGAAAAGGCAGCCACAAGTTATTAAGAGACATTAATATAGTATGTGTTAAAGGTCAAAATGAAGCTTGTAGTCTCAAGAGAGGTGTGTTAGATGAAGCAAAAGGGATCCCCACCATCAGAGGTACCCTGAAGAGTGTTCACCAGAAGCAAAATTATTCTAGAGAGAAAAATGTTGCTTTAAGTAAAGTACCAGGTGGGGTGAGTGTGTGATGACTACCACAGAAGATAATTGTATGTCGAAAGGGGAGACAGAGCCCCTTTATTAACTAATTCAAAATGTCAGCACCCAGAGAAAGATTTCATGAATCAGTGTCATGAGAGACTGAGGCTAATTGTGCCCCTCAAATAGAGAAAGGTTTTGATGAATAGTAGCATGGTTGGACCCTGTAATCAGGGGAGTGCTGAGATATATTGAGAGGCTGCGAGTCTGCTTTGGCAGAATCCTCTGTCTCTGAGGTGTGTGGTATGAAGCAAAATGGAAGTGTTCTCTTAGGAATTAGTTGAAAGCATCAGGGGGGATATAAGGTAAGATCCCTGGATTTGTGGCATTACTGTACAGCAGCAGGAGGAAAGCCTCCTTGAAAAGTAGCCCCATATCATGAGGGGAGGTTGCTGCATGAAGGCAGTGTGGCTAAATTATAGAAGAGGGTCCCTGTTGAAGGAAATTTATTTCACAGGAAAAGTGCAAGAACCTCTGGTCCATGCCTACTGTATGCCTGTACTCATGATTACTTTGACTGTTTGCTATGTAATAGTTTCACCCACATCACCGGGTATGTGAACTGCCAGTTTTGTGCTAGTTGCTACTCCACACCATACATGTGTTTAAATTCCTGATGCCACACCCACAAAATAGATAGAGCAGAAAAAGGGGGCATTGAGTGGGGCAATAACAGGATACCCTAAGTAAGTCATTGCACAACACCAGACCAGAGAGGTTTCACAGAACTAAAAATGTCAGCATGCCATCGCATCAAGTTCCCAATAAATACCTCTCCAGCCCCTCATTTTCAACTTTATTGTATAACGATATCCACAGGTACCTTTTTCTATACTGTCCTTTAGTATTCAACAAATAAGAAGATCATCATCATCACCACCATTTATTTAAATAGCGCCACTGATTCCGCAGCACTTTACAGAGAACTCATTCACATCAGTCCCTGCTGTTATGAATCCCAGTGCATTCACGAAGAGCAACGGAAATGTAAAGCAAAGTGTCTTTATTCAGGTAAATACACAAACAAAGTTAACTCAGATCCACTGATAAGAACAGGTTCCTAAGGAGACTGTATAGTAAAACTGGCAGGAACAGGTATCATAAGTATTACCCCAGTCCAGAAGGTACAAGGCTGTCCAAGAAAGCAGAGAGCAGGGATCAAGCAGAGATCAGACACACAAATCCAAATAGTCAGGCAGAGATCAAGCGAATAGGCGAGGTCCAGAAGTCAGGCCAAAAGGTCAGGGTAACAGGCAAAACAGCGTAGTCCAAGGTACAGGCACACAAATCAGGGTCACAGGCAAGCAGGCAAGGTCCAAGGTAGAGGCAGAGGTCATACACAGAAGTTCAATCCAGAAGGTATATACGAAACAGCACAGGAGCAGGTTAGCAGCAGCCAGGAACAAAAAGGGATGAACTGCACAGAGCACAGCTTGAGGCAGGTATTTGAAGCAGTGGGACAGGTGCAGTTCTAATTAGCATCAGACAAGGAGATTAACTCCTTCAGGCATATTGCAGAGTTCAGAAGCAGGAGAGCAGCACCTCTGATGGATTATTATTATTATTATTATTATCCTTTATTTGTTGGGAGCCACAAGGTTTCCGCAGCGCCGTACACGGTACAAACAGTAGTACAAAACAGGGTGACAAAGTACAGAACAATAAACACAAAGTACCAATGCTTCAGGAACTTCAGGATTATAGGTACTGTTGCCAGATACAAAACAAAGGCAGTCATAACACCAGCCCCATTGGAGCTTACAGTCTAAATTCCCTAACATACACACAGACACAGACAGACAGAGAGAGTCTAGGGTCAATTTTGATAGCAGTCAATTACACTACCAGTATGTTTTTGGAGTGTGGGAGGAGAACGGAGCGCTGGGAGGACACCCACGCAAACACAGGGTGAACATACAAACTCCACACAGATAAGGCCATGGTCAGGAATTGAACTCATGACCCCAGTGCTGTGAGGCAGAAGTGCTAACCACTTAGCCACTGTACTGAGAACTTGCTTCTAGCAGAGTTGTAGTTTGAGTGAAAAAAGGCCACAGGCTTGCATATGATTGTTTGGAGCATGAAAAAAATGTTCTGAAAGAGTATTCGAGTACAGAATCTCGTGATCTATGAAAGAACTTCATTGTATCAACCATACTTTTCTGAACTAATAGAATGAGCAACTTGAAAGTTGTTATTTTTAACTTATGAAACCACTTATTTCAGAAAAGGAAACGTATTTTAAAATGATTTAGATCTGTTGAATAAATCTTAAAACTATGCTCTATTTGAAAAGTCTAAAGAGAAAATAAAAAAAAAGTAGAGTAAGAACTAAGTTAATGTTTTACTCCCAAAGCTACATAAGATAGTATGAATTCCCCATGGAGATCTTTTATATCCCTTCTTAAAATCTGGTGTATTTAATTATGTTACCTTTCTTTATAAAAAAAAAAAATATTCTCAAAGATATGAGGCATTCATATATTTTTTAGAAAGGGGTGGATTTTTAGAACATTTCAAAATTAATATTATTATAGACAGCATCAAAATTATTTAAAATTCCACAATACTTAGACACAAGGGACAGTCATGGGGACCAGTTTTGCACAAGGTACCTGAATTTCATTTTAAATAATACATTTTCTAGCGTGAACCTGGTCCTGTGGCATAGACATATAGATGGTGTGATCTATGGAAAGGTGAATCAACAAGTATTTATTATATCTTGATTGCAATAACTATAACTTAAAGTTCACCTCTGCAGTCAAGAAAAAGAACATATTATTTGTCGATTTGTGTTAAGGGCAAAATGTATGTAAACCCTAACTACTAGAACCACTTCTCCTTTTTGTTTGCTTTTAGCAACCCCCTTTCTGAGGATACGATCGACAGAACCAGAACTGGTTGCCTCCAGAACTTAGGCTTGGTTAGTAGTAGTTGTTGATTTACAATTGCCCAGTGGAGTGGACAGAACTCGGTAGGAGGTAGTAAACTGAGAATAAGTCTGGCACTTGCTGGTGAAGTGCACACGGTAACAGGTAGTGAGCAACCAGATGGTGGAGTTGCAAAGTGATGATTTTACAGGCAAGGGTTCGCACAGATTGATCTGGCACTTTCCTAGTGAAGCAGAATAGGTCAGGATACAAGGCACACTAGGTCAACCAGGAACTATCACCAGCATTGTTATGAATCCAGAAAGAGTTTATAAAGGCAGCAGCACTAATCAGATACCGCAGGATATTTAGCTGCATGAGTGTGGTAGGTGATTGCACACCTGACCTGCCAAACTGAGAGCTGAATGAAATTTGTAACTATTTACCTAGCAACTAGCTGAATCAGTGAACTGCAGGAATGATCCTACACATAGTACTAGCAGGAATTGCACAGATGATAGATCAAACAACCAGGAGAGATATTTATTTCTTAACAATTTGAAGACTTATCACAAGGGGAGAGCATTAAAACTGTTACTCACCTTAAAAAAATGGATGACAAAAATGTTTTGCTACCTACAAGTTTACACAACTGCAATTGATTAATTATATACAAAAGGAAAACTTTGAAGAATCAGAAAGGACTAGTGAAATGAAATAATACAGAGAAACAGACAAGCTTGACAGAATGATTTAAAAAAGAACATATTCATACTAATATTAGTCGCATAAATAATTTTATCATCTACCTTTATGTCCATGTGGGCTGCAATATGTGGGTGATGTTCCAGACAGGACTCTTGATGGGAAGATAGATGTTTGAGCTATTTTGCCATTCATAGCATAAGGTGTGGCATCATAAACTTATACATTTTGGAGCAAGCAATATTTTTTTTTTTAATGCAAATTGATTTATGATGAATGTCTGTGGGAAAAAAAATATTTATAATGAAGCTATGGGGAGGAAATAAATTTATAATTAAATTATTAGGGCAATATTATTTTAGAATGAAACTAGAGGGGGGATATTAATTGACTGCTAACAGGGGCAATAACTAATTGTGACTGGGCCAACACTTTTTCTTTCATGATATGGGCACTATTTCTATTGCACACTTGTAACACTACAAGGGCCTGCTTGTACATGAGCGTAAGTGCATCCTGGCGCTTCTAGTGTCACAAATGTGCAGTATAAATAAAGTTGTGAGACATTAAGGACTGTTATAGCTGCCAGCAGCTTACTGTTTTAAGATTTCTACATTGACTGGTATATGTTTTGTGTCTCTGTCTACTATTCCCTCTCCTCATCTCAACCTTACTGCACCACCGATAGCAGAAATGACTGTTGCCAAAGACTGCTTTATTATTTATTATTATATGTTATTGGAGGCTGATATTGCTGCTGCCAAACAACAACCACTTACACTTTTCCCACCAATTGTTATTCTGTTACATCTTATATAATTTTTTCTCCACACCTCTTAGATTTTAAGCTCATTTGGGTAGGGCTATCTTTAAAACAATTGACTTCCGCTTAGCGGTCTCTATGGATTGCTACCGTATAATACAAATAGGTACTACTCGACCTTACATAGACTAAAACACAAAAGTAAAGATGTATATCACAGGCGCCTACCATAAACTCTTTCCACAGATAAAAGTATAATCCAGGGAGACATAAATAGAACAAAATACAGATCACACATATAAGTCACTTGTCTTGTTGGATTGTAGCATCAAAGTTCATCATGAAAGTAAAATCAGCAATGATGCTCTCCAGTGGCGTGATGACAAATGCAAGAAAAAAGTAGAAAAAACAAAAAATAGTGTAGCGAGTATGCAATTAGGAACACGCTTTATTCCCAAATATCCTTAACATAAAAGCAGAGTGAATACACTGTGTAAATACTCTGTAAAAGCTATGGATAAAATTACACACCACATGCACGATCTCTCAATTATAAAACAAACAAAGCTATTTAATAGACCAATGAAATTTATAGAGATATGGTGAGTCATCACAATGCTTAAAAATAATGTAAACATTAATATTAACCATAAGGTTACCAACAGAACTGGACAAAATAATATTATTTAAGAATATAATAAACAATACCAAAGAACACACAAACTAGTCTCCATGCATAGGTAGAGACCCAGGACAAAAACGTCCAAAATCTGAAAGGGTACTCCTGACTGAAAAAAGTATATATATAAATGATGATCACCCTTTTGTCTGTCATACTGTACAATACTGAGAGAATATCTATATCTGGTTCCCTCCAAATAGTGCACATGAACCCATATTTAAATTAACTCAAAAGGGGCATAATGAATAACTTGACAAAGTTCAACCAAGAATAATTCATAAAATATATGTGCCAAATTCCAATAAATAATGAGAACACAAGGCAAAATTATACCAGAAAGTGGTAATTTTTTTAGCCAAATCTGGTTCTGCATTTCTCATAAAAACCATTTCAGCTCAAAGTCAACATTTAAGCCATCTGGCACTAAGGTGTTAAGAGTAAATATACTTTCCTTTTCTGCCTTTACCAACCTTTTTTCCACATCATTGCATCTCCAGTTATCCCCAATGATCTTAATGCCACAAAAGGCTATAATAGAATCCATGCGGCATTCATGTTTATCTTTACAATGTAGTGGCAGTGAATGACTAATGTTACAAAGAAGTTCACTTAATCTAATCTTCAAGGCATGACTTGTTCTTCCAACGTACTGTGTATTGCACGGACATTGTAACAAATAGACCAGATTTTTCAAATGACAAGTGATAAAATCTCTCATTTTAAATTTTGAAACAGTACTCATTGATACATATTCCACTACTTTAGAGGCATTGGTTTTTATGGTTCTACATGGTAAACACATACCACATCTATGAAAATCTGTTTTATGAACCTGGTTCTTATTCTGCTGTGGAAGACTGATTGCATGTAATTTATTATTTTCATGAATGTACAGCACTTGTTTAATATGTTAACACTTTACAAATAAAATAAAATATAACATTAATAATAATAATAATAATAATAATACCATCAGATCTTTATTTTATAAACAGTTAACAATATTATACAAGAATAAATAGAATTAACCAACAGTAGCTTCTCCTTCATTGAAAGTCCCCAACCAGTAAAGAATTGATCTGTAAATTTGGATAGAGCATACACACAACGGAAATCGCTTATAGCGTAGTAGATAATAAATACTAATTTTTAATGTAATACAAATAAGCTGTGTACTGAAATGCAATAATTATAAGGCTTATATGAATATTAATCATAGGTAATAATCTACAATAATTCCAAAGTAGAATTGTGAAATAAAATAAACAGTGGGCAAAACCATAGACCAATAGTTTTATTTCAAATTATAATAAAACACCAAGATATGCAAGTGAATATGTTAACTTGAAAATAAAGAAACTTGATTTACGTGTGAATATTTTTAAGACAATTTGTCCAGCAAACACTATTCCCATCAGAGAATCATAGGAATGAAGCATAAATAAAAAGCCAAATAGGCTATTCATGGGCAATAAAATCTAATACAATTCCTACAGATTCAAACTCTTGCAGGGTAAAGAATAATAGTAAGTTATTATCTGGAAAGGATCATTGGTGGTATAGTGTAGTCATTCACGGCATCTTCTGACTGTTCCCAAATAATGTCTTCAATATAATTCACTCTATTCGATTGCAGAGAGTGGTATTAACTTTTTAATTTATGCATGGTCACCATGTTATTTATGTGTTCTATCAGATTCCGGAGGCCATAGCCCTGATGAAGTTGTGAACACAATGCTTTGACTGGCTTCCAGTACTGTAGTGTTACTTGGATCTGGTCATGCTGGCGGAGGTGGCTACTCAGTGACCTGCACATTAGAAAATCAAGATTTTATACCTATATATATTATTCTTACATACAATCTTTATTAAATACCTTATACATAGTTATAGTTTTATTATTTCTTATTTAATTTTATATATCGTCCATCAATGTTCATTTGAAGTATTTAAGCCTCTCATTCTCTTTCAGTCTTTTCCACTTGTTTTCAGGAAAGTGTACAGGTTTCTATATTTGTAACTATAATATCTTGTTCCTCTCAGTCACCAATGTCAATTTATACATTGCAGTATGAGTTGTTATGTAATTTCCCAATTACATTTCATCTCTTAAATTATTTTTGTAGTAATATAATTATTAATTTTACCCTTCAATCTCTATGCTAATTCATTATTTATGAATGTTGTTATTTGGTTAAGACTTCAGGCATTTCAAATCAATAAATTATGGTAACAAGGAAATATACATACAAAATATAAGTAAATCAACATTAACAAAATTTTAATCAAGTATGTTTTAATGAGACCATCTCTAATGACCAGCACATTGAATGAATTGCGAGTAGAGATGGTTATTGATCCTTGGCTACGTAATTCACATAAAACAATTCTATAAAAATGGAAATAGGAAAGTGCTCCAATCCAATTATAAACTCCTAGTCTGGGACAAGCTGCTCTTTAGGAAGATATTCCCAAAATCTTATATACATATGTGTAATGTAAACCTATAGCGCTCAAATGCCAAACTAAACAGAACCATACAAATACACACATTACCATGTAAAAAACCATATAAAAAAAAACACAATACAAAGACCAATTACAAAAAAATAAGGAAAAAAAGGGGGGGAATGAAAATAAAAATAAATGTAAAAATTTAGTTAGTTTGGGCTTTGAGCGCTATAGGTTTCCAATACTCACATAAACAATTCTAATTTATAGAAGCGTTTTTTCAATCATGGACCATGTTGCAAGATTTATTGTCTCTAAGTGATAGTATCTTACAATGAGACTGAATAGATGAGTAATATTGATTTATGACTTCCTGCTCAAGATTATATTAGATCTTCTGATCCCGTCCGGAATCCTTCCAGCACAACTAGTAGCTCTATTCTGTGAGTGGACGTAACTTTTACTTATATGATTTACAAAAGTCAACATTTATTCCTAGTGGACTACTTATTTTTTCACTGTTTTGAAGAGCACTTTACTGTTCACCTACAGAGTGAGTGTAACTATTTTGTACAGTTCCTATACTACACTGTCCTTTATTTGAAGAACATCTCTTCAAACTAAAGGAATCCCTTTCTCATTATCGTGAGTGTCACATTAAAATGTTAGTTGTGAAAATCTCAAATTCATTATCACACGTTAAGCATAGCATATAAAGATGTTTTAAAAATTATAACACACATTGTACACAAATTTCCTTTTTGTATTATTATTTTGCTTGGTAATTGAACAGGATGTAAATGGAAAGAGTTCCTTTTTATTCCACTGGTCAAAGGTGAGATTAAACTTGGTAAATATTCTAAAAAGAGTAATTCATACTTACAACACGTTATATATTTTTCACTTTTCTGGGTTCCGTATACACTGGAGTGACAAATCAAGATCAACATTTGTAAATATTGTGTGGCATTCCTTGGCATTAATCATCAAATTGAATGGAGAAATAAAAAAGGGTCACAAACTATTGTGCAGCACACATTGGTACAGTATTATTGAGGTCCACAATTCATGAATATCCAATATTGGTAGAGGGTAACAGTGGCTCTGGAAAAACATGTTATTGAGAACCACAATTAATAGGTCAGTTAACAGAATATTAAGACATAGTGAGCCTGATTCTTTAAGGCGCGCAAAATTAGCGTAATGTGCATTTTCTTTTAAAAAAAAATCATGGCATTTGGGCATATGCATATCCGTATTCAACAACAAATAGATCAGAAGAAACATCTCATGTTGAATACGGGTCTAGGTATGCTCTGCATATACGGTACTTGCCGTATTGAGACAGGACACACTGCAGGATACGCACAATACATATGTTCAAAATAAAGTCCCAGTAGAAGGCACAGAAGAAAATAAAGTATTCAATTATTGTCAGCTGTTAATAATATAATCATTAACAAAAAGACATTGAAAAATAAAAAAAAACATTTTTCGAGATGTTCTCAAAGTGTACTGTATATAAAATGTTTTTTTTTTGGTTGCTCTAATTGCAAACACATGTTGTGGCATGCAAACATGTCCGTCAGCTCTATCAATCGGCACTTACATCTGTCCTATACGTGGTGCAAATTCTCCCCCACAAAAGACCGTTTATTCATTTACCTTTGATGAAAAAACAATGTGGAGAAAATCATCAGGCCTCTCTGTTTATGTATTGTATTCAATTAATCAGCTGGGCAGGAAAAGGCCTAGAAACTAATCATTGCATTATACAAAAAACAAGAAAAAATTGTTGCTTAGGCCTACCAAATATTTAAAAATATTATAAAGCAAACAACTATCATAGCTTATACTTTTATTCTTGTAAAAATAAAAAAAAACTTGGGTAAATATTGAAAGAGATATCTCAAAAATGTTAGCTCCATATGCAATCTCCACTCCAGTTCATCTCGAAGGTGTTGGTATGCTGAAGCATTAAGATTTCCCTTCACTGGAGATAAGGGGTCTAGCCCAAACACTGAAAAACAACCTCATACCATTATCCCTCCTCCACCAAACTTCACAGTTGACATAATGCAGTCAGACAGGTAACATTCCCCCAGCATCCAGAAAACTCAGACTCGCTCATATGACTGTCAAACAGAGAAGCATGATTCATCACTCCACAGAACACAATTCTACTGCTCCACAGTCAAGTGTTGGTGTGCTTTACACCACTCCATCGGACGCTTGGCATTGGTCTTGGTGATGTGAGACTTGCGTGCAACTGTTTGGCCATGGAAACCCATTCTATTAAGCTCCCACCACATAGTTTTTGTGCTTGCATTAATGCCAGTGGAAGTTCAGAACTTTTCAGCTATGGGATCAATAGAGCGATTGCGACTTTTAAGCACCATGGGCCTTAGCAGTCGTTGGCCCCACTCTTTGAGTTTACCTGGACTTCCGCTTCATGGCTGAGTTGCTGTTGTTCCTAAACGCTTCCACTTTCTAATACTATTACTTACAGTTGACTGTGGAATATCTAGCATGGGCGAAATCTAATGAACCGTCTTATTGCAAAAGTGGCATCCTATCACAATACCATGCTTGAAGCCACTGAGCTCTTCAAAACGACCCATTTTGTATCACAAATGTTTGCAAATGGACACTGCATGGCTAGGTGCTTGATTTTATTCACCTCTGGCTACAGATCTGATTGACACACCTTAATTCAATAATTAGCAGGTGTGGCCAAATACTTTTATCCATATAGTACCTGTCCACTAAATTATTTTCTAGAGTTTTATACAGTGAAAGATAAATTTAACTTAAAAAATTCAAATTGTTATCAAGATTTACAATTGAAACACTTTTTATTAGCTGTACTATTAAGGATAAAATGATACAATCAGCTCCATTAGAAAATGTATATAAAAACATTTTCCAAACGAAAGATCTAATTTCACTAATTTAGAAATTATTGATATCACATTATCTGCAATTAAAGGATATCCATGGGTTTAGAGAGCAAGAAGATATACGGGAGTCTATTACACTTAACGAGTATCAGCGACTCGAGTAGTTCCAGGCTGCTGCCGCATCCCGACCCCTGCCCTGGCAGCAGGGACATCACTTCCGACTCTTTCCTTCACAACTGGACAACTGAGATAACTATCTCACTCCCGCTGTGTCCTGGCCATTTGACAGCTAACCAGTCACATGGCTGTAGTTGATTAATTAATCTGGAGGCATCTGACTGGCCCTTATCTGTTTAAAAGTCAGGGAGGACATAGCCTCCCTGCCGATTACAGTATTCATGCCCTGCATTAGCTAACCTGCTCACAGCACCTGTGTTTACACTGACTACCTCTGATTGATTCCTGTTGTGACACTTTTTGGGTGTGTCTTCTAGATTATCTTTGTCTACTACCAGCCTCAAACTCTTGGTCTGTGACATTAGCTGCTCACTGTTGAACCACGACTTCCAGACCAACACTGGTATTGATTTGTCTGACTCTCTGCCTCCTATCTCTGTGCTACTTATTCCTGCCCATAAGCTTTCACTACAATGAGTTAAGTCCTTGGGCCATCCAAGTACCTGTGAGTGCAACTAACTCTACAGGAAAGGTGTCTGCTATAGGTGAAGACCTCTACCGCTAGTTCTGAAAGCTTATGACAGTTACTAGGAAGCCGCAACAATAATAAGAAATAACATAAGAAAAACCTCAATTTACTAAAATATAATAGAAAATTATTTTAAAATATTAGTTAGATGTTATCTAGTACTTTCCCGTTTGAATGGTATTTATTTAGTGGATGAATGCTGGAGAAGATGTGGAGAGGAAGGTACACTATTGCATATTTTTTGGTCTTGTCCAAAAGATAAAATATATTAGAAAAAAGTTCATAATAATATTGAAATTGTGTCCTTCATTACATTACTCTTACATTTAATTTCAAATATCTCAAAATAGTCTAATATTCTAATCATATACATATTAAATTCTGCTAAATGTGTAATTACTAGATTTTGGAAAGCACCAGTTATGCCCAATCTTTTTAAAGTCATTTCAGAATCTTGGCACAGATAGCATATAGAAGCAATAACAAGTATTATAGATCTCTTATTTTGAGTCCTAATAATAATTTCTAACAATAAAAATAGTATTATGTAATTAATAAAAAATAAAAATAAATAATAATCTCTTAAATGTATTTTAATCAGTGAAAAGTGGTCATTTTACTATAATATTAACCTTCCATTCTTCCTTCCCTCTTATTCTTATACATCTAATACATTTATTTTAATTAATAGAGAGGACTGCTATTAAATATTTTGTTAATACCATTTATAAGATTAAAAAAACTGTATGTTTATAACCAATGTTTTATATATTTTAGAAAGCTTGTTTCTATATTATTTAAATTTTCAGACTTTGCAACCACTTCAAATATGAGTTAGAATTGTCTATATTGAAATCTCAATAGAAAAAATGTATCTTCAAAAAAATGATCTGCCAAATATGACTGGATATAATGATTGCCTTGCAAAGCCATTTCTTCCGAAATTGTGGGATCAATACTTTATTTGCTTGAACTGCACAACTTACAAAGTACTGTGATAAAACTATTCACTTACATTTGTACAGTGGAAATTTTATCAATTGGGATTTCCTTTCTTGCGGCCTTCCACTATATTGCAATGTATATCTACAGTGGGACAAAAACTGTTCCTAATTCAATTACACAAAAAAATTCATTTGTTTTTGTGTTCTTGAAATATGTTTTTCCTTTATTCATTTACATGTGATGAGATAAAAAATATTAATTTTCTTCTGCTAAAATACTAAAATATCCACTCTATATTATATTATATAAAGTAAGATACAGTACATGAGGGTAAATAAAGAGTATCCAAACATACTTTTAACAGTAATATTTTTTTATTAATATTAAGTTACATTGTCTTTTTATAAAAGGCCATTTGTATTCCACATCTAGAACATTTCTTGTTAGCATCTCTAGTCTGATGGCATTGAACAGCTCCATTTGAATTCATATCTCATCTCAATTGCCGAGATGCCCTGATGGAATCTCTCACCATGCACATCAAAATACTGCAAAACAGTTGTCTAGGAAAACGTCCAGATGAGAGCGAAGGAAGTATATTTTTAAGGACATGTTAAAGCCTAATTTCTGATAAGATAGCACTAGGTTATTCACAAGTTCTTTATAGTTATCTACTTTGTTGTTCCCCAAAATGTTGGTTGCTACAAGTTTGAATGCATCCTAAACCATTTTGTTATCACTTCACACGACTGATGGGTACAAAACCATAGCTAAACAGGAAATAGTATGACTCAGTATAAAATGGATGCAGTGTTGCCACATAAACTATGCCTCAGCCACAAATATCCCAGAATATAAAAAAATGCTGTAACTAATATGAACTGTATCATGAAAACGAGCTAATAATCCATTTTCTTTGCTTCAATAGTATTTTTTACCTCTTTGAAAAAGTTAACATACTGCTAACGAAACGCGTTAGAGTCAGAACTCCCTCACATCCGGATCGCTATTTGAAGGAGAACACATCTCCATTATCTCCAAGGAGACTATTTTGCATCATTTTGAAGATTCAGGACGAATATATTCACTCAGTGTGTATGCCGAAACTGCCCTCACTCCTGAGGCAGTTTTACAACGGGATATCACTCCTCGGCACAACGGAACTCCGGCACCTGAGTACACTTTTCCCAATACCTATTGATATACACCACCCATGTCCACCAGCGTTGGTTTGTCAGCTATCTTCTCGGGATTTCCAGTGGTGAGATAAAAACCCCAGCATTTTCACCATCTTTAAGAACTTTATTGATCATTGTGGGATTATATGAGAGCCACATTAAGGAAAATTGACACATCACGCATCAGACCACGCTGAATCCTATTATGGATCTGTGTTCATTCACCCTCACGTTGCAGCTGCACCTTACTATTGGGTGAGATCTCTCCTGCTACATTTTTGTTGATTATCAGGACTTGGTCTACAATACATGTTTTTATGATAGTGTGTACTGGCCAGACACTCATTTTATTGATTATTATCATCTCATTGGGAATGTGTTCATTGTAACATTGTATCGGGTATTACCCGCCATATCATTTGGATGATATACATGTGAGCTTGGTCACTTATTCTTTTTATATATAAATAAATATATTTTTACATCCTTTTTCAACGCACCCTGATCATTATATTTTTTTGTTCCACACACTTTTGGGAGACTGGCAATCTCCTCAGGGTATGCGACAAGAAGATATGTGAAGCGATGTTTGATATATAATATATTATATTGAGGTGATATTTACGGTTGTAGCATAGTGAGCATATTTGTCTGTTAGTCACCAGTATTTTTTATTGGTTTTACAGATTTAAGGGGTACAGAAAGTAAAGGAGGAGGGGGAAAGGGAAGGACAAAATAAAAATAGAGGAATGGGGGTACATAGTGGGGGGAACAGTGCAAAAAGTACAATAAATATAATACACTCAATATGGAAAGTCAAAAACCCTGAAGGCCACTTATTCACTTAGAAAGAAAATATCCATGATCTGGCCACTTAAAGGGAGCTATGGAGACCCCTAAGGAGATTCATTAAGCGAGGATAGATGTAGAGGCGAGATATCGTTTGGTTGAGCGAGGATAGATGGAGAGGCGAGATATCGTTTGGTTGAGAGGGAGGCGCTCCTTCATCATCTGTAACATACTCCTGCCAGCTAAACTATCTCATTAATGGGGATGAATGGAAAGTAGAATACGGCATACCCACGTTCTCCATTTCAAAGCTAAACTGTACTTTGGCCACTATCTTCTTTATTGGATGTGGGAGTGGGGATTTCCAGGTTTGAGCTAAAGAAGCCCTTGCTGCAATCAAAGTATGCCCAAATACATATTTGACATGGAGTGGAAACTGTGGAGGAAAGTGATGCAACAATGCAACTTCAGGGGCAGGAGTAAGACGCTCAGTGGTGATTTTATTAGCTAGCTCAAAAACTTGCACCCAGAACGATTGTATGATAGTACAATTCCAAAATACATGCATTATGTCACCTGAAATACCACATTGTCTCCAGCAGAATTTTGTCTGAGCAGGCCGCATTTTATGAAGACGGGACGAGGTAAGATACAACCTGTTGATTAATTTTAGCATCATTTCTGTGTGGTTCATACATTTGGACATTCGAAATGCGTTAATAAAAATGGTTTCCCAATGCAAAGGTCAGCTTCCCATTGCAACTGAATTCTAGTCTTGGTTTCTGACTGGGATGGGAGAAGGTAGAGATACCAAAAGGTAATGCCAGCCCTATTGGTTCTTTTTGTCAACTTCATATGGATCAGGGCCGGGGGAGGGGACACCAGACCATGTCTGGGAGGGCTGTGAACCAGTGTCTAAGTTGTAAGCATTTGTAGAATTCTCAGGCGGGAGGTGGAACTTTTCTCAAATTTGTGTGAAAGAGAGTAACCTTGTCCCTCAAGTAAATCTGAGAGTGCTATGGCACCATTCAGAATCTAAAGATTAAGGTTTAAATCTGGAATAAGTTTGGCGATAGTTGATAGTGAGATATTCTTAGTAGGACCCTTAAGATCATGGTTAGCCACCAACGATCTGCCACACACTATTAGGGAGTCTCTAGTTATTCATGGAAGATGAAAAGATATTGGTCGCCAAGCATTAGGAACCCAGATCAAGTCTGCCAGTGGGAACTGTAAATTAAGCACCTTTTAGAGGTCGACCCAAGGTTTCTGACCTGGGGGTAGGGAACAATTCCGAAGTTGGGAGAGTAGACACGCCTCATGGTATTTACGTAAGTCTGGTAAAGCCAGACCACCTTGTTGTTTAGGTAAACTCATCTGGGAGCTGGCTATACGAGGGTGTTTAAGTTTCCAAACATATGAGATCATAATCGAAAGCAGTTTATCAAACAGTGGTTTAGGAATGATTGCAGGAATCCTTCGAAATAGGTGCATAATTTTTGGCAACAAAAGCATCTTGGAGGCCGCCAACCTTCCCAGCCAGGAGACCTCGCAGCAGACCCAGGATTTGGTTAAGGTAAGGAGCTATTGAATTAACATTATAAAGTTTGCACTAATAGTATTATCTAGGGTTGGGATAATCTGAACGTCCAGGTACAGAAGGGGCGTTGTCTTCCAAGAATAATGAAAGGCAGTTTTAAGGTTGCTAACCTTCAAAGGGGAAATATTTATTGGGAAAGCTTTCCGATTTAGAAGAGTTTTACTTTATAGCAAGAAGCATGGCTGTAGGCATCGAGGATATTATGTAGGGTCAGCAACGAAGTCACCACACACGTCATTTGCAAATAGACATAATTTGTGTGATGCATTCTTAATAGTGATACCCGGAAACAGTAGTGAAGATCTAATGGTAATCGCAAGGGGTTCCATTGTTAAAATAAATATCAGTGGTGACAGCCCTGTCTTGTACCATTTGAAATCATAAATCTGTCCGAATAGAAACTGTTACTGAAGACCTTGGCAGAAGGATTAGAATATAGGGCCGATATAGCTACGGGAGATTTGCCCTGAAAACCAAGTCGTAGAAGGATCCCCTCCATGTACCCCCAATGTAACCTATCAAATGCTTTCTCAGCATCAAGAGAGAGGGCAATAAGTTCGAAACGGGTTTCTGAGGCCCATTGTAATATATTAAGTACCCTTTGTGTGTTGTCTGATGCCTGGCGCCCTTGTACAACACCCACCTGATCAGGGTGAACCAGTGATGGGAGAAGCACATTAAGTCTATTCGCTATCATTATTTTGATATCTGAGTTTAGAGGGGCTGTTGGTCTGTAATTAAGACATGAAGCAGGATCCTTCCCCGGCTTGGGTATAGTAATGAGCTGAGACTCCAGCATCTCAGGTTGGAATGACACTTGTGTTGTACCCGCATTAATCAATTGTTCAATCAACGGAAGGAGCTTCTCCTGGAAAGTGACATAAAAGCCATTAATATATCCATCCGGGTCCGGGGCCTTGTTTTTGGGGAGACTTTTAATGACTGCTAAAATCTCGCCTCGGGACCAAGGGGCAGGCAGGGCTTCTGCAGTCCCAGGGTCAATTAAAGAGAGGTGTAATCTATTTAAGAAACCATCTATATCAGACTGACACAGTTGATGTAGTGTATTATCTTCCTTCAGGTTGTAGAGTTTGGCATTGTACTGTGTGAACATGTAGGCTATTTCCTTAGAGTTAGAAACCTTCTTTACTGTGTCATCTAACAAGTGTTTGATTCTACATTGAGCGCATTGTCCCCTAAATTTCCTAGCCAAAAGTTTCCCCGTCCGATTTCTTGCAACATAAATGTTTTGCCAATGTCTCGTCAATTCTTGTTGAGTTTTGGACATTAGCAATTTCTTAGGCTGGCCTCTGACCTGTATAAGTTCTTTTTTCAATTTCGTGGAGGGACGCTCTTTGTTTTGGGATTCTAGCATTTGCAGCTTTACTTCTAACTAGTTTTGGGAATGAGCATTGGCTCTTTTCAAACGAGACCCCGTCTGGATCGCGACACCCTTCAAAGCTGCTTTTAAGGCACACCAGAAATTAAAAATGTTTGTGTCCTCTGAAGAATTAGTTTGACAATATTGCTCTATTGCATTTTTAAAATCTAACTTCGCTTCTAGAAGGGTCAGAAGGTATTGAAGCATATGCCATGACCTAGGAGGTACATAGGCTCTGTCGCACTGCCACGATGAGAGCACTGGGGCATGATCGGACCATGTCATTTAGTAGCCTGAACTGACCACTTATCAGAATTTATAAGATCTATACGAGAATATGAGTTATGGAGAGGGGGAAAATTTGTGTAGTCTCTACCACTAGGATCTAAGGTTCGCCATACGTCATATAAATTATGTTCTGCCATTAGTTTAGTAAAAGCTAGGAAGGGGCCTGAAATATTTGTGGGAATAGGAGAAGTCAGCGAGGAGGAGGACCTATCCAATTTTGGATCAGCAACTATATTAAAGTCCCCCATTACAATCAGCCAACCCTCTCTGTTTTTCTCTATTTCCTGAAAAACAGCTTTCAGAAAAGGGATCTGTTTGGGCTTAGGAGCATACAATGAAATTATGGTGACTGGTTTATTTTCTAATAAACCGACCAAAATTAAATATCTACACACTTTATCTGCTATAGTAGTTTTATGTACAAAGGCAACTTTGCTGCTAAAAATTATAGCCACCCCATTACGTTGAAGGAGACCATTAGCTGTATAACAAGTCGGATAGTGTTTATCTCGCAGAGTAGGCAGAGATGCAGCCATAAAGTGTGTTTTCTGTTTGGCTACTACATCAGCTTTAAGTTTATAAAATGATGATAGGGCTAATCTCCGTTTGTTTGGTGCCCATTCACCAACCCATCAACCAACATATAGGACTAAATGTGAATTATTAGAAAACAATATATAAAAATTTCAACCATAGTAATTATGTATAAAATTTCTTCAAATATGTTAATTTAACCCACTCTAACAATGGAAATTTGGCACATTATATAAATTGTACATTAACCATCACATGTCAGTCAACAACAAGAACCTCAAATCTGTGAACATTCTTTTCGCCCAAATGTAATAACCTTTGTCTTTTCTACCTTCTCCATGGCACCTGCAGAAAAATAAGAACTGGGAAAAAGAAACCAACACATGAGAAATGACTGTTTCTTGCAAACAACCGTGAAATGTCTACAATGGTGCCTGTGGAGCTAACGTTCTGTAATTTACAGCACTATAGATGGTGGAATCCGTCCAGATGCTGGGAGGTACAGACTCTCGACCAGCTCCTACTTCTGATTATTTTGACCACTCTTGTCCAAGACGTAATCTAGAGGTGGAGGTAGATCCAGCAACCTGAACATCCCAGGATTTCAATAATGTCTCCCCCTCTGCTACTGAAGAAATTACATTTGCGTCATTGTTTCTCCGGATAATTAACATGGAATCCCCATCTATATACGATATCTTAATCTCTCAGAGTTTTAGTTATGGCATGAAAAGATCTACGTTTGGTTTTCGTGTGGTAGGAAAAGTCTTGAAAAATCTGGAGGTTCCAAAGAAGATCAGTGTTGTCCTCTGATCTGGTCGCTCTCAGTATACGCTCCTTGACCTGAAAGTCAAATTGACCCTCATAAGAGTGTCTTTAGACACGTTGTCAGTTGCCGATCTAGGCTTAGGGAACCTGTGAATATGATCTATCATCAGGTCTTGTTCAGTTGCTTCTGGTAACAATTTGAGGAAAAGATCGGACACATAGGGGAGCAGTTCAGTAGAGGTAACTGAATCTGGGATACCTCTAATCCTAACATTCTTATGTCTAGATCTGTCTTCCATATCCATGAATTTATCTCGGTATGAATGAACTTCTTCTTGTAACTTTTCATGCTCCGTTATAAGATCGTTGTGGGATGTCACCAGCTCTTCCATTTTATCTTCAATATGGCTAGTGCACCCGTCCAATTCAGCAACTTCACGATGTATTTCCTTTGTAGATGATCTCATCTCTGAGATAATTTATGATTTAAAGAGAGATAGCATGCTCTGCATAGATTTGATTGTGAGGGGACCATCCGAGCCTGAATTTTCAAAGGGTTCTTTATCGGTGGTGTCTTACGACTACTCACTGCTTGAGTAGTTGAGGCACTTGCAGAAGGCTTGTCTTTAATCATATCTGACCTCTTAGAGACCCCCGTGCCAGAGGTCTTGTTGTGTGGTTTAAAAAATTGGACTGGTGACGCAGCAGAAGTCGCCATTATTTTTTTGGGAGCCATTTCAAAAGCAACCAGGAAAGACAGCAACGAGAGGTAGGCCAAGACAGGTATCCAGATTACACTGGTACAATGCAAAATATTGCTAGATTAGGACAAATGCATACGGCTGGCATTTTGTATGTTGAATAGGAAGTTGTGGCGGCATGGGCATGGGGACCCAACATGATAACTCCATGGGCTTGATTAAGGCAGATATATTTCAGTTAAATACTCTACTTGAAAAAAAGGACTCTTGGGTATACAGTAGTAAGAGCTCACACAGGATCCATATGGCTAGTGTAGCTGCCAAGACCTGTCACCAAACCTCCAATTCTTGCTAGTAGGTGCCGGCTGAGAAACTGTAGGAGAATAGCAGGTGGGATATTGTAGTATAGCCACCAGGTAGTAGCAGAGACTCAGGTTTGGAATAGAGGTATTTTGCAGCTCAATATGTACAATTTGGAGAATCAAACAACTTCAGTCCAGACAGCTGACTCGTGCCGAGGATCCATAACAATTCTTTTGTGAACCGGCTTCAGCCAGTCCAGATGCAGATAGACGCCAGCATGATTTCATGACATCAGTGAGATAGGCGACGCTGGCAACGCTGCTCTTAAAGGGGTATTGTAAGTATGCAGCTATGTACAATGTACTTTAGAATGGGTTGTGCTGGAGTCTCAGAAGAACAGGGAGCCAGTGGTGGTCCCAATCCTGCTTATAGGTGCTGGCTGGGGCCCCGGGACAGGGGAGACACAGTGAAAGTACATGGCGCAGGTAGAAGGGCAGATCAAATCAAGAAGTATGTGGGGAAGGCAGAGTGTTGACACTAGCACTGATCGTGCTGCTTGCTCTCACTGTCAGCAGTGACAGTAGGCAGGATGGCAGTCTCTGATTGGTTGTGTCTCTACAGCACTTAATGCTCCCCACCAGCCATGTGCTAACACGACAGTGCCCCGCATAAGTGCACAAATCCTTTAAAAATGCAAGGCAGGTGAATAATTTAAAAAAAACAAAAAAAAAAACAATCTATGTTTCAGTGAGTAGTGTGTGATGGGTTGCATGTCAGTAAAATGTGTGTGTATGTGTGTGTGATGAGCAGCATGTCAGTAAAGTGTGTGTTTGATGAGCAGCATTTCAGTAAAGTGTGTGTGTGTGATGGGCAGCATGTCAGTAAAATGTGTGTGTGTGATGGGCTGCATGTCAGTAAAATGTATGTGTGTGTGATAGGAGGCACGTTAATGAAAACATGTGATAAGGAGACAATCAGCCTCTTTCAATAGATATGCAGTGCATATGCAAATTGTTCCTTTTTCGGATTCAGGAGGAGTAAACTTAAACTTCAAAAGTAGTCTTGATAATATAAAACCAAATGGTCAATATCTAATAGTAGTATATACAAAATATATTATAACTTCCAGTTCAGATAAGTGTATTAATCTCCCCGTCTTGAATCATACAAATCATTCACTGGATTATATATATATATAAATCCAAAAAATACATATATTAGTATACATTACAAAAGAAAAACATAAAAAATATATATTTAAAACATAATTTCGATCATTTAGAATTATGATATCTAACATATTCACAGAGCTCCTTAATCATATCTCTCCTTTATATTGTAAACCATTGTGCTGTCAAGCTACAAATAGCACATGGTAACAGATGATATGGGAGACAACCAACCTCTTTTAAAAGATATATCATGAATATGCAAATTTATTTATCTAAGATTTAGGAGAAATACACTTAATCTTAAAATAGAGTCTTAGTATAAGCAATAAAACCAAATGATAAGCATCTAATGATGATATATATAAATTAAAGTACACTATAACCTCCAATTCAAATAAATGTATAAGTCTCCCTAACTTGAATAATATAACATTAACAGAGACTTTTATACATTTTGTTAAAACAGAGCTTCTAGTGTAGACGCTGTAGAAATTCCAATGCACAATTAATTTTACTGGGTGTCCCTAGAGGGGGGGCCAGCTCGTTTTATTCAGCGAACTCCACTCCCTAGGGAATACAGCCCAGCGCTGAACAGCCTGGGTTGGTCTGTCATTATGGCTGGGGGACCCCTACCGCGTGTCCCCCTGCTATAGTACCACCAAACCCGGCTTGTTTGCCTAGTGCTGGTTCCGTGAAAATTGGGGGGACCCCATGCAAATTTTTTCTCAGATTTTCATGGAAACAGCAGTAGGCTGGCAGCACAAGGGTTAATAGAGAATAGACGGGGGACCCCATGCTTTTGTTTTAAAAAAATTACCGCAGAAAATCGGTATTGCAAACACTCTGTTGGGGGGAAGTAGGGGGGTCAGGATCGTAAACACACTGCTGGTGGGAGGGAGGGAGCAGGGGGGTCGGGATTGCAAACACACTGCTGGGGGAGGGAGGGGGATCGGGATTGCAAATACACTGCTGGGGGAGGGGGGATCGGGATTGCAAACACACTATGTGGGGAGTGAGGAGGGATCTGGATAGCAAACACACTGCTGGTGGGGTGAGGGAGGTAGAGAGGGAGAGGGGAATCGGGATCGCAAGCACCCTGCTGGTGGGAGGGAGGGGGGATTGGGATCGCAAACACACTGCTGGGGGAAGTGGGGTCAGGATCGCAAACACACTGCTGTGGGAGAAGGGGGGATCACAAACACACTGCTGGGGAGGGGGGGAATCGGGATCGCAAACACACTGCTGGGGGGAGGGGGAGGGAGGAGGGATCGGGATCGCAAACACACTGCTGTGGGGAGTGAGGGGGTCGGGATCGCAAACACACTACTGAGGGGGAAGGGGGATCGCAAACACATTGCTGGGGGAGTGGGGGTGAATCGAGATTGCAAACACACTCCTGGGGGGATGGAGGGGATCTGGATCTCAAACACATTGCTGGGGAGGAGGGGGAGCAGGATCGCAAACACACTGCTGGGGGGAGTGAGGGGGGATCAGGATTGTAAACACACTGCTGGTGGGGTGAGGGAGGTAGGGAGGGGGGATCGGGATCGCAAACACACTGCTGGGGTGAAGGGATCATAAACAAACTGTGGGGGGGATGGAGGAGATCTAGATCACAAACATATAGGTGTCATTCTCTTTGAATGACACTGACACAGGCTGCAGTCTACATAGAGGGGCTTTCCCTAGGATGAGGGGGGATCTATGAACTGGAGCAATGTTTGGTAGTATGTAAAGTTACTCAGGTCTGGGGCAGATATATATGTATATACAGTAGGAACAAAACCACTATTAATGCCTCGGCTGGCTGTCAGCTCCTGAGTGCTACAGCATAAATCCAATCTCTCCAACTCCAGCAAGAGCACAGAGCAGTTTCAAATCTCCCGCCCCCAGCTCAGTGCAGTGAATAATATAACTGAAAAAACTGAGGGGTGGGTAGATTAAAATGGGATCTGTAACAGCCGCCTCTGGCACCGCACGGACCGATTAAACTTTATAATTAGTGTGGTGCCAGAGCTAAAAATGCTAGTGTGTGTCCCCTGAAAGCCCAAAACCCCAGCCATCGTCCCTGTACCTCGCAAATATGGCTAATTTCTCGAGCTCACTGAAGAAATTTTCTTAGCGAGAGGGGGTCAGCCATATTTGTACTCACAAGTGAAGCCACTCTGAGTACACCCAACACACATCTCTATCTGACATGCGCAACGTTATGAAATCCCCTATCTTTAAAATAGGGGATATTTTACCAAATTGTAAAAAAACTGTAACTTTGTCAAACTTGTGAACCCTCAAAGGCACTCCTCAGCCCTAATAGCTTTCTAACAAAATTGACCGCATGTCTTTAAACGCCCTGTACACCGAGTTACGCTCTCCCAAAAAAACCAGGAAAACGGCGACTTTTGCAAAACAGGAAGTGGAAAAAATCAGCGAGATTTTGAACATTAGATTATTCCTAATTTGTCATTTTTTATTCTTTTATTCTGAAATTTGACATGAGGCACCTGTGGACAGTTCTCCATTCGCATGCCAAAATTCAGCTTAATAACTTTAATACCTTTTAAAAGGTAGACCCTCAACACCTCTCACAGATTTCCAATGGCAGAATGCCGTTTATTAGATGCAACCTTAATATAAGCTAATATATATATATATATATATATATATATATATATATATATATATATATTGGTGTAGGGGTTGCTGAGAGCACCAAACAGGTAACGTGGTTTAAAAAAGTGAAAACAAATAACCACACAATAGAATCATTTAAGTTATTTTAAAATTAACCCCTTAGTACTCCCTCACCTTTGCCCTTTGAAGCCCTGACTCATATTCTCCTTCAGAAGCAATTCCAAATAATCTTGATTGAAGTCCTTGACCTTTAGGTTTCATGAGTCAATCATATTAGTGGGAAATATTGGTAATTAAAAGTTAACGTTCCTCCCAGATTCTGAAAGCTAAATTACTGTAAGTATTCCAGTAACCTGTGACTAACTAAGCAGAAGAAAAAAAGGCAAAAAAGAAGCAAAAAAAATGCAACAAAAGAAAGAAAAATCAGGAAGAAGAAAGAAGATATGAATAAAGAATAATAATTAAAAATAAAGATATTTTAAAATGAGTTGTGGATTCTTCAATTAAAGTTTTTACCATTGTGTTATGGACTGAGTTGCCCAGATCCATGTGAAAGACAAATGTTCTTTGAAGATACTGTACCAGCTTTTAGTGTATATGGTAAAATGGGGTTTGCTTAACTACTTCATATCAAGAGGGTTTCCCCTCGTTCATCACCAAGTAAATTTTTTGGTTTGGGTGCATTCTTTTCATCTCTATTTTGAATTTTTATAAACTACCAATGGGAATATAATTGTATTTCTTGGAATAAGAGTTATGTCTGACAGCATATTGGCATAAATATATTTTATTGTTAATCTGCAGGAAAATTTTGTGGAAAAATACATATTTGCAAAACTCTGCTTTTTCTACATTTTAAACCATCAATGTAAGCTCTAATTTGTCTTAAAAAATGATCAACTGGTTCTGCCAAGTATGCGGATGTCAAAATGTTATTAAAAGTATCTTTTTTAACTTTTTCACATCCGCTACTTTTTTCATTAGTCTTATTGTTGACTGTGGAGACCTTGGTTTGAGCAATCTCTCATTTTGCCAGTACAAAATTATTTGTAAACTAAACCTTATTGTGCTGTATTTTTTTATCTTGTTTTTATGGATCTAATAATATTAGCAGGTAGGAGAGAGTGTACCAGACCAGCAATATTTTGGGACGGCCCTCTGCTGGGGAAATATTATCACTCCTAGCCTGGATAGCTGGATTGGAGTTTATCTGTTTTTTTAAAGACTGCATTTAATTCTCTTCAAAAGAAGAAGTTTAGTAAATAAACCCCCAGTCTGGTCCACTGGATTGGCTTCCTTGGAGACTGCCAGTCCGCTGCACTGACTTTACACCAGACCTGTGTGAGTATGTATAATATAATTCACAGTAATGTACTGTAATTGATGTCTCTTATAAATCTCAGTACATGTCTAAGACTTAGGGGTAACCGAGTAATGGTGAGAGGTTGCTAAGGCTGAAATACCCTATCTATACACAATATAATAATGTAATGAAGTATCATATACACAAGAGATAATATTGTCCTGACAGTTATTAATAAATGCGAAAGTTGTATTTCCAAAATAAAACATAATGAAACACAAGCACCTCCACATCTACTTTTGCATTTGTGTACCCCTTTAAAAATTAAATGGGATTATTCTTAAGAGAACAGATGGAGTCTGAGCTGGATAGCAGGGGATATTTCTTAGTGGTAACATCCCAAACATGATTTGAGAAAAGAGTACTCGGGTATAATTAGAGATGTTGGCCTAAAATTCTTACATGTTCATCCTGTGAAATTTTAAAATTAGCATATGCAGAGAGGCATTTAAAATGGAATATGGCATATGTGCCAGGCATTGCAGTCAGGTTAATTGCTTTAGTTGTCCACCATAAACTATGATGACATTGAGTACTATGGGCATTATGAGTGGGAAGGCAGAGTTCAGTATTTAATGCATCAAAAATCTGTGCAAAATTAATCATAATATTGAGAAAAATAAAGTTATTAGGTGATAAATCATCATCATCATCATCATCATCATCATCATCATTTGTTATTATAGAGACAGCATATTCTAAACTATTTGGAACAAGCACAGTAACAAAACAATAATGGGTAATACAGACAGGCATAGGGTTAAGAGGGCCATTCTCACAAGCTTACAATATATGAGACAAATTACTTAGAAGGCACATGAAGGATCCCAAACAGTTTGGGTGTGTTGAGCAAAAGCTTTGGCAAGCAGCTTACCATTTATCTATCATAAGATAATAATAATAATAATAATAATAATAATAATAATAATAATAATAATAATAATCAACCGGGACAATAAACAAAGTACTGACTCATAAAATAAATCACTTGTAAAATACATCACTGGCAAGCTGACCTGCCAATACATTTCAGATCAAAGAAACAAATACAGAGACTCTCCAATATCAGTCTTTGACTTATTTTTTCCTCTGACACCATTGTGAACCACAAGTCATCTCTGCACTTCTCATCTCCAAGATTACACTTGTAAAGTACTTACTACTAACCATGAGCCATAGAGCAACAATGCATACTTAGTGGGACTACCCTCAGCCCTTAACCCATAAAAAAACAAGAGCAAGGAAATAGCACATCAATTAATAAGCAAGATTTGACGAGTAATATGGAAAAAAATTTTCTATGGTGGTCATCTGCATTTCAATCTGAGCTGAGAAAGGTCATATAAGAATGTGCAGCAGATATCGAGGCCCTGGTTGGTAAAATGGATTGCCTGTAGATAAACACAACTAATTTGCCATAGTGCATTTTGAGCTAATATAATACACTTCTTCATCATCAGCAATTTATACAGTGCCACTAATTGTGCAACACTATACAGAGAACTCATTCACTTCAGTCCCTGCCCCATTAGAGCTTACAGTCAAAATTCCCTAACATACACACACAGAGACAGAGACCAGGGTCAATTTGATAGCAGTCAATATACATACTAGTATGCTTTTGGAGTGTGGTAGGAAACCAAAGCACCCTGGGAATCCCCATGCAAACATGGGGAGAACATACAAATGCCCCACAGATGGCCATTGTCATGGCCATGGTCAGGAATCGAACTCTTGACTCCAGTGCTGTGAAGCAGAAGTGCTAACCACTAAGCCACTATGCTGCCCACTTTCTTTCCATGTAAACACCTTAATAATAGGAATAACTTTTTCTTTTGAGTTATTCCAAAGTCAGTAATATACCTGCTGGACTGAATCCACATGACCCTAATGGTCAAACTTGCTGAAGGCTTAGACTCTAAGACTTTATACTTAAACTTAATTACTTCTAAAATATAGAACTGTTGCTGAATGTAGAAGTACCACGAGAGACTATTATTGATATAGGACAAGAATACAGAAGCACACTTTAAACACTAGAGACATAGTAATCACAATAAGAAACCTTTGTATATTAGACTATGTAATATTGCTATATAATAACTGAAATTAACATTTCTATAACTCATTTCTTTAGCAGGATATAGGACTCTCTCTGTGACATCCATCTACAGCAGGGGTGGCCAACCAGTCAGAAACCAAGAGCCTAACATATCTAAAGGTACTGCAAAGAGCCAACTATATTTTTTTATATGTGTGTGCATATGCATATACATATGCATGTTATATGTGTGTGCATATACATATACCCAGTATATGTGCAAACATACCATACACACATTCATTGAAAATATCCAACATCGCCAAAAGGATCAGAATAATCATAAAATCAGCACAAATCTGCACATCTCTTACCTCACTGCTGTGGGTTCAAAGAGCTAACTATAGTTTCTTTACAGTAACTCACGCTGCTACTACATCCACAAACCCTCAGACCTCTTAACGTGCCCCACAGACACTTAACGTGCCCCTTTAACCTCTTAATTTGCTGCTCTGACCTATTTACATGCCCATTGAATCTCCACATGCCCCTTACATGCAAATCAGCCTTCCCACATGCCATCAAATCTACCTACAAGCCCAAGAAAAGCCAGTCAGATATTCCAACATGCCCATTAGACCTCCCCACTTGCTACCAGATTTCACCACATGCCCTGTACATGCCATTAGACCTCCCCACATGCCCTTTACATGCCCATCAGCCTCCACACATGCCATCAGATCTCACCACATACCCCTTAAATGCAATCAGACCTCCCCATAGGCCCCTAACATGCCCATCAACCTCCCCACATACCATCAGGTCTATCAAAAATTCCTGTATATGCCATCAGACATCCAAACATACTCCATACATGGCATCAGACCTCCCCACATGCCTACAGGCCTACACACATTTCATCAGATCTGCCATCACATCTCCTTACATGCCCATCAGCCTCTTCACATGCTATCAGATCTCACATTTCCTTACTTGTCCATGCAGAGGAAGGAGGAGGAGCACATAACACTCTCTCCTCCTTCCCTTATTGGATTGTCTGTGACACTGTGACCTCCCTGCATTGTTAAGAGGAGGTCACAAGACACGGCTGCTCTCAGTCAGTTGAGCAGCTGATTGTTTTCCAATCTGCCCCTGCCAGCACCAGAACAACTTTACTTTGTTGATTCTCCCGGCCAGGAGCAACATTTCAAAGCTAAATGAGCTACATGTGCCTCTAGACCCACAGGTTGACCACCATTGATCTACAGGTTAGAATATGATGGTAGGACTACATGAAAACTACCTTTATTAAAAAATACCTATGAATAAATGGAAGTGAAAGTAGTAACATATTTAAAAGTGTTAAACTGAAAAATAGAGATTTAGTCCACACACCTAAATTTGCCAAATGTATTAAAAGGTGCAGCATGGCCATCACTGGTTTTACATAATGTAGGAGTACACTTTAGATACTAAAGACAAACTAATGACAAAAAGAAAATAAATATTTTGTTTAATTAGAAAATATTGCTGTTGACAACTATCTGTTAGAGGTCTTTGTAGATGTTTCCTCAGTAGCATTAGAGAAGTGGAGGACCTTGAAGCCCATTCCAGATACCTTGAGAAAAGCTATCGATGGGAATGACCATTTTTTCTGCAGTTTCAGTGGGGAAACACATGGCAGTGTCTCCACCCTGGTTGACACCTTTCACCATCTAGAACAGTTGGGTCAGCATGATTACCACATATCATATACCAAGATAAAAATAAAAACTGTTAATTTTACAAGCTGAAGTTTATTATCTGTCGTTACCATTAGAGAACAAGTACTGTATATCACATTAGCAATCTGTTAATTTTACATGTAAATTTTCTCAAATTTCCTTATTAAGAGCCATTTCCTAACTCCTTAAACATATTCTAGTCTCATAGTTTTCACACCCTATAAATATATTCTGGGATTACCTGGACACTGCCAGACTGCACACACTCACAAACATGGTTGACTTTGCATAATGTGACTTCATTAATATAGACTGATATATATATATATATATCACCTAGTACCCCAATGGGGAACAGATATGAAAATATGGTTTCTTAACATCTTAGTTAGTCAAAAGGAAGACATAAAATTGAATAAAAAAATAGAAAAATAGAAACAAAAATTGAATAATATATTTATTACAATGGCCCTGCTTAAAATTTGAATCAAATATTTAATCTATAAATGTAAATATTTTCTAGTAATGTCACAAATAGTAACATGTTTTAGAATGTCATAGACAATATTAAGCCAGCATCAACAAGACTGATGCCTAAAATAAATGCATTTTTATTTAAACAGAAGTATACATAAAAAAAATACATGACAATACTCAGGGTCAGTTAATTTAATGTATAGATCCAAAACACCAGCAAGAGTCATTTTTTTAGACTTGACCTTATAAAACTATTGTCATCTCTTTAAGATCAGAAGGATTGTAGTTCAATGCTTTAATGTCTTACACCAATAATATTACCAACTAGCTTCTGAGATTGTTTTGTTGCCCGTTTCAAGTCATTGGGCCTGATTCATTAAGGACCTAAATTAAGAAGTTTCTTATTTAAGTCTCCTGGACTGTCTGTTTTTTCATGTAGCACACAAACACTTGATAGCTTATGTGTACACTGAAATTTAAAGTTGATAATTATGTGCTACATGAAAAAACAGTCAGTATTTAACTTATGTGCAAAACAGCAAACTAATTTTCATCCCTTGCATTGTAACATGGTTTTGCCCAGGAGACTTAAATAAGAAACTTCATAAGTTCCTCAATGAATCAGGCCAATTACACAGGTCGGCAACCAAAAAGCTGTTTTCATAATTTTATCTGATTCTTATGTTTTTTGGTGCGCTGAAATTGAAAATGACCACCTTTGTTTCCTGGGACGTCAGGTTTTTTCACAATCGAAATGTGCCTTGGTCAAACAGGTGGCTGGAAATCGCTAAATTTCAAATTCATCATGCTTGGGGAAAAAAAACTTGGAAAAACAAATTTATTTTCACTGCCAGTGCACCCAAAAACATGAAAATACATGTTTATTGGTCCTGATGGTGATCACTGCATTGTTGAGTGTGCTTGCTAGGGCCTGCCCGGATATGTTCTTTCATGCATTAACTTGTTCTCTGATTTCTCCACAATCTTGTATTTCATTTCAGTCGTCATCCTGCTATTGTCTGTGTGGTTCAAAATTAGTGCAATGCCTCCAAGAAAGCGTGTAAATTCGCCTGACAGTTTCTGTTTCATATGTGGAGAATTCATGGTGAAAAAGCAGCAGTTGAATATTGCTTATTTTGTTAAGAAAGTTTATTTTGTTTATTTTAAATTAAAACTTGGTGACCAAGATAAAGTTTGGGCTCCTCATAAAGTATGTAAGCGGTACGTCGAAGATCTTCGTAATTGGTCAAAAGGCAAGATAAAAGCTTTTCGATTTGGAATTCCTATGATGTTGCGCGAGCAAAAGAATCATAGTGATGATTGTTATTTCTGTTCCTGTGATGTGAATGGGTACAGTTCAAAGTGGAAGTGCACCATCACGTATCCCAATCTTCCTTCTGCTATGCGTCCCATTCCCCATGGTCCAGACGTCCCTGTGCCTGACCCTCCTACAAACCTCAATGAAGTCAATTGGCCTGACGAGAATGGAACTGTACCTCAGCCTGAAGATGGATCAAGTTCTTCAGATGTTGAAGTTGGCGAACCAAAACTTTTCTCGCAAGAGGAATTCAATGATTTGGTGAAGGACCTAGATCTCCCTAAGCAATCTGCTGAATTATTTGGTTCTAGACTTAAAATTTGTTGATGGAAGGTACATCTTTTGCATGGTACAGACATCGGGAAAAAGACTTTCTGTCTTACTTTTTTCATGAAGTCAATTTGGTGTTTTGCTCTGATATAGAGGGGTTGATGGCTGAGTTCAACATTCAGTATGATTCTTCTGAATGGAGGCTTTTCATTGACTCTTCCAGAAGAAGCTTAAAAGCAGTTTTAATTCACAATGGTGGCCTTTATGCATCCATTCCTGCTGCTCATTTGGTGTACTTGAAGGAGACTTGGAGTTGGTACTCAAGAAAGTGGGTTATCAAAACCAAAACTGGTTGGTATGTGGGAATTTAAAAGTATTGTGTATGCTGCTGGGACAACAGGCTGGGTACACCAAATACCCTTGTTTTCTATGTGTATGGGACAGTAGAGACCGACAAGATCACTGGAAGCAAAAAAATTGCCCACCAAGAAGTCTAGTTGTTGGTGAAAAGAATGTTCTCAAAGATACATTGGTACCCCCTGAGAAGGTTTTATTACCACCACTCCATATAAAATTAGGATTAATGAAGCAATTTGTTAAGGCACTTCCCAAAGATAGCGAATGCTTCAAGTACTTGGGATCCAAGTTTCCAGGTTTAGCTGAGGCAAAACTGAAAGAAGGGTTTTTGTTGGCCCGGATATTAGAAAACTCATATCTGACAAAGACTTCATGAGTTCAATGACTCCAACTCAAAAAGAAGCGTGGGTTGCCTTTACTGTGGTCATAAAAAACTTTTTGGGCAACCAAAAGGACCCAAATTACAAGGAAATGGTGGAAACTTGTTGAAAGCGTTCCACAAGCTTGGTTGCTCCATGAGCTTAAAAGTCCATTTTCTCAGCTCACACCTTGACTATTTTCCTGAAAATTTGGGAGCAGTGAGTGAAGAGCATTTCCATCAAGATATAAAATAAATGGAAAGAAGATATCAAGGGAAATGGAGTGTTACAATGATGGCTGACTACTGCTGGATGTTGTACAGGTATCTTCCGGAAGCCACCTATAAGAGGAAAAGCTCAAAAAGAAGATTAGAGTTTAAAAAAATATGATTTCACAAGCAATCTACTAGAGTGTGGTGTTAATTTTGTTGTCACCTGTGCAAATGAGTTAATATTTTTCATGTAAATAAAATATTTGCATAAAGAGATTTTTTTAAACAATGACCACCCGTTTGTTCGAAAACCTGACGTCCCAGGGCAAAAAGACTGTCATTTTTGGATTCACCAAAAAATGTAAGAATCAGTCAACTAAACAAAAAAATTTTTTTGCAGAACTGTGTCATCTTTGTCACTATTGAAAATGCAGTACTTTTGTGCATTAATGTGAATGTTTTACATTGTAGTTAGTTTAGCCAAATATACCAGTCCACATGAACATATAAGCATATAAATGACTCTTTATTCCATGTAGAAAAGACAAGAAAAAGATCTTTGTACAGCATAAGACATGATCTTCTTTTATAATGTCATTACAATTCTGACAATGCAAACATATGAACATTCCATTTGTGAAAGTACTGAGAAATCGTCTAGATGATTGGATTAGTAATACATAAGCTCTTATTAAAAAACTAGAAATAGTTTTTCACTCATACTCATTTTTCTAATTATTTCAGGTTTTTTTTTCCTAATCCATTCAAAGGAATGAGATTGAGCAATGTACAGTATATGGAAACTAATGCTTATTTGGGAATTATCTTTTTCTTAGTGTTTTTCTCCAACAAAGTGCTACAATCTGTTCAGCTAAGTCCATGCACACTTTTAGGAGGTTTTCACAGTACAGCCTCTTTTAAACATTATTTAATAAAGTTATTCAAATTTGAAAGGGAATCATGATGATGATTAATCATTCTCTACAGAAGTAATTATTTTTATTCTAAGAAAGTTGAGCAGCATGGAAGGTCGTGTAGTGTATTTTTTTTATCAGCAATTTTGAGTGTAATTTAATTAATTTGCAAGATATTTGTAAATATAATTGTATCATGAATAATACAATAATATTAAAATAATAATAACAATACTTGTAATAATAATTGTATCATGTAATGTAATTACAACAGTAACTTCTAGCACTGTAAGCAGATCAGTCCATGAAAAATACATCACTCACATATTGACCACACAGCTTTATGAATTTAGTGAACTTAGTCACATATAATCTATCCTCTACATTTGAGCTAAAAATGTTGGCCAAGCTTGATGCCACCAATGATCCCATGGTTATGCCATGTAATTGGAAGTAGATATGTTTTCCAACATAAAAAAGAGTTTTTATCAAGAATGAGTTCAAGTAATGTAAGTAATAATAAAAACGTGTCATTGCATTTTTATTTGCTCTTATAATTGATTTAGGAGCAATTGTACCTTTTTTCACTAAATTTGTCTTTACTCTCATTTCACATATGAATGCACATGTCTGCATTTCCTTAATTACCCTAATTGATCTTTTACTCCTAAATACCCATTTTTCTTGAAAGTTGCATCATATTAACCCTTCCGTTGTATTAACTCATCAATCTGCACTAATCCATGATATAAGCCCTTTATAACATACTTTACTAACAAATATGTTTAATTATTACACATTTGCTTAGAAAAAACAAACCACAAACAAAAGTTTTTTTAAACTTTTTAATAACTAAATAAAATACCTGAAGCACAAACATAAACATTCTTATTTTTATCTCTTCTAAATATTTTGATATTAATTTTATTTCCAATTTTATGTACAATAATGTGCAAGGGGAGTTTTAACATCACAATAGTATTACATGTTAGAAACATATCTTTACTCTATGGGTATAAATTGGACCCACATTTTTTTCAAGCTCTGCAGAGTTCAGAGGTGCTACATGAATAGAAATTCTATGAAAGTGTGAAATTTGTTTGAACACAGTGCTTCCCAGAAGACTGTATTTGGATGCACATGTCTGCAAATTGGGGGGGGGGGGGGTGGGTTGCTTTACTTAAGGGTAAACACTTACTAGACTAATTAAGTCATACACCTGTATAATAGCAATAATTGTCTGGGCCTATGCAAATTAGAGATGAGCGGGCTCGGATATCTGAAATCCGAGCCCACCCGAACGTTGCCGATCGGAGCCGGATCCTAGACAGATGCGGGTATTCCCGCCAATCGCAAAACTGAAACCGAGGCTCTGAGTCATAATCCCGCTGTCGGATCTCGCGATACTCGGATCCTATAAATTCCCCTCTAGTCGCTGCCATCTTCACTCGGCCATTGATCAGTGTAGAGGGAGGTTGGTGTTAGGTGGTCCTCTGTCCTGCTATATCTCGTGCTATGCTGTGTTGTTCAGTTCAGTTCTGTGCTGTGCTGATCAGTTCTGTGCTGTGCTGTGCTGTGTTCTGCTCAGTCCAGTGGTGCTGTGTCCTGTGCTCTGTCCTTCTGAGTTCAGTGGTGCTGCTGGGTCCTGTGCTGTGTCCTGTTCAGTCCAGTGGGGCTGTGTCCTGTGCTCTGTCCTTCTAAGGGCATTGTTATTTCCCCATTATTCCCAAGTTAAAAAAAATTTAAACAAAAGTTATAAAAAAAAAAGTAATTATAAAAAAAAATAAAAAAAAAAAATATCCAAAAACAATCCTGCAGTATAAGTCCATTGGTACTGCTATATTACAAAGTTCACTGATTCTGCAGTATAAGTCCAGTGGTACTGCTATATTACATAGTTCACTGATTCAGCAGTATAAGTCCAGTGGTACTGCTATATTACAAAGTTCACTGATTCAGCAGTATAAGTCCAGTGGTACTGCAATATTGCAAAGTTCACTTATTCAGCAGTATAAGTCCAGTGGTACTGCTATATTACAAAGTTCACTGATTCTGCAGTATAAGTCCAGTGGTACTGCTATATTACAAAGTTCACTGATTCAGCAGTATAAGTCCAGTGGTACTGCTATATTACAAAGTTCACTGATTCAGCAGTATAAGTCCAGTGGTACTGCTATATTACAAAGTTCACTGATTCAGCAGTATAAGTCCAGTGGTACTGCAATATTACAAAGTTCACTGATTCAGCAGTATAAGTCCAGTGGTACTGCAATATTACAAAGTTCACTGATTCAGCAGTATAAGTCCAGTGGTACTGCTATATTACAAAGTTCACTGATTCAGCAGTATAAGTCCAGTGGTACTGCAATATTACAAAGTTCACTGATTCAGCAGTATAAGTCCAGTGGTACTGCTATATTACAAAGTTCACTGTTTCAGCAGTATAAGTCCAGTGGTACTCTCCTGTGCCGATAATAATTTTTAAAGGCTTTGCCGAGTGTGTGTGGCTTAGGGGTACGCTCTCTTGTGCTACATATAATGGAAAACAAAAATTTGGAAGATAAAGTAGGGAAAGATCAAGACCCACTTCCTCCTAATGCTGAAGCTGCTGCCACTAGTCATGACATAGACGATGAAATGCCATCAACGTCGTCTGGCTAGCCCGGTGCCCAATCTCCTAGTACAGGGCATGTAAAATCCAAAAATCCCAAGTTTTCAAAAAGTAGCAAAAAGAGAAACTTAAAATCATCTGAGGAGAAACGTAAAGTTGGCAATATACCATTTACGACACGTAGTGGCAAGGAACGGCTTAGGCCCTGGCCCATGTTCATGACTAGTGGTCCAGCTTCACCCAAGTATCTAAGCCCTCCTCCTCCCCCCCTACAAAAAATTTAAGAGAGTTATGCTGTCAGCAACAACAACAAAACAGCAAAGAACTCTGCCTTCTAAACAGATGACATCACAAATGCCCAAGGCGAGTCCAAGGGTGTTGGTGGTTGTGAAGCCTGACCTTCCCATCACTGTACGGGAAGAGGTGACTCTATCCAGCATTTTCAGCACACCCTCTGCATATGTTGGAAGGATCACCCACAGTGTAGATCCAGATTTGGATAATCAAGGTGTCAATGTTGTACACCGGGAGGAGGCTATTGATGTAGCTGGCGCTGTGGAGGAACTTGATGATGAGGATGGTGATGTGGTTATTGTAAATGAGGCACCAGGGGGGGAAACAGCTGATGTCCATGGGATGAGAAAGCCCATCGTCATGCCTGGTCAGAAGACCAAAAAATGCACCTCTTCGGTCTGGAGTTATTTTTATCCAAATCCAGACAACCAATGTATGGCCATATGTAGCTTATGTAAAGCTCAAATAAGCAGGGGTAAGGATCTTGCCCACCTAGGGACATCCTCCCTTATACGTCACCTGAATAACCCTCATAGTTCAGTGGTTAGTTCAGGACCTGGGCCTAGGACCGTCATCAGTACAGGGACACCTAAATCCCTTGGTCCTGTTGGATACACACCACCAACACCCTCCTCGTCAACTTCCTCCACAATCTCCATCAGATTTAGAACTGCAGGCCATGTCACCAGCCAGACTGAGTCCTCTTCTATACGGCATTCATCCGAGGAATCCTGCAGCGGTACGCCTTCTACTGCCACTGCTGCTGTTGCTGCTGTTAGTCGGTCATCTTCCCAGAGGGGAAGTCGTTAGACTGCTACGTCTTTCAAAAAACAATTGACCGTCCAACAGTCATTTGCCATGACCACAAAATACGATAGTAGTCACCCTATTGCAAAGCGTATAACTGCGGCTGTAACTGTTATGTTGGTGTTAGACGTGCGCCTGTTGTCCGCCATCAGTGGAGTGGGATTTAGAGGGTTGATGGAGGTATTGTGTCCCCGGTACCAAATCCCGTCGAGATTCCACTTCACTAGGCAGGTGATACAAAAGATGTACAGAGAAGTACGAGCAAGTGTCCTCAGTGCTCTTAAAAATGCGGTTGTACCCACTGTCCACTTAACCACGGACATGTGGACAAGTGGTTCTGGGCAAACGAAGGACTATATGACTGAGACAGCCCACTGGGTAGATACATCCCCTTCCGCAGCAACAGCAGCAGCTGCATCAGTAGCAGCATCTACACAACATCTGCTCGTGCCAAGGCAGGCAACATTGTGTATTACAGGCTTTAATAAGAGGCACAACGCTGACAACCTATTAGAGAAAATGAGGGAAATTATTTTGCAGTGGCTTACCCCACTTAGACTGTCCTGGGGATTTGTGGTGTCAGACAACGCCAGTAACATTGTGCGGGCATTGCATATGGGCAATTTCCAGCACGTCCCTTGTTTTGCCCACACCGTTAATTTGGTGGTGCAGCATTACCTCAAGAGTGACAGGGGTGTGCAGGAGATGCTTGCGGTGGCCCGCAAAATTGCTGGACACTTTCGGAATTCTGCAAGTGCCTACCGCAGGCTCGAGGCACATCAAAAAAGCATGAACCTGCCCTGCCATCTCCTCAAACAAGAGGTTGTGACGCGCTGGAACTCCACCCTCTATATGCTGCAGAGGATGGAGGAGCAGCAAAAGGCCATTCAGGCCTACACCGCCACCTACGACATAGGCAAAAGAGTGGGGATGCGCCTGAGTCAAGCGCAGTGGAGACTGATTTCCGTGTTGTGCAAGGTTCTCCAGCCGTTTGAACTTGCCACACGAGAAGTCAGTTCCGACACTGCCAGCTTGAGTCAGGTGATTCCCCTGATCAGGCTGTTGCAGAAGCAGCTGGAGAAAGTGAGGGAGGAGCTGGTAAACCATTGCGATTCCACCAAGCATGTAGCTCTTGTGGATGAAGCCCTTCGTACACTTTGCCAGGATCCGAGGGTGGTCACTATTTTAAAGGCAGAGGAATACATTCTGGCCAACGTTCTCGATCCTCGGTTTAAAGCGTATGTTTTGTCTCTGTTTACGGCGGACACAAGTCTGCAGCGATGCAAAGACCTGCTGGTCAGGAGATTATCCTCTGAAGAGGACCGTGACATGCCAACAGCTCCACCCTCATTTTCTTCCACATCTGTGGCTGCGAGGAAAAAGCTCAGTTTTTCTAAAAGAGCCGCTGGCGGGAATGCTGATAACATCTGGTCCGGACTGAAGGACCTGCCAACCATTGCAGACATGTCTACTGTTGCTGCATTGGATGCTGTCACAATAGAAAAAATGGTGGAGGATTATTTTGCTGATACCATCCAAATAGACATGTCAGACAGTCCATATTGTTACTGGCAGGAATAAAAAAGGCAGTTTGGAAGCCCCTGTACAAACTGGCTCTATTTTACCTGAGTTGTCCCCCCTCCAGTGTGTACTCGGAAAGAGTTTTTAGTGCAGCGGGGAACCTGGTCAGTGAGCGGTGAAGGAGGTTGCTTTCTCAGAACGTTGAAAAAATGATGTTCATTAAAATGAATTATCAATTCCTCAATCAAGTACAGCACTGCCCTCCAGATAGTACATAGGGACCTGTGGTTGTGGAGTCCAGCGGGGACGAATTGATAATGTGTGAGGAGGAGGAAGTACACACTGTAGGGGGAGAGGAATCAGAGGTTGAGGATGAGGACGACATCTTGCCTCAGTAGAGCCTGTTTATTTTGTACAGGGAGAGATGAATAGCTTTTTTGGTGAGGGGGCCCAAACAAACCAATCATTTCAGCCACAGTTGTTTGGTAGGCCCTGTCGCTGAAATGATTGGTTTGTTAAAGTGTGCATGTCCTATTTCAACAACATAAGGGTGGGTGGGAGGGCCCAAGGACAATTCCATCTTGCAACTCTTTTATTGCCCCTATGTGACCATTCAACAGTCGTTTGCCATGAGCACAAAGTAAAACAAAATTAAAACAAATTCAAAAAATTAAACCAAAGTAAAATGCCCTGTCATAATCAAAAACAAGAGGTATTGACGTGCTTGAACTGCTGTATTGTTTTGTAAGTTAGAAACACTACACTTGAAAGCTTGAGCCTTTAATAGAAAAAGTCACTCTTCATTGCACGAATATTTGCAACAGCGACAATTTTTTGGTTAACAAAGTCAACAAATAACACTTCGACCCTGTCTGTCTTTCACATACTTGATGGGATCTCAATGATGAATGCTCTGTACCATGGCCGTCTAAAACAGGAGGTATTGACATGCCTGAACTACTGTAGTGTTTGTAAGTTAGAAACACTACACTTGAAAGCTTGAGCCTTTAAATGAATAAGTCACTCTTCATTGCACGAATATTTGCAACAGCGACAATTTTTTGGTTAACAAAGTCAACAAATAACACTTCAACGCTGTTTGTCTTTCACATACTTGATGGGATCTCAATGATGAATGCTCTGTACCACATAAAACAAGAGTTATTGACGTGCTATAACTACTGTAGTTTTTATAAATTATAAACACTACACTTGAAAGTTGGAGGAGGTATTGTGGCCCCGGTACCAAATTGGGTACCGGGGCCACTCCACTATGCAGTCCAGATAGAGGCGTATCAGATATTAAACAACGTTGACTGTTGCTGCCAAATCATAAATTAATGAAAATGACCTGTCATCGTCAAAAACAAGAGGTATTGACACGTTCAAACTACACCCTGTATATGCTGCAGAGGATGTAGGAGCAGGCAGCTGTGCAGTGGAATTCAGACCATTTGAAGGCGGACGTATTGTGGCCCCGGTACCAAATTGTGTACCGGGACCACTGCACTATGCAGTCCAGAAAGCTACCTCGGTGAAACGTTTTGGACTAAAAACAATATTGTGAGGTGTGAGGTGTTTAGAATAGACTGGGAATTAGTGGAAATGATTGTTATTGAGGTTAATAATAGCGTAGGACATTTGGGTAGGTATTTAATGAGAGCTTGGGTAGAGGTTTACTGCCACCCTCTATGCAGCAGTCAGCCCTTATTTTGTTATCCAAGTGGAAAAATCCATCAAGGATTAAGAATTGGGGCCCAATAGCTCTTCTCAATTTGAATAGGAAGATTCTGGCAAAGGTAATTTTTAACAAAATTATGGAAGTTTCAGACCTGTTACTTTCCCCTTTTCAGCACTGTACGATGAAGGGTCAAAGCATTTTTGATGCTGTCCTTGGCATGCGGTAGACAATTGAACGATGCTGGTCTAAGAAGTGGGGTCAATTCCTTCAGGCTCTGGATCAATCTAAGATGATTGATCATGTCAATCATGAATAACTGTGTGCACTTCTTAAACAGTATTCGCTGCCAGTGAGGGTGGTAGATTGGCTATGTACTTGTTATAGGCAGGCTGACAGCTTCCCTCTTGTGAATGGTTGGGTGGGCCCTACTTTTGTGGTGTCATCTGGAGTCAGACAACGTTATCCCTTGAGCCCCCTCCTCTATAAATTTGACCATTTTTTCAGGAGTATTGAGAACGGTACATTGAGGGGAGTGCAGCTGCCTGTGGATATTCCCTTTTAAGGTAACGGCCTATGCTAATGATGTCTTGATCCTCTTGTCAGATGTAGCCAAGGCATGTTGCATTGAAAATCTGATTTGCGAATATTCTGAGGCTTTGGGTTCACAGATAAACCAGGAAAACAGTGAAGTTCTCTGGTTAGGGAGGAAGGACTGGCACTTTGTCCTTCTGGATGTGCTCCCTCAGGCCAGTGGAGAGATTCATCATCAACATTTATTTATATAGCGCCAGCAAATTCCGTAGCGCTTTACAATTGGGAACAAACATTATTAAAACAATACTGGGTAATACATACAGACAGAGAGGCAAGAGAACCCTGCTTGCAAGCTTACTATCTGTAGGACAATGGGAGTTTGAAACACAAGGGCATGTGCTACATCATTTTGCACACTGGACCCGCTAGAATGCAAAGGTAAAAGTACTGAGTAGACTGCGTGTGTACCAATGTTGGTCAGAGGGTTGTTGTCTTGTGCTAGCTGTGTAGAGGGTGGTAATAGGGGAGATTAAGATAGTGGTTGAGGAACATCATAAGCTTGTCTGAAGAGGTGGGTTTTCAGGGAACGCTTGAAGGTTTGGAGACTAGAAGAAAGTCTTACTGTGCGAGGGAGGGAATTCCACAAAGTGGGTGCAGCCCGAAAAAAGTCCTGTAACAGAGAATGGGAGGATGTGATGAGAGTGGAAGAGAGAAGCAGATCTTGTGCAGAATGGAGGTGTCGAGTTGGGAGATATTTTGAGACAATGTCGGTGCAATTTTGGTGAAGGCCTTGTATGTTAGTGGAAGAATTTTATATTAGATTCGTTGAAATACATGCAAACAATGTAGAAACTGACAGAGTGGCTCAGCAGAGGAAGAACGGTTTGCAAGGAAAATCAATCTAGCCGCTGCGTGCATAATAGATTGTTGGGGTTCAAGTCTGACTTTGGGAAGAACAGTAAGGAGGAAATTGCAATAGTCGATGCGGGAGATGATGAGTGCATGAATTAAGGTTTTTACGGTGTCTTGTGTCAGATATGTGCGTATTCTGGAAATGTTTTTTAGATGTATGTAACATGATTTAGATATGGAGTTTATGTGGGGAATAAATGACAGTTGCCAGTCAAGGATAACACCTAGGCAGCGAGCTTGCGGGGTGGGATTTATGGTCATATTATCAACAGAAATAGAAATGTCAGGCAGGAAGCTTCTGTTTTTTTATTAATTCAGTTTTTGAAAGATTGAGTTTGAGTTGGCGAGAAGACATCCAAGATGAAATGGCAGAAAGACAGTCAGTAACGCGGGACAACACAGATGGTGAAAAATCAGGAGAGGATAGATAGATGTGTGTATCATCTGCATAGAGATGATACTGAAATCCAAAGGAGCCTATTAGTTTTCCAAGAGAAGTGGTGTAGATAGAGAATAGCAGAGGACATAGGACTGAGCCTTGCGGTAGTCCAACTGATAAACGAAGCGGAGCAGAGGTGGATCCAGAGAAATTAACACTGAAAGAGCGATTAGATAGGTAGGATGAGAACCACGACAGGAATGTGCCTTCAAGACCTAGGGATTGTAGTGTTTGTATGAGGAGAGTGTGGTCAACAGTGTCAAATGCAGCAGAGAGATCCAGGAGCATTAGAAGAGAGTAATGGTGTTACTTTTTGCTGTGATCAAATCATTGACAACCTTGGTCAGCGCAGTCTCTGTGGAGTGTTGAGAGTGAAAGCCTGAATGAAGAAAGATTAAAGTCTTTGGCATTCCATTTGTCTTGTGTGATTATGCCCAGCAAAATTGAAAGTAGTGAAAGCTGCCCTACAGAGAACGGATTGATTTGATCAAAACTTATTTGATCCCAGTTTATTGTACATCAGTTACACATCTGTTATGGGGAGCAAGTTTAACTACATTAAGAGGAGTGTGCTATACAAATCAAAGGATGAATGTAGCCTGGGAATGGTAAACTTAGTGCTGTTCTTTAGTACTGCCTTCTTGAAGCTTCAACTCTGGACTATCTTTTTGGATTTTCTTTTTGGATTTTCCCTCTCGGTGGGTAGCTGGCTTTACAGATTAGGTGCACCCCTATCTCAACGCATGGTTGGATGAGGGTCCTGTAAAAATCTTCAAGTTAAGCATTTATACCTCCCGGCTTATGTGGTTCAGGGTTTGAAGGTAATAAGAAAATGGGAGATCAAGGTGGGTGAGGAAAAAACTCTTCTAGGAGGGTGTTGGAGAGGAAGGTTTTGAGTACTCACTTTGATGTGCCCCTGCTACTAAAGAATTGCCCAGGTGATATATGATCAATGGGTCCATCTTTGAATTCCAAGTTTAGCGATCTCAGTTGGCTTGCATTTCATGGGAAGATCTACGTTAAGGGGAACCTGAATAATATGGTGTCAGTGATCATGGTTGTCCATGGGAGGAATATCATGGGGAGGTGAGGTGAAGACAATGGACCACTTCTTGTTTCAGTGTCTTTTTAATATAGAGGTTTACAAGGGAGTGTCCCACGCCTTAGGCCTTCCATGGCTTTTGGAGCTAAGTTACCCTTAATGTGTCTATGGAGTGCTCAAAAGGTGTGAGGTTTTTTATTTATTTACTTGTTTATTAGTTAGTGCTGTTGTTAGATTTTAAGAGTGAAATACTTTGTGGAAAAAAGAGAAATGGAGAGGGCCGAATGGATGCTGCAAGCTGGAGTAGACTCTAGCTAGTGTTGAGACCTTTCCTAAGTGGCAGCTAGTATTAGCAGTCTCTTGATTCCTGGCTATCAATCCCGTTCTTTCACTATAAGATTTTAAGATTTTTTGGAAATCTTTTTCTTTTTTTAGTAAGGCTAACATACTATTATGTACTGGACCCACTGATCATTCTGTCAGGTCCCGGTGCACTTACCTGGGACCCCTCGGTTCAGTCTTCTTCTGCATTTGAACGCTGTGGCTGCTGATGGCCACAATCTTTGAGCCTGTCCTTTTATGACTTCCTATTCCCTTTCATTGGTTAGTACCCTCTATTGGCCAGGATATTTAAGGCACCTTTATTCATTCATTAATTGCCAGATTTTTCAGTCTATTCTGCCTGTGTGAACATGACTTTCTCTTACTCCTGTTTCACTTACCTGCATTCAAGCTGCCCTGGACCTGTATACCTTCCGCAGACCATTACACACTTGCTAATTCAGTCATCTGCTTCCAAGCTTACCTCTACTTCTGTGAACTCATGTCTACAGACCATTACCTCCTCTGTATCCTCTTCCAACCAGAACTCTCCACTGAGACTCCCTGATATCTTCGTAGTCCGCACAGGCACCACTAAACATTAATTATCCATTTAGGTAGATGACATTCTCCTATCTATTATGAACCCCCTCATATTCCTACCAAATTTACTTAATGACATTGATCTATTTTGCTCCCTCTCCAAATCAATGCTTTCACATCGGAGATTCTCAACCTCAATGCCCCCCCACACTCTTTTATCTTGCCTTAAATATAGTTTTGACTTTCAGGTGGCAGTCACACAAAGTAGAACAATTAGGGAAATATCTAACTCGTTCATACAGTCAATTGTACGCTGCAAATTTTCCTCTTTGCAATCTGCCATCAAAGCGGATATTTTAAAATGGGATAACCTCATAATTTCCTGGACGGTCAGGATAAATTCCCTCAAAATGAATATTCTCCCTCGCCTTCTCTATCTATTCCAAGTTATGCCCCTCCCTGCCAATTCTTTCAACAAATGACCACCAAGTTCGTTTGGTCTGCCTGGAAGGCTAGAATTCGCATGCAGATACTCCACAAACCAACTCAGGAAGGGGGACTCGAAGTTCCTCAATTTCCTCAAATATTACTGGACCACTTACCTTACCCAATGTGTTCTCCTTCGGGACAGAGTGTCTGGATGGATATTAAAGCTGCTATTACCGATACCCTCAACATCAACCCCCTATCTCACAACTCCCCTCCTTTGGCATTTTTACTACCAAGCTGGTCCCACACAGTCTTCTCTTACAATTTGGCCCCAACGTTTGGCGTATGATGCCCCTTTGGAAAAATCCTTCTTTCGCCTCTGGACTTCGCCCAACCCAATTCTCTCACTGAACGCATTGTGGCATTAGTGTCCTTTCCGATTTAGCTCCTCTTCAACTCTTCCCCTCCTTTGCTGATATACAAACATGCTTTTGCATTGCATCATCTTGCTTCTTTCAATAACGTCACCTCTGACACCTGTGTGACACTATCTGTCGTATGATTATGGATACCCACATCCCTTCTCCATTGGTCTCTTTCTGTACTCTCTGCTCCTCCTCAAGAGGTTTCATATCTACCTTCTGTCGCCTTATTTTGAAACATAAATGCCCCCCCCAAGGACACCCCTGAACTCAAATGGGAGGAGGACATGGGGCAGATGCTCACCCTGGAGAAATGGAACAAAATCCCCAAGGATCGATCCAAGACCTTGATGTGTGTAAAAATAAGTGAAAATTGTCTAAAGATTTTCTATCGCTGGTACCTGGTCCCACACTGACTCCACATTATCTACCCAGGCGCTTGCTGGATGTACTGGCTCCTGCGCGAACACAAGGGCACCCTGTCCTACATCTGGTTGCCTTGTCCGAAATGACTTCCTTTCTGGGAATCCATCCATCACTTCATTTCCAATACCACTCAGTTTTCTCTCCCTCCCTCCCATTCCTATTCACTTCTCACTTTTTTGATTCCTAAGACTCCGATACACACCCAGAAACTCATCACACATATTCTCAGTGCTGTGAGATGCCAAATTGCCCTCTTTTGGAAAAACCCAGACCCGCCCCCTTTGCTCTCTATCATTAATTGCATATGGCAGGTTTATCATATGGAATATATTACCAGTATCATTCATCACAACCCTGCCCAATTCAATAACGTCTGGGGTTCTTGGACTGAGTATTATGAAGCCCCCCCCGGCATTTTAAGGCCTTTAGCTCTTCAATATCTCTCTCTATTATGTCCTGTTTTACATCTGCTTTACTCTCCTTCTCTACCTCTCTTGGCTGGTGACTTCCCCTCCTTCCATCCCTTTCTCTACTCTCCCCTTCTCTATCTATTCATCCTTGTTTCCCCTTGATACCATTTGTTGTTTGCTATATATTGTCTGTCATCTGGAAACTATATAATGTTTTGATTCATCTGTCATGTCAGTTTCCCTCCCTCTGTTATTTCCTTGAAAAAATCAATAAAATATTTGTTCAAAAAAATAGCAGCAGAGAAAGACCAAGAAATTGCTTTATTAAAACAAAAGCATGGCATGGTTCAGCAAGAGCTGCACACTTCAAGACAGTTCATAGACTCTTTTGAGTATAAGTTAGAGAGGCTTCATTTGGCGGTAAAACACAAAATGCATGAACTATTGCTCCATAAAGAAAATACTCTTTCTGCTAAGTATGCTGAGGAATGTGACAAAGCTGTGACCTTGTAGTTCTCTCTGAGGAATGGTGGAAACACCAAGGATGAGAGTGTCCAATTGTGTAAATCCAAAATCCAATCCCTCAAAGAGAACACTGCTGATAATTAATGTCCAGCTGTAGGGTTTTCTAACCGGAGGCATTTCAAATGCAGAGAGCTTGGACACTTAAAAGCTAAGTGCAATAGACTTCGAAAACCAATGAACTTTTCACTTGCCCAAGCTGGCTCTGTCTTTATAAGTTGCCATAGCCCTTAAAGAGAGGACTTAGGTGTTCAACTGACAGTCTGCAGGTAAAGGCTGCAGACAGGCTTACACACATGTATAGCAGTGCACCTAGGTCAAATAAATTTAGTTGTAAGATGTGTGTGACAAAACTGAGCATCTGAATAGAACTCCTTCTCTAAGGATCACGTGGGAATATCACCTGTCAATCAAGCTATTATGCACTCGTGCAGGGTTACCAATGCCAGGCTGTGGCTGATGTCTAGACAGGAAGACTATGTCTAGTTAATGTTAGGTTGCTTGGTGTCATCATGTCGGAATTGTATGCTGTTTTATTGTGATGGAACAATAAAAGTACAAATCATACAGTAAAAAGTTGTTGTGTGCTCATCACTAGAAGTGTGCCTGTGTCCCACAATATATATATGTTACCATACAGATTTAACAGCTTTGCTTCTAAATTGAATGTTGCTATTAACAAATGAGAAATATGATTTTGCTGAGGAGACACAATCTTCTTGCCTTATAGTCATTTTCTTCTCTTATAGCTCAAAGACAGCTTAGATACAGTTAGTTTGTAGGAGTTATTCATTGTTTGCAAGAAACTATGCCCATGACCTTGGATATAGAAAACAGGAGATAAACCAACCCCCCTGGGGAGAATTCATGTGTGAAAATATGAGAATGTAGCAAGATCTGTATAAAGGAAGCATGAGTGGGCATAGTTTTCTGTAATACGTGATTTTGTGCTATATAGATATATATACTTGTAACTAATAAATCAGAGTTAATTGTACACTCAGAACTTGCAGTGTCTTTTATTCTCTCTGGCTGATGAGCTCATAAGCTGATAAACTGACACTTACAGGTGAACAATCTGATTTAGATTTGACACAAACATTCTGGAATGTCATAAAATAAAAAAAGATATTTAATTCATTACCCACCTCAGTGGGAATCATTAAATAAACATCACTATGCCTAGTAATGGGAGTATCCTTCAGGGATATTTTGTTTAATGAGCCTAGGGGAAATTAAATGTAAACAGATCAATCCATTGTACATTCATGATTTCTGTGCTGTAAGAAGACAGACAATTTTACACTAAAACAATTCATATTATCGTTTATTTTAATTATACCTAGCAACCATTTTGAATATACCTATCTGATGTAGCGAGTATTTTCAATTTCTGATAACTATGGCAGTAAATGAATAAATGTTTCCATATTTGGGTTACAATGTGATACTAAAATACATTATTTTTTATCTGCTGAAGTACTGAATATGGGTCCCTGCATTTTAGATTACAGATAAATATTTATGCACTCTGGGCCTGATTCATTAAATTTGTTTTTAAAAAATTAGTAACTTTGAATCTAGGTAAAACCATGTTGCATTGGAGGGGATTATATTTGGGGTAGGGTATGTCCTAGATCAACTTTAAACTTCAGTGAAAAAATAAAGCTATCAAGTATTTGTGTGCTACATGTAAAAACAGCCAGTATTTAACTTATGTGCAAAATAATAAACTAATATGCACCCCCTGCATTGTAACATGGTTTTGCCCAGAATTATTTTCCTTAATGAATCAAGCCCTCTGTGTTTAATGATTTGCTAATAACTATTTACTGGGTTAAAACTCATAATCTTGTGCTTTATAATCAAATGTATTAATTTGCTATGTTAATGAATATTCATTACAATGATACATATTGTTGATGATCTGTAAGCTGATTTAAATTTATTGAAATGTGTTAACCTGGAATCAAAAGAAGTAGATTACTACTGTGTTGGACTGTAGTTGTGTAAATGCTCATAATTAAGAAAACATGGCATAATAAATGCTGCAGGCAGAGGGGATCCTCTTTTGACTGAGGAACAGGGTGGACAGAAATTTAACAGTCATTTGCAAACCAAACTTATAAACTAAAAAATAGCTGTTTCTTGGGCCTAAATGGGACAATCAACAGCGTTGTTGGTGCAAATCAGTCCAAACAACCCTGAGTTTAGGCTCATAATGGGGGAAGGCTGATTGGAAATATATGTAAAGGCACTTCAGAAAGTCTGTCCACAAATAGGGTAATTACAAAAGTTATCTCTATACAGTTTAAAATGAATGCTCTTAATAATGTCTAAGACTGACCTATCCAAAGGTAAGTAATGTAGAAGAATAGACTATTAACAGGGATCAGGAAATTGCATCTTTCAAGCAAATATGAGCAAAACCAGTTTATGTTCTGTATCTCTTTTCTTTGTATTTCAAGATGGTTGTTCAGATATATAAATATAGAGGACATATTTAATATGATGGTTTAAGTTTATTCTGTGTCAAGAATAATTGGGACTATGGCAATTCTTCTCGACATGCTTTTTCTGTTGTTATTATTATTATTATTATTATTATTATTATTATTATTATTATCAACTTAAGAATATTTGGAAAATAAAGGATTTAGTCTCCAGTCAGCCAGAAGTAAAAATTAGATGGGAGCTATAAATAAGGGATGGTTATGCATCAGCAGAATTCCCATAAAGAAGTCAGTGTACAATGAAATGCATTGGGTCATAGTTCAGAGCCTCTGGAGTATCCGTACTAGAGCTATAATCAAAAAACCAGAATAGGGACCAGTGATTCCTAAAGTTCAAAGTAAAACCCTGACATCTTATTTAGGTTGTGCTTCTCTAAATTTATTTGATATCTTGCTGAATTACAACATAGTTTGGAATAAGAAGTTTAATGATTTGTAATGAAAACTTAATGAATAAATATTATGAACCCTTAGAGTTCCTCTATAACAGAATATTTTTTATCTTTTTGTGTGCAACAACTCCACAATACATTTATTCGACCAATGACTCCACCTTGTGTTCTAGTCCTTTCATCCCATCTCTTTCACAGTCCTGTCACCTACAGCTTTAAAATATTGATAGATTGCAACCAAATCCATTCTCCCATCATCTCCTGTCTTGATTACTGCAAACTCTCATTATCATAAATTCTTGTCATCCAATTATCCCCTCTTAAATGCATCCTATATGCCATGGCAAGGCTGTTTTTTCTCTCTTGCTGCTGCATATCCACTCCATATAACCCTAATTTACAAAGCCCTCAACAACACCACCCATTCATACATCTGAAAACAATATCTCAAATTACTCTACCTCATGCCATCTCAGATATGCCTATGCCCTGCGTCTCACCACCTTTAAAATAACCTCCTTTCACTCCCTACTACAAGACTTCTCATGTGCAGCTACCCACCTATGGAATTCTCACTTGCTTTTAAATCTCTAAATGCTCTCTTAAACCCACCTATTTACTAAAGCCTATTCTACTTTCATCTATACATCTTACGCTGGTACACCATCTACACACAGAGTCACACTTGTGCTCCTCTCCTCTTGGTCCTGCCCTTTAGTCACTAGATTGTAAGGTCTTTCAAGAGCAGGGTACTCCCTACCCTTAGTTTTGTCACCAGCATTTATTTTTATGTGCCTCTTCTTTGAATACATAAATGTTTTTCCAGCTGTCTGGTTCTTTGCAGCAAAAAGGCACCTTGTAATAATAATAATAATAATAATAATAATAATAATAATAATAATATCATTATTGTAAAATTATTTGTTATTATATTTCATTTAACTTTGCTAATAAATATTTGAAGGCATAATGATGAATTTCTTATCAAAGAAAACAGTATGGAGATTAAGAAAACTAACCCTGGATCTTTATCTTTAGTGTGCTATGCATGGATTGTTTAGTTAATTGGTTTTCACATTCCCACTGATTTGCTCAATGTTTGTTTGTCAATTCATGCAATGCAAATGATGACCAACACTCGGAATGTATACTGCTTGTGAATGAAAATGAAGTCCAAGAAGACAGTTTTATGCATTTGGAATGAGAATGATGCATTTAGATGGATAGTCTAATCTCTCTCTGCATAGTAAAATGAGAAAAGAAGCAAACAGTAATTATGTTTAGATGACAGAAGTATTCTTGGTGAGATACAGAAAGACTGAGCTTTATTGCGGAAAGCGTGAGAGCAAATAAGCAGAGAATCTTACAATGATATGTAGTTGATACTATTAATCATGAGAATCATATTTGCCACATTTCAAGGAAATGTAACCCATCAATAGTAATTCTGCAGCAGTAGAAACCAAGATATTATATTGGTATTTACCTTAAACCTAAAATCATTTCCATTCAATGCTTCATAGTTTTTTAATATCTTATATATCTAGGAATATATACACACAGTGGCCAAAGTGGGGGTGTATACCAGACCGCTACCTCTCCTTCTGCTTTAGTTGTAAAATTATCAAATTCAATTCACTTAAATTGCCATTACATCTTCCATACAGCCACTTCTAAATTTTCACTTTGACCTATATATATATATATATATATATATATATATATATATATATATATATATATATATGTATATATATATATATATATATATATATATATAGTATTAAAGTAATTGTATAGTTTTCAAATAAGCATTACCCAAGCGATTGTATTGTGTTTCTAATGCACAAAGGGATTTATTTTAGCAGATGTAACAAGTTAACAATTCAATACATGATTGTAATACAATACAGTACAGTACAGTCAATACCAGAAGATAAATACATACCGCTGCAATCGCTGCACTTCCACGGGTTCCAGGGAACAGTATATCTGTATAGATAACTGTGGTCAGAGTAGACTGAACACTACATGAGAGCTACTGCTTATATGCAAACAGAGATACAGTGAAACAATGCAGGTGGTATTGCTTGCTTCTATTGGTCCAGGCATCAGGAGGGTCCAGGGGGTTACACATCATAGTCTGATTCAATCTAAGGAATCCAAAGGTGGGGGTCTCTCCAGGGGATGAGCTCTGTTCTTCCCGCCAAACTGCTCTGTTCTTCCTGCCAAACTCCAATTACAATCAGTCCATTAGCATTTGACAGTTAATATGATATTAAAGGTTTATTCCCTAACATCCATTACTAGAGTATGTAATGTGCGATCTCTTCGCCTAATGCACCGAACAGCTGCTGATGTAAAGGGGATTAATATGATATTAGACATGACACCTTTCCTATAAGCTGAACCTTAAATATCACTGAAGTGTACATATAATCATATTATATAAACTAATAATAAACCAAATACTATCTGCTCATAAATTACAGTGTAACGGACTAGCATGAATATGAATTATATAAATAACTAAATGTTGTAATGCGAGTGTGTACGTGCAAATTTTACCATGCGATCGCACCATGCGCTGTGTTAGGTGGCGTACGGATCTGTGTTACGTGGCGTACGAATCGCAATCGCACGGCAAAACAATATTAACCAATATACTTTCGTTCATCCAATTATACTACTTCGACAATATATACACACACACACACACACACACACACACACACAAATAGGCTCATGCGCTGCTGTTCTGACAATTTAATATTCAATGACATTGTAATGAAGATGTATTAAAATGTTAAAAGTGTATATTTACTTATGGAGGGAAATATGCATCATTTTTAACATAGAAAGCCACAGTGTATAGAAAATAATTGTTTGCAAATTCAAATGCCCATTTTCAGTAGATGAGTAGATATTTTATGTTAACTAAAGATGTTTGCAGATCCTTGTGTTTAGGTTTTGGTTTTGATTTTGGTTCTAAAACCATTTTTGTGTCAAAAATCCTCATTTTTTTGGGATCTGGACTTAATTAAAAAGTGTGAAAAATAGGTAAAATCATGTGATTTTGAGCTGTGTTTGTTCCTGCATTACTTTTGACAGCATTAACAGTCATTTACAGTAATTTACAATATATTTTCTGATGATCTCTTCACAACTGCCACCTCACAACTGAATAGTTTGAAAAAATCTCTGAAGCATATAAAGTGTGAAATGTTATCTTGTCACTACCCCTTGCTGGGTATGATACATATGTTAGACATTTATTTGATCAACACCATAATATAGATAGGGTTGGAAAGTTGACATTAATGACATTGACAGTAATATTCAAATGTAGACAATAGTATTCGATCGACAATTCAAATACAGACAGTATTATTAGGTTGACCATAATATCCCTAACCCAAGCCCTATCTCTAACCCTATCCCTAATCTAATAATACTGTCGATCATGTGAATTACCGACCTAGTAATAGTGTCAACACTTGAATTGTCAACCTAATATTGTAGACCTTCTCAATGTTAACTAAATGAATGTCTAGATGTCGACTATAAACCCTCTTACTTCAGCGGATGGCATGGGAGGAAATTTTTAGCTGCTGCAATGATCTATATGCGGTCGCTGAATGCCGAAAATACCCAGAAATTTTACAGGCCTCAGACAGCAGTTCCTGCACCGACATCTCTTTTTTTAAGACATTCTGACTAACCAAGTTTTGTGTGTAAAGCATGCTACAATCCCTATGAAACATAGTTGCAGAGCACTGTCTAATAGGGTGGTCATTTTAGACAAGTAGATAGATGAAGGTAAATGGTGAAAGAAAGACCAAGCACAGTATATATTTATAAATTTAGACGAGATGCATCATGCAAAATGAAGATGTAGCAATCAGAGATCATTAGATGGATAGCAGTGGCATCAGTATACATTTAGACAAGTAGATAGAATAAAAATGGTGAGAGAAAGAACACGCACACTATATTATCATCGTTAGACAGCATGCATCATGGAAAGTGAATAGGCAGAAATCAGTGGTCATTAGTGGACATTGGCATCAGTAGACATTTAGACATGTAGGTAGATGAAGGTGGACTGCACCCAGAAGAAAATGGTAAGAGATCGATAACAGACACAATATTTTTAGTGATAGACAAATTTCATCATGGAAAGTGAAGAAACAGTAGTCAGAGATCACTAGATGAACAGCAGCATCAGTAGACACTTAGAAGTAGATAGACAAAGGTTTTCTGTATCCAGAAGAAAAATGATGAGAGATAGACAATATTTTAACAAAAGACAGCATACATCAAGAAAAGTAAAGAGACAGTAATCAGAGTTTATTAGGCGGACAGCAGCAGCATAAGTAGACATTTTATACAAGATGATAGACTGGAAACTCTGTAGAATGTGCTGAGTGACCTTGAGCCTATGGTCTTTATTTGCACATTTATACTACCTCTGACTATATTGTTGGTTGTGTTCCATTTCTGTTTGTCTAGCTCATTCCAGATGAGAGTAGCTGTGGTGCCAGCAATGTCACAGACTTAAGTTGTGTACTAAAATAGTCATTATGGGTAGGGCCACCATCAGGGGGTATGGGGGTACCAGCGCATGGGGCCTGGCCTCTCCAGGGGGCCTGCTGGCAACCAATGAGCTGTCCTCCCCACCCCCAGTGTCCTCATTGCTGCAATCAGCCTGGCTGCAACTGTGACAGCCGGGAAGCTGTCAAATGTGATTGCAGGGGAATGATCGCTCAGCCCCTGCAATCATGTCAGGTGATGGACTTCACACTGATTTTCCAGTCGCCGAAAGAAGGAACAGAAAGGCTGCAGGAACCAACAGGAAACATTTTCATTCTTTCGATGTCCAGGCTATATGTGATGCAGTTTTCCTTATCCATAGCATTGTTCTAAATTTCCTGGTATAATTCCTTATGCAATATGGCATAGATTATTACTGAGGCAAGGTGAACACACATGACTATTAGGTTCTTATATATTTTTTATATTTGAAATTAGTGAAACTTTTATACTATAAGTATTAATGGAAATAAAGCACTATAGTTACAAGAATGCTTTGTATATTTTTATCTCATTTAGACAGTGCAACTAATATTTTTCTAATCATTGTGCAAAAAGAAACAAATTCCATTAGGGCGCTTCACTAAGGTATGCTGCTGTGCATGTAAACAGAATATCCACCAGTATTCTAAACATGAATGACATAAACAAGAGGATACATACACTGGTGCTTCTTTTTTTGTACAATTGAATGATCAAAAATTTAGATACTTTCTTCTCAAACTGTGACAGTGTACACAGATGATTATAACCTTAATAGGACTCATAAGTCCAAACAGAAGGGGAAAAAGAAAAAAACAAACATAGTGTAATATGTCACAATGTAAACATTCAAAGGCAAGTCCGCCACCATAAAAACAGAAGTCTTCAGTTTTTCACTGTGGCTGCCTGATGTATATTTGAAAGTACACCAGTGCTCTTTCAACTGCCAAATCCCCTTAGGGTATATGCTTGCAAGAAAATGGAAAAAACAAACTCTCAAGATTAGACATGTATCTCCATTCTTACATTTGTTCTCCAATCCATATACTCGATCATGTACAAGAAAATAAAACCAAAAAAGGGGATCTCGTGCATTAACTTTTTCAAACTGGTTTAATCACAATAAAAATAACACTCATCTTAAAAACATCGGCATCTATCATAACATATGCAGTACATCCGTACCAGAAGTCTGTGTCAATCTCAGCAAATAAGAGACCCAGGACAGATGGCTTAATCCGGTCCTCTGAGCGCCGTTTAATCTCTCAGAACCTCTGGATATCAGGATGCCGCCATTACTAACGCGTTTCCACCCATACGAGGGTCTTTTTCAAGGTTGTCATATGTTTAAAAATCCTTCCTTTGTTTTCAGGAAGGTGGGAATATGTTGAACAGAAAAGCTTTTTTTGAGATGGATATGAGAACAGATAACCGGAGATTTTGGAATATGGTCCCCAGATATAAGAACGATAGTGGATACCTGCAGGAAAGGAGGAGATTATTTATACCTGCAATATTCCAAGAAAAAAAGGAGGGGAGAGAAACTTTGATGAATCATGAAAGGCATTATCATCAGATTCCCCTGTCCAATAAATTTCAAGTCTTAGATGAGTGGATAGATGAGGAAGCAGGACCATCCTATACTTTTTTAGAAAAACGACCAGTCAGAAACCTTTGGAGGTAGATAGCAATAGGAACAAAAAGTTGAGGGGAAAGAAGGGAGGTAAAAAGAAAAGACAAAAACAAAAGAATGTGGGGGAAAAGTGCAGATCCTCCGTCTAGTGTTTTCACTCTTAGTTCACTTGTGTTGACCAAAGATGAATTATTGGTCTTGGAGAAGGGGTTACAATTTGCGCCCACGAATAAGGAGTCACTGGAGCTAGAGAGAAACCCAAAGTTTAAAAAGAAATCTAATTTTTTTCCCTCTCACGTCAAGGATAATTTAATTTATTCTTTTAGTAAAATAGTGGCAGAAGAGATTAAAAATATTAAGTGTGAGAAAGGTCAAGGGAGAAGAGGAACTTATAATTTGACATTTAAAGAGAGACGTGCCCTACAAAGCCTTAAGAAGAATAAGCAGATTGTAATCATGTCTGTGGATTAAGGAGGAGCAGTGGTGATTATGGATATGGATTATTATGTGCAGCAGATTTTAGGGCAATTAAATTTGGGTGGCACATACAAAAAGTTAAAAAATGATCCAACAGAATCCATTATCTCATCACCAAATATGTAAAGGAGGGCGTATTGGATGATGATATTTTGGAATTTGTCACCATCCCGCATCCGAGGACTCCAGTTTTGTACACCTTACACAAGGTGCATAAAGATAGTTCTAAACCTCCTGGGAGACCCATATTATCGGGGACAGGATCCACTATGGTGAATTTATCAGAGGTTATAGATTTTATCTTCAACCATTGGCTTGTTTGAGCTGGTCATATTTACAGGACATTAAGAGTATTCTGGAGAAGTTATCCCAAGTAACATGGATTACTGTCTTTTTTTATTCCATTTGAGTGATCACTCTCATTTGTCCTTCATGTTTATGTATATTTACACTGCAATCAATATATTATTACATAATTATCAGTCATCTCATCATTTCTACTTTCAGAGGGCAACCCACACCCCCCCTCCCTTTTTTTTACTACTGATCTGAGGATTCCACTCTATTCTAATGATTAAGTCGAGGGATTTTCCTTTTCCTCGGTCCTTTCCTCCCATGTCTGGTGGTCCCAATTAGTTTGGTCAGTCAAGGGAGAAGGTTATGCCAACATAGACTTTGTCTGCCTAACCAATAAATCTCGGCAGGCACAGAGAAATCAGAATAGTCCTTGGTCATGTTGTGTCTTTCTGCCCAGAACACATATAAATGGTCAATGATCCATATGGACCTTGGTGTTTTCGGAAAACCTGTAAAATAAAGTACTATGAATCAGCATGCTGCCACATATGGTGTTGTGCGGTGATGCCTCAATCGCTCATCTGTGTTAACCGTTAATGTGATAAGAAAAAAAATGTAGGGGATAGGAGAAGGAAAGGTGGTAACCCATATGAAGATAAAAAAAAACAAAAAAACTCTGGAGGCACACCACTAATCAGGCCTTGGTCAGGGAAAAATCCCTTCATGCCATTGCATAAAAGGGACAAGCAGCATAACTTTGGGTAACCTAGTTAAGGGTGAAAAGATGAAAAGGTAGAGACAAAGGCACATCAGCTCAAACATTCGGCCTATGTACTTTTTATATGTGGATGATTTCCATCTGCCTAGTTACTTGATGGCTGCTACCAATGAGCCAGCTAATGCAGCGGACGTCGCAGCCCCATTGCAAAAGGAATGGGTAACAATTAGGATGGGGTCTAAACCCAGCTCTGTTAAAGTTTTCATAAGTATGGCCTGGAATTGATATCTAGTTAAGGAGGACCCATCTTGGTGTACTAGAAACAAGGGGCAATTATGGGGTCTTCTGCAGTAGACTTGTGTTGCTAGAGTAAGTGGACAAATTTCAATGGCTATTTGAGACTGCAATTGTATCTAGCAGCCTTTTCCTGCTTGATTCATCTTGGACTTGCTTATTTTGTAGGAAAGCTGATTGCCTTGTATAATAGTGTTTCGAGTCTATAGGTCAGATAATGTTTCTGTTTAGGATTAGGTGACTAGTTCCAAAATTTTAAAAACTCCAAAAAATGCAAATGCCATATTCTTTTACTGTTAAATTCTTGAAGGAACCTCAGCCACACCCGTAGGTCTTCCCTTATTTCTTGAGATAATCGAATTACTGCGTGGGACTTTGACATTCCTGCTGTGGAGCTTTGAAGTTTTCAGCAGAAAACTGGGCCCATGGGAATGACCCTACAAGCAAAATTGAGAAGGACTAATAGGGACTGAACTTTGCGTAACTGTGTTAACTAATTGGTCTGTATCTTGGATATAGCTTCTATCATTTTGTTGATTTTGTCTTGTAGGAGCCTACAACAACCTGCTAAGGTATTTATTTAGATCCCTATGAATGATAACAGAGAGTTTGGTCTTTCAGTCTTGTCGTGTTCTACGGGGACACCTAATGCCACAAATAGTGCTTGGGCTGTTGTACTGAGGCGATTATCAGGAAATCTTCTAGATAGTGTGCTATTTGGTGATATCCTGTTCCTACCTGTCTGTGCCAAAGGAGGAACAAGCTGATACTCTCAAAGTATGCACAAGCAATTGCACAACTCATGGGTAAGCAGTGGTATATATAAAAACCTCCCTCGTATTTAAAGCCCATAAATTTAAAAGAATCTGGATAAAGTGTCAGTAATCAGAAGGCAGATTCGATGTCGAGTTTTGTTAAAAGCGCTCCTTGACCATGTTCCTGGACTAGTGAGAGGCCGCTTTGAATGACTGATAGTTCACTGAACTGTGGACGGGATCTATGGCATCATTTACCGAGCCACTGGCAGGGTATGATAAATGTTGTATCAGCTGAAATTTGTCAGTTGACTTTTTGGGAACTTCCTCTGTTAGGGACACTACTTGGTTGTGTAAAGGATGATACGCAAAAGGGTCTATCATGCAGCCTAACTTAATTTCTTTCAAAATATAGTCAGCTAGTGCTTTTGGGAAAATATAGGCTGATTTTAAGTTGTGGGGTGTGGGTGGACATAAGGTCCCTTTGACTAGGATTTGAAAACCAGATCAGAAGCCATTTCTTAATAAGGCGGCAGATTCATGGTATGGGGAAAGGCTAAGCCATCTATCCAATGCTGTGAGATCAATTGGGGAGGTATCTTTGGTGTGAAGCTGATGCCTGACTGCCTCTTCCTCAGCCTGCTGGTTGGGTGGGTCTAAGGCATTTGGTGACAGGATGCAATCCTCTGCAAGTGGAGCACGCATGTCTGTATTTGCATGCTGCACCACGGGAGCAGGATCCAGTGTTGATCATGTAGCATCTGTTTCTTTGGGGGAGGAGTGCTGTCTCTCTCCCCCCTGAGTGAAATCATTTCTGCCCTCTTGGCATGGGGCCTGACTACTGGGCTGCATCAAATCCATCCATGTGTCAATGTCTTTATGACCAAGTGGGATGCTGGCGCGTCGCTCATCTTTCTCCTAAATATGTCAACATAGGATCTTCAAATTGTGACTTTGTCATTGATGAACATGTTGTTTATCATATACAAGTAACGCCACATGTCGGTCCTTTTCTCTGGCCTATACATAATGTAGATGGGCACAAAAATACAGTACCCCTTAAATCAATTGGGGAAGGACGGGTACGCCTCTTCACCTATTCCATTCTTCCCACATGCTTGTTCTAGGTTCTTTTTACCCGTGTCCATAATTATTTATTTTGTCCTTAACACCGGGTCTCACACTGACCCATGGCCCCTGCGCGTTCTCTTACCTGAGCTCCATTAACCAGACTAGTTTTTGATGTTGGCTTACCTATCAGCAGCGCTTGTAGGAATTTTAGAAGTTTGCGCCTGAATGTGCTGTATCTGAGGGCTTATCGCTAGTGGATTGGATGGGTAGACTGTTCTGACGTGTTGTGTTTTAAAAATGTAATGGGGTCTCTCAGAAACAACATTTCCGCCTGATTCATTTGTGTTTTTCAAATGGGCTTGCACTGTTGTCACCTGGTCCATGTTGCTAGCCGTTAACGTGTTATCTTCTGTTGCTTGAATAGGATGACTGTCTTCTGTACTGTTGAGTTGACCATGTGACACTGAAACAATAGACACGTTAGTATCCTTTGCAGAAAAACGAATTGATTTGCTTGTGTTTTGATGAGGAGGGCAAGGGTGTTTATGGGTTGGGGGTTTTAGATCTTGCAGCCGGATACTGGGAAGCCTGGGGTTCTACACCTTGATGCTGTGATTCACTGGTCCTGCTAAATTGAAAAAATGTGTCCTGGGCGAGGGGGTGGTTAAGAGTATGGGTCATAATGCTCTCGTATTAAATCTCTACACCTAACTGTGTGGCTTGGGTCAATCCTAGTGGGAGAGAATTCCCGACCGGTTAAGCTGTAATCACCTCTAAAAATGGCTGGGGGAATGGTAATTGTCATACATTGCCCAAACTTGTTTGAACTCAAGAATTCACTACCATGTCAGTAGAAGGGTTTAGCCTGAACTTTAACCTAAGGTGGGAAAAAGAGGTTCATTCTGGTAATGTCGGCAGGGACCCCGAAAAAGGTAATCTGCTACTCTGTAGACTGAGAAAATAAAGGTTGGGAGGAATTGTATCCTTCATTGTCCCAGGGCCCTCTTAAATTGTCTGTTGTGGGCATAGGAGGGGTTAAATGCAATACTAAGCTTTCCACATTAAAGTCTGGAAAAAGTCTTCACCCTGGTGGATAGAATTGAACCTGCCTATTAAATTGTGAGTTGGAGCTAGGTGGTGTCCTGTGAGGTGTTCCAACACTATATGAGCTGGCCACATTAAGGTGAGAGCCACTTCCCCTGACAGCACCCACATTGGAGTCCCCTTGCTGTACAAAGGTGCCAGAACTTGGCTGATTTGTAGCTCATCCTGGCAAGCAATTTCTGTGCATGTGCACTTCAGTCGTCTTTTTGACCCGAGGCAGCGCGGCGTGGGACCTCACAGGTGTGTTCCTGCTTTTGTGGATAGCAACCAGAGCAGGAGCAGGACGCTCAAAAGTAAGATCGGCGGTGAGTGGAGTAGTTCTGGGGGTAAAAGGACAATTTGTTAGACAAAAAAGATGGCCACCACAATGTGTGTGTGTGGGGGGGGGGGGGGTGGGGGTGTTCTGCAATCTATGGGGACGATAAATGCTTCTCTTGGGATGGGGCATGGTGATTAAAAGGGGACACTTGGGGAACAAGAACAGATGTGGCTTCCAAAAGGGCAGGCAGAAAGTGTAAATAAAGGAAGAAAGTATAACAGTGAAATAAGCCAAAGATATAACAGTAATTAACAGTGATTAAATTGCATTGAAAATTTGAAAAGGTACAGTGATAACAATTATTCAGATACAAATCATTTTTTCTGGCCACTCTCCTCACAGGATCTTGTGGAGCAGACTAGGACAGAATACACTTCCACAGGGACTTATATAAACTGCCAGGGCACTCCCCTTACTATTATTGGTTGACCTGGACAGAGGGATACTTAACCCTTTACCAGTAAGTGTAAAGTTAACAAAAAGCACGCATTTCTGTGTTTAAGTGCTTTTGTCTTCTGGCATGTCAACCTGTTAGGCTTCGGAATTTTTATGTCATAGTAAACAGTGTCGGACATATCAGTATAGGCATAGTGACTACCACACTTTTAAATTTACCACCCCTTTCAATGCAACATGATTTTGCTAAGGTGCAAAGTTGCTAATTTTTTTATTGCTTTGCCCTCCTTAATGACTCAAGCCCATTAAATTTGACCACTAGTAAAAGATGGTTGTTCATTGGTGCCCGTTTGTCTTTTTTTAGATTTTGCTGTCAGGATGCTCAGGGAAAAATATTTATTTAAATAATGGGATTTAATAAAGATTTTTATTTTGTGCAGCAGACCTCTGCCTGCCCCATTTGAAAAACCTTTTCTTTTCTTGCCATGTAGTCATGTTTCTGTTCTGGGGAGCCTATGGGCAATAGTGAAACTTTTACCTTAGAAGTTATAATAAGGTAAAATGTCTAGAGCAGACACTTCTGAATGAGATCAAATTGGTTACCAGAATACCTCTAAACCCTGCACAAAAATGCATTGAGTTTCAGATCACATGGAGTAACTGGAGAAACTTCTGTTTAGGGACAGAATAGTATAATATATTAAGCAGAGAAAAGCACTGTCATGGAAATGCGAGGCTATATGTGTAAACATTCTACACTTAAGTATAGAAGAGGAGACTATCAGCCATAAATGTATATCCTTACAAGTGAGAATAGAAGCAGAATATCTGGGCAGTTATCTAAGATGTCTGCCTGAAACAGAGTGCTATTCTCGTGGCTGCAGAACAGGTTGACAGGATTACTGTAATATAATTGACAACATTGTTAAAGACTATATCAATCTTGACCCACTTGGTACCAATATCATCATCATCATCATTGTTTATAAAATGTCCCAGATTCCATAACGCCGGACAATCAATTAACATACAGAAAAGACTTACATAAATTCAGTAAGCCTGAACAGAAGCATGAATACAGTTAAGCTTGCTAACAAATACATAAAGACAGTTACGCAGGCTGGCAACATCAGATTCACAATGGAAATGAGTGGTATGCAAACAATAACAGATTGTCGCTCAATTTCAGTGCATATGCACAAACACCAAAGTATTACCATAAATTTCTGCAAAAGACCAGGCAAGGGATTATGTGTATACCGACAGTGGATGAACAAGAGACATAAGATGAAATGTTACATTCTAGCGTGCATATAAACACAAATGTACCAATAATGAAAATTGTGTATGGTCCCACCTATTGGATGCTATGATTGGGCCACATTGTGTAAAGGGGTTGTCAATACAGCCCTTTGTAGACTATATGACAATTACCAATATGGTGTTTACAGATGCCTATTAGATTTTATATTTGGGCTACATATTAATGCAGGCTTAAGTCTTTTGATCAAAATATGAACTAATACCTCATGTTTTCATTTTGCTAGACACACACAGATATGCAGTTTAAAGGATAAGCGCTGACAAATTTATTTTTGTTTTGTATACATATTAAATAGGATTGGCAACATAAAGATGTGTCCACTTTATAAGAAAAATCAGTGTCTTTTAATTTAAAAAAATATCCTTATTATATTGGTGGTATATGTTTAAATAGTAATGTCTTCTGATGAAATAAATGAATGAAGACAATATTGTTGAATAATATGAGTATATTGCAAGTACATGTGACATAAGGAAATGTGTCATAAATTGTACATTAAACAAATTGTTAAAAAAAACACATGGTTTAAAAACATTGATTGAGGTTACCTAGCAGCTGATGAGGTGACCTTCACACCTGCAGAGGCAGATGGAGTTGCTAGGGACTCCTTGATCTTTTGTGCAATCTGTTACAGTCCATATTCTGGATTGTGGTTTGAGAAGTGAGAACTCTTTGGAAAGTGCATTGCCAGCTTCTCACTGAGAATAGAGGATGCCGTGGTCCGGACTTCAGAGAGTTTAGGGGGTAAATGTATCATACCCCGGTTTTGTCACCTCCCGTGAGTTCGGCGTCTTCGCAGCTTAAATTTAAAGCAGCGCTGCCTTGTAAAGGGAAGTTTCCTTTTACAAGGCAGCGCCGCTTTAAATTTAAGCTGCAAAGACGCCAAACTCGCGGGAGTTGACAAAACCGGGATATGATACATTTACCCCTAGGTGTCATACTCTGGGAAAGGTAAAATGTTACAGTTTGTGATGAGGCTCTCAGTGGTGTGAATTTGACATTTAGGGAAGCAGATGTATCTCTCAAGGGCCCCTTGATCTTTTGACTAGGCAGCTACCTACTGTGTCTTAGTAAGTGGGCTCAGGACCCAGAGTAAGTCATTAGTACTCTAACTGAATACAGCAGGCTGTCTGTAGATTGAGAAGTGTATCTGGAGGATTCATTATCTGAAATATATTTATTTATGCTTTTGGTTCAGGCGAGAACCCCAAGAAACTGGGGTTTTAATGTAGACTGCAGGAACTGCAACAAGGCTTGTATGAGTCTGTAGACAGAAAAAGTCACATGCCCCTTATCTACTATTTAAATCTAGTACAACTTATTTTTGAACTTCAACTGGTATCTGTCGCAGCTAGACTACCTCACATTATGTTACATTAAAGACACACCTAAAGAATGCTGTGCTTATTTCTGTAAGGTTTAGCTCCAATGTTCCAGCAATTTAAATAATCTCTGAGCATGAAAGTTCAGTAAATTGAGGACTATACTGCATTGCAATGTAACTATACTATAATGCCAATTACTAAGTAGGTTTTTGTGCATCTTCTATAGAAGAACTGAATAAGTTTTTGCTTCTTAGTAAGACAATACCTAAATTTCACACAGTTAGAAATCATCTGAAATGTCTTAAATACATAGGAAAATAAATTATTCTAAAGTGTCAGTGGTACAGTGAACAAAAAAAGAAGTGTTCATCATCATTAAAAACAGGCTCTCTAAACATGTTGAATGTAGTTCAATGTATGTTATAATTATAAGAGAAGTACTTAGTAATACTGATCTTCATACTAATAAGCTGCATCATTAAGCAAGAGAATTTTGGACTCAAAAAATGCTTATAATTTATACGTTTTGAAATGCAAAAAGCAAATGTTTCTGCATTTCTTACAAAACTTGCGAGTTAAACCTTTTTATTTTGAAAAGCACTTTTACACGATCATAAAAGGTATAGAACAATTTTACTGCCCGTTTATTTTCTCAAAAGTGCACATCTGTTTAGATACCAGTTCAATTCTGACTCATAAACCTTTACAACAGAATTTATATTAAATAATTTAAGAATGTACAGATTATTTAACAGTAAGTGACTTAAAGGTAATAAAATAATAAAACCAGTTAAACTGCTTTGAAAATGGTTGTTTTGCCCCATTTACAAGACTTCTGTATTAGATTCAAAACTGTATATGAATACATAAAGTATTACAGTACAGTAAATGGCTAAATATTGTATTATATTTTACATGCAGAGAAAATAGTGTGTGTATTGATTTAATAAGAAAATAAAACTTACTTGGCGAGACAAGCCACAGAAAGTAACTTGCAGAACTATTTACATTAAATGATTAAGAAAAAAATCATAGAAAAACCATCAATTGAGAACAATTTTAAAATACAATAAAGGTCTTTTACAAATTAGAAATCATATAAAGGTTCAAAACCATAACATAAATATTTTTTTCAATTACATAACACATGAACTTTTTCCCAAGTGCACCATCTTTTGAAAGAGCATCGATTTAAGGGCTTCTGCAGGATTGCAAATTAAGAGCACCAGTTCTCCTAGTATTAAAATCAATTTCAGAAACAAGGTTTATACGATGGGATTGAAATAAATAGGATTCATTTACATCCTGTGAACCCACTTTTCAAATGGGCTCACAGCCCTTCCTTCCCTGCAAAAGGACTTAAATTTATCCGCCATTTCTGGGGTCACAAAAATTCAGCATAACTCCCCATACATATAATGGGACACAGTGTGCACTTTCAGTTTGTTCTTCGGCAGCAAACCTGCTTTCTAGACACACTTTGACCAATGTTGTCATAACTTTATGAGGATCGTTAGGAAAATAATATATAAATGTTGTCATGTAATCTGTACTCAAGTCTGAATATAAAAAACAAACACACAACCTCCATTGGCGCACCGTAGGTTTAAATATAATATTCTAAAAAATAACAAAAAAATATAAATCTATAATTTAATTAGGTTATATAATATAATTGGCTTGGCATCTCCCGCTGCTATACAGGGGAATGTGAAATCCACACAAAACAAAACAATGATAAGGCAAAAAATGTACAGCGCTCAGAGTTATCCTTACCTTAAAATACAGATGTAACACTAACACAGATGTTTACAATTTAACAAATAATTTATTACACAGCTAGAAATAAAACATACATAATCCCAATAATTATGCTGTTTTACACAGAACATATTATACTCTTACATCTGTTTTAAGATTAAAACATTTTGGCATATGTTTGAAACATGTATCTCATATAATCCAAATCTGCTGGTGATAACCTTAAGGTCTCCTTTGAATTGCTACTAGCAAGGGTTTGAAATCTGCCACATCTGCATAAGGGGCTCAAAATATAAAGAAATATAGATGTATAAATGAGCAGGGGATGTTGAAAAATCATCTTATTGAGAGATACCACAATTTTATATAAGAAACACCACTTGCTAGTCTGTGCCATGTTATAACAAATATTCAGCTGACAATGGAATGACCACAATATTCAGACATATTATTCCTTGAGTATTACCAGATAAGAAGGAGAGTGGGTCTGCTCTTACAACAATTTGCTGCAAGTGTGAACAATATGATCCATATAACAGTTGGAGGAAGTAATAGAAGAAACGGTCGGGGGAAGGTCTACTCTCACCCCAATCAGCAACAAGTGCCATCAACTCACCTGAGAACAGCTCATTAGAAACCACATAAATGCCTAGATTGACTTACAGAACTAGAAATGTTGTCTCCAATGTAATGATATCTCTAATGAATAAAGATACATTTTCATTAAAGGTATTTATTGTTCAGGTCCAAATAAATGTATGCTGTTTGGTCTTATAATAATCCACAGTTTAATAGCAGGAATCCAGTATAATCAGCTAAGTGATCGCACATAGCATTCGCTAGTTTTGATTCATTCCAATAAATACATTGTTAAAGGATTAGTTCAAACCAGAGTTTCGGTGGTTCCTTCAGGCAAGACACCTAAGCAGCTGTTGGAGTGAGGTGCCACCACCTTTGGAAGAGCTTTGTTTGAACTAATCTATGACCTGCATTGTATTGGACTAGACCAATGAAGAAAAATCTTAGTGTTATCATTGTATATATTGTGACATCATTACTGTTTTTTTCTAACCTAAACTATTTAAAACAAGGTCACTGGGGCAGCAATACCCTCTTTGCCAACACAGACTTCAGGAATGATGACTGTCCTTGGATCCAGGGTGCGCTGCGCAATGCTTCAGTTATACATTCTTATACTTTATTGCATTTTGTTATATTTTGCTATATTTTGCCATTAACTCTCTTGTACGTTGGAACCACATTAATCGCATTGGACATTTTTTATTGGTGACGATAGACACGGACATAACAGCTGTTTAATCAATATATAAATTAATGTTTGTTTCTCAGATTTCAGTGTGTGTGTGTGTGTGTGTGTGTGTGTGTTTGTGTGTGTGTATCACAGATTTAATTACAATTCCCTTGTTATCTAGATTATTTCAGTTCCTATCAGCAAGCACATGATGGCGGTCATCTTTAGCCCATAGCTTCATAGCTAGTGGCTGCTCTATTTACACATGCCTCACTGTCGACACATGGCTCACTGTCGACCATCTTTAACAATTAACCATTCAACCCTCATGTATTTTGCAATAAAAATCTATAAGACAAGTGCAGCAATATTAAAACTAAAACTCCACAATCTTTGTACCTATAGCAACAGTCCTGTTCTTAACTTCTTACAACACAGATATTATCTCACACAAAAGCCTTTTTGCTAACTTCCATAAAATATCCCTTAAACTCTCTTTCTCATGTTTCTTTTAACAATCTTCATTTACAATTTCACTTATTAAGTACACCTACAATCCTGCACTTACAATTTGAATCCCTTACAAACAATGTAAATCTTAGTTATAACATCTGCACACTTACTTTTCATTAAAAATCACTTACTATTTAATTTAAATCTATTTTTTCCATCTAAGTCAAATATCTTTTCCTAGCAGCCATCACACATTGTCCACTAACCTTCCTTTTGTCTCACATAGATCATTTTCTATCCATCTAAGTCACTAACATTTACTATCCATTCACTTACAATTTATTTACAGTGTTAACGTTCAACAAACATTCTGGGGTGTGGCTTGATGGCCATACTGCCTGGTTGCAAGTTTAATGTGCTCCTCTTTGAGGGTGGAAAAATCAAACCTTAATGGAGGTTTTAAGCACCTTAAATACCCTGTGAGCCTGGCTGATATGGATGGGTGTACTCCCACCGCCTCCAAGTGTGTTTACGGTGCCCAGGGAGACCACACAAAGCAACTCCTGGCTTGGGGCCTACTGGGGCTAATAGAAACAACTGCGCCTGACTCGGCACTGAGTGGTCGCGCTGTGGCCCATCGGAGCATCTGACAGGTCACCGGAGGCCATTGGGGATCGCCTCTACACTTGGGACCCCTGGATATTGATGGTGACCAGCTCCATCTCATCGCCCCAGCAAACGTCCTTTTGCTACAGAGAGGAGGACCGCCAGCTTCTCAGCTCTTCCACCACTCTGCACTTACCTGTCTCCGGTAAAGACCTCATCACACGGCGGGGTAAGCTGACTACAGGCTGTGGCGCTACTGGTGTGGAAGTTGCTCCGGCCGCGAAACCGGAAGTCACCGGTCCCCGCACTTCCGGTCGCGGGTCCCGGGGCCCCGCTGAGGATAGAGAGCCTAGATTTAGTGGGACCTATCCGGGCACTCTGCCTATATGTGAGACTTGCGCCTGTGGTTCCTGGCCCTGTGAGCTGCCGGCAAGTGGGGAGTGACACGCCATTATAAATCGCCAATACTCTATTGAAATCTCCTTGCAGGCAGCTGGCTCCCCTGGTCAGTGTCCGTCTATGTGATTTATTTATCCACTAAGGCAGACTTTACAGTGCTACTGATTCTTACAGCTTTAAAAGTATGCCTCTGCCACCACCTTGTGGTGAATCTCATCGGGTGCAGGCTCTGCTATTGTAGATCATAAAACTCACTCCCAGTTTACATAAGGCTGACGGATTTAAGAGCGCAGAGTGCCTCATCGGGTTATATCTATTGCTGGACACCCTGCACACATTAAAGCGAATTGACTCATCCGGGTTCCAACCATGTTCCTAAAATTGGTGCATTGCCTTTCCACAAGGGCTATCTATACTGTATTGCAACTTGGCTAAATGGCTGAGTGATCCATCCACTGGGGGGGAAGTGAAATGTGACAAAGCAGAACACCGGTTTATAATATAATTGTCAAATATCTACCAACAAAGGCTGAGCTTCCCTCTAAGAAAGACTTTGAGTTACTGGAATCCAGTCTTAAAGATACTGTCAAAAAAGAGGTCGCCACTCTACAAGCGGAGTTAACTCGTATCTCGTCTAGAATTTCCACATTGGAGGACTTTAAAGATGAGTCTACGACTCGGCATGATTTTCTTAGTGACACTGTAGCTCGGCAGGCCCAAGATTTTCTTTTGCTACAAAGTAGAGTGGATGACCTGGATAACAGGGGCAGCAGTAATAACCTGCGTATTTGTGGAATCCCCGAAAAAAATACCCACACAAGATCTAATTGCCTTTCTTTCTAAAGTCTTCAATGGGATTCTTGAGCAGGATCTCTCTACAAGTATGCAATTTGATAGGGCTCACAGGGCCCTGAAACCAAGGGGCTCCCCATCTGAACGACCAAGAGACGTGATTTGTCGCCTGCATTATTACGTACAGAAGGAAGCGATTCTCCAAAAATCGAGAAAGCTGGACGGCATAGAGTATGATGGAAACAGGCTTCAAATCTTTCAGGATCTCTCCTGGAATACCTTGTTAGACGAGCACTTCATGAACACCAACTGGTCGACACATGGCGCCTTCAACAGCCTGGAGAATGAGATTACTCTTTCTTCTCCCATCCACATAATGTTTACTCATGAATTGACTATCTGTTTCTTTCACATAGGGCCCTTCCATACCTCTTAGCATCATCCATTGGCCAAATAACTTGGTCAGATCACGCTCCGATATCAATAACTATCCAACTCACTCAATCCATGACCAAAAAGTGCACCTGGCGTCTTAATGAGTGTCTCCTGCAAAACACAACTTATAGAGATCAATTGGCCACAGCATTAGATGACTATATCACAGATAATGATACTCCTGAGGTCTCCAGAATTACTATCTGGGAGGCACATAAGTGTGTCATGAGGGGGAAACTCATCAAATTGGGCTCCCGTGTTGAGAGAGAACGTACTGCTCGATGGGATCAATTATTACAGCATATTAGAGAGTTAGAGACGGCACATAAATCCTATGCGGCCAACGACCTGTTAAATAGGCTGACTGAGACTAGGTCGGCACTTAACAAGCTGTTAAATGATAAAGTCAAATTAAACTTTAGTAGGTGCCGACATCGTTTCTTCCGGTGGGGTAATAGGCGAGGGCCTTGCGAAAGCAACGAGCAAGGGCCTATATTGCCTCGATTAAGGATGGTAAAGACCGAGACTGTAAGCTGACCTCGGACATAGCCAGTGCTTTCCACACTTCCTATACCAAATTGTATAATCTTGAGACCCAGGTTGGTTGTGCAGACGACTCCACTCATTCAGCTCGGATCTCGACATATCTGAAGGAGATGGGTTTTCCTACTCTTTCAAGTCCAGACAGTGACATACTAGAACAACCCTTCACCGAGGGGGAGCTAAGGGAGGCTATTAAATCTACACCTGGGGGTAAAAGTCCGGGCCCTGATGGCTTTACCATTGCTTACTACAAGACCTTTAAAGACAAGTTGATACCCCTAATGGTGTCGGCCTTCAATGCGATTTCCAGGGATACTTTTTTCTCCTCCCAGAGCTTGGAAGCGCACATAACTGTAATCCCTAAAGAGGGAAAGGACCCCTCCCAATGCGCGAGCTATACGCCTATCTCCTTGCATAATGTGGATATTAAGATGCATGCAAAACTTATTGCAAATAGATTAAAAATGCTACTCCCAGAAATTGTTCACGCAGATCAAGTGGGTTTTGTCCCAGGTCGAGAGGCTCGGGACAACACCACCAAGATGATAGACCTGATTCATTTGGCTTCTCGTTCAACAACATCGTCAATGCTTTTGTCCACTGATGCAGAGAAGGCTTTTGATTGCGTAAGTTGGCCTTTTATGAGAGGGATCCTTGAGCACCTGGGTCTGGGACTGGTTGGTCTTCACAGAATTCTGGCACTTTACTGAAAAACCTACGGCTCAAATTAAAATAAATGGAGATTTGTCAGAGACAGTCGTGTTGAACAATGGCACCAGACAGGGGTGTCCGCTCTCACCACTTATTTTTGTGTTGTGTATGGAGGCGTTGGCAAGAGCTATCAGGGCCAACCCAAATATCTCGGGCCTACAAGTTGGCGAGAAAGAGCATAAACTCGCGTTATTCGCAGACAACCTTTTAGCCATTATCTCCAATCCAGTTGTTTCTTTACCCAATTTAGTCAGTGAGTTTCAAAAGTTTGGCGTGTTATCTAATTTTAAAATTAACTATAGTAAGTCGGTGGCTATAAATATTAAGACCCTAGCTTCAGTGGTAGAGGGGCTGAAACTTGCCTTTCCTTTCATTTGGCACCCTTACCAATTAAAATACCTGGGGGTGATAATCCATAGTGACCTCACAAGTATTTATAATCTTAATTTCAGACAACTTTTGGGCAGGGTCCGAGCTGACTTGAGGGAGTGGCAGAGTAAGAATTTTACTTGGATGGGTCGGGTCAATATAATCAAAATGAATGTCCTCCCCCATCTTTTATATCTCATTCAGACTTTACCGATTCACGTGCCGGACTCATGGTTTCAGGGCATCCAACGAACGGTGCGCGAATTTGTGTGGTGTGGGAGACGCCCTAGATTCAAGCATGAAATATTATTCAGACGAAGACACTTGGGAGGACGCAACTTCCTCACTTCTCCTCTTACTATGATGCTGCAATATTGGATAGAATAATGGAGATGTCTAGTAGGGTCGGGTCAAAACAATTGGTGGAAATTGAGTCGTTTTCTCTGGAATCCCCGGCTGATACATTACTCTGGCTATCCAGAATTCCTAAGATTGCTCATCCTTCTTTAGGTCCCACGTTAGCGAAATAGTCTAAGCTTAGAGCCCTTCCATGTATCTCCTCAACAATTTCCCCACTAACCCCATTATGTAATAACCAAATGTTCCCTCCGGGGATTACCCCACTAGCTTTCAAACAGTGGTCTCAAGCAGGGATCCCTCGTGTCGGCCAGTTGGTGGGTGCTATGGGGTTCTCTCATTCACAGAGATCCAATCCAAATGGGATTTGCCTAATGCAGAGATATGAAGATACCTACAGATTAAACACCTTTTGTCACAGGGTCTCCCAAAACAACACACTTCTAGGAGTTTAACGGTGTTTGAATCTCTGTGTTTCAGGTCATCATGTCCCTCACATTCCCTTTCAACCGTATATAAGCTTTTGGTAGAATATCTATTCGTATCCCCTCCAAAATTTACCAAAGAGTGGGAGAGAGATTTAGGGTTGAGTTACAAGAGGCAGACTGGTCTAAAATCTTTCAGGCAGCTCACGCGTGTTCTCCTAATGTTTCAATCCTAGAAACCCACTATAAGGTAATTACCAGCTGGCGAAGGTCTTCCGCAGGGTGCCCGATACTTGTTGGAGATGCAACCAGGGTTTTGGTCCTCTTTTGCACATCTGGTGGGACTGCCCCGTGTTGCAAATGTTCTGGTCCTGGGTGGTGAGCATCACGCGGAAGTTGCTAGGTCAAAACATACCCAACACTCTAGTGTTCTGGCTGTTAAATAAAGTTAATAAGCCTCTATCAAGTTTTAAAAAATCTCTCTTAAAATTTATTATCTTGGCAGCGAAGGCAGTAACTCGCAGTGAAATGGAGATCAACCATGCCTCCGAGTATTCGGGACTGGTCTAATAGATTGGAACACTATAGGATCATGAATGAGATGCACCTGTCCACCACAGACTCGTTTGAAATGTATTATGCTATTTGGGGTCCATGGTTAAATCTTCTGGACTCTCCAGAGTCCCCGATTTCAAATTTGACTGATTGAGTGGTTTTGTTCCCCCCCATTTTTGCACCCGAGGGTTGGCTTGGTTGGATGGACCATTTGGGCGCGTCGTGTGCCCGGCAGATACATAACCTACTAGGTTGGCAGAGCTTTAAACTAAACTGAAGCTTGAATGAGGAATTTAGCTAGACTCCCACCCCCTAATGTGGTTCCCCCTTCCCTTCCCTTCTTTCCCTTTGTCTTTGTCCATATGTTATTGGTTATATGGTTATTAGCAGGTATGTGTATGGGTTGGCATATCTCTTTTACAGATTTCTGAGTACATTTTGGACTGGTGCCAGGATGTCATTTTCTCAGTGTCAATAACATACCATGCCATCTTGTTGGTTGTACATGTATAACCTGTATATGTGTGTAAAACCCAATAAAACTTAAATTAAAAAAAACAAACATTCTATAACTCCTATTGCTTAAAAACACTTTATGACTGAACAGTGAACATACGAGCATAATTAATCATTATATATCATTATATATCCCCTCATGATCACATATTACCACAGTTCTGAATGGCTTATGGAAGCTTTTCTGTTCCATTTTTTTTAAGTTCCAGAGTGTGTCCAGCTAGTGAAGAGAAAGATTGACATTGTGTCTATGTATTTCATACATCATTTCCAAAGGTAGGCGGAGTTCCATTGCAGGATGTCTTAAGAGATGTTAATTAAGCAATGGTATAAGCAGCTCATACTTTGAAACCAGAAAACAGGTTTGTTAAGAGGAGAGAAAGACACAGAGAACCTAGACAGCTTTGCTGGTCCCCTGTAGTTAATTAACTACTGCGTAGGTGCAAATCGGCACATGTGCAATCTGCATCTAAAGAAGCTGTGACCATTACAGGGATGGCCAATTCCTGTCATTGCAGAGGGGTGTTCAGGAGTGATTGCTGCTTCAGTGGTCCAGCAGATTTTTTCTTAGATGTAGTGCCTACAGGATTCCATTTTGACAGGTAACTTAAATACTTGGAAAGTTTGAAAAAATGTATCCGAAACAGAAACAAAGTAAACTAGCGTGTATTCCAATTGTTAGTATTTGTTAAATAGCAACTAAATCTGTTTGAAGCGTTTCATTATTCAATGGTAATTTCATCAGAAGATAAAGTGGTCCAATAACAAAGAATCTTTATATGTGAAGATTGCTAATCAGGTGTGTGTATCTTAATCACCTTTCATTTGCGTTTGACTTCAAAAATGCATACTTAAAAAACATTATATTCAAAGCACAATAAACTTTTAATCATTAGATGTTATTGAAAACGAATATATATATCTAAAGTGATTTTTTATTATTTATCAGACATATATAATTAGCTTCTTCAGTAGATTGACAAATATGAGCAATACCAATTAATAATAAATATTGAATATTAAGGAATTCAGGAGCTTCCATTCTCATTCAACTCAATATACTGATGTACATACAAAGAGTAGAAGGAATTGTCAGATATACATATCTACATTCACAATTAATCCTTCCAGAGTCAAAGCTCTTAAATTATGAATCCAAAAAGATTCCTTCCTACAGAGTTGTGTGTAAATGTTTTCACTTCTAGATGCAGGTGGGGTGTACCTCAAACCTGTTAATTTAAACTATTGGGCGTAACGGCATGAATAGATAAAAAAATGTCCAGGGATACTATGTTGCCTTATATAATTAGTTATGTCTCTACTATGTTCAAGGAATAGAATTCTCAGTTTACGTTATACTGAAGGAAACACAAATAATCCAAAAGATATATTACATAACTTGTATTACAATTTATAAATGCTTTTATTGGATATTTTTTTTAGTAGCATATGATTGGAAGAGAGTTGCTCTCTTCTTAATATAAATACATGTGATACATGAATATCCCCTGCATCTGTTTCTAATTATTATTTATGTCAGTGTCGATTTAGTGTAATTAAATTTCTTACTGCTTTTAAAATGGCTAGGTGCTATCCTCTTTATAAGACTGCTTTTTTTGAAAAAGATATATGGCTTAATCTCTATGTTTGTCCTCAGAATAGGGTGAAACTTCAAAAGTGGAAAATTCTTTTTCATTATTGTTCTAATTTTGTATGATGCATAAGTAAACTCAGAAAATGTAATGAACCGATTTCCCTTTTAGATTTTTTTCTTCTTATTTTGTTTGCTTAATAGTAATTGTTCCCTATCTAAAGTAAGAGTCTCAGTGTAGAACTTATTTAAGAGCTCTCGAGGATGGTATTTTTCACCAAAGGCTTCAAGAAGTTTACCTGCTTGATATTTGAATGTACAAATTTCAGAATAGTTTCTATGCAGGTGTTTCAGTTGGTCCTTGGATATATTATTGATCCAAGGACAATGATGTTTACTTTTATAATGTAAATAATTCTTAGAATCTGCTTTTTGACAGAAGGTTTTGGCAACAATTTTTTGATTGACTAGTGCTATGGAGATATCCAAGAAGATCGGTGTATATTACCAGCGAATTTCAAATTAAAAGATTTATTGTTCAGAGATGTGTTATTACAGACTGTGCATCATCATTCCAAATAAAAAATACGTCGTCTATATAATGGCCATAGAAGAAGAGGCTCACCCCAAATCTGCCTCCCCACAAATGCTGCTCTTCGAAGAGTCTCATATACAGATTAGCAAAACTCTAAAAAGTATGAATGGAACCTGAAATATTTCTATTCTCTTTTGATGGCATATGTCTCATATTTACCATAAGAGTAGGTGGTTTCCTGCAATTAGTGGATTCTGAAGCTGTAAAAATTTTACATTAGTAACCTCTTTTTCTGGAACACCAGGAAAAAAAAAATCTTAATTTTACCATTTGAGATTACCGTATATACTCTTGTATAAGCCGAGTTTTTCAGCATACTTTTGTATGCTGAAAAAGGGCACTCGGCTTATACACGGGTGAACTTACCTGGTGTTCGGTCCCTCGGCTGTCAACTTCTACATATGCGTTCCAACAACAGGAAGTTCGGCATTTGGAACGCAAACTTGCGTTCCAAATGCCGAACTTCCTGTTGTTGGAACGCATCTGCCAGGTAAGTGAAAAATCTCCCGAGGAGAAGAGACAAGAGCGAGGGTGCGGGAGGCTGAGTCTCTGCCAGCAATGTCATGCTGCATCCCTGGGTGACCATTCTGGACTCGGATCGGCTGCTCTTCCTCCAGCCTTTTGTGGTTTCTTCTGGGACCTTTTCGGCGAGAGCACCAGTAGGGAGGGATCCACTTCCTTTCAAATGCTCGGAAACTTTGTTGTGCGGATCCGAACCGGCCCGTCCAGTTAGGGAACACCTCCACTCTTCACTCCGCATTGTGAGTCCTTGTTGTACTTAATGGTGATATGTTAGTGGAGGGGGTCACAGTTCTCAATCACAAGACGACCAGTATAGACTACTAGATGTGGGAAGATGTTGACTACAGAGAGAGGAGCTGTGGAGGAATGGTTATCTGAGTTTAAGACCCTGCCTGAGGCATCCATTACAAGTTATGCTGTAAGTTTGAAGGAGAAGAGTTCTTTGGTCTCTGCCCTGTATGAAGTGATTCAGGAACCTCAGAGTGAGCTGCTGGAACCAGTCTGCCACCAACTCTTTGAGTTCTACCGCAGCAAAGAGAAGCACTTGAGGACGTTTACGATTCAGTTCCTTCCAGAACTAATATGGTGTTACCTGTCTGTGTCCACCAGCAGGGACCTACAGAGCAATGGCTGCATCGAGGCTCTTCTGCTGAGTATCTACAATTTGGAAATTATGGATGAACAGGGACACAGCAAGGTTTTGTCGTTTACAATTCCATCCTTATCGAAGCCATCCGTATTCCACGAGCCTTCTAGTATAGGGTCAATGGCACTCACAGATGGAGCTCTGTCACAACATGGCCTCGCCAGGGTCGTGTACAGCGGACCTCATCCACAGAGAGAGATGTTAACAGCTCAAAACAGGTTTGAAGTATTGACATTTCTCTTACTGTGCTATAATGCTGCCTTAAACTACATGCCAGCTCTTTCCCTCCGATCCCTGTGTCAGATGTCCTCAAGGCTCTGTGTCTGTGGATACCCTCGCCAACATGCAAGAAAATACATGGGTGTCAAGAACAGAATACAGGTCTCCTCTGAATTTATGGTGCAGCTTCTAACCGGCATTTACTATTCATTGTAAGATTACACCTGTGTGGTATTGTCTGTCTATCTCCATGTATGTTATGTGTAAGTGCCATTCTGCCACCCAAGTGTCAGGACACATAGGAGCCAAGGGGTGAGCCACAGATATTCAGAGGGCCATCTGGAGTCTTATAGATCCATGAAATGCTAAATGAAATTATTTTGTACAGTAATTTTAATATATATATAAATATAATATTCTGTACAATATATATTGCTTGTACAATATGCAAATGTTTGTTAATAGACATGGAATGCAAAATACTATGTAAAAGTATGTGGTATATCGTGCTTTTATGAAGTATTTTTATCATTACATAGTGTTGGTCACCACTACTTAAGTAAAGCAGGAACATCGGTGTACAAGTTATACTACTAACCAGTCCAACTAGAACAGTTGGATTCCTCCTGGTTGGGTGTGTGTACATATATACATGCACTTAATATAGCTCATTTAGAGGTGGATGCATAAAGTGTGTGAGTGTAGTGCATATGTTAAGTCTCGAGATGTATCCAGTTTAGACACAGTAGTATTTGTACCAGGCATACGTCAGACTTTAGTGTGCAGAGATGTGGCTTCACATTATTAGTAGTGAATGCTGTAGTCATATTACCATTTTTGTACACAATATAATAATGTAATAAAGTATCATACACACACGAAAAAAAAAAAATCTCTCTCTCCCTCACATAATGAACAAACAATACAGCCACCATGTTCATACATTTATATCCCTACCCCTTATATACCCCTTTATTTAGGTTAGGTTGTACCCAATGATTTTATAATCATTTATGAATGTTCCTTGTCATCTAGCTACAAATGATTTCATACATTGAAACTATCATTTTTATTTAGGTTTTTGAATTAGCGCTCTTTTCCACCCTAGGCTTATACTGGAGTCAATAAGTTTTCCCAGTTTTATGTAGTAAAATTAGGTGCCTCGGCTTATATTCGGGTCGACTTATACTCGAGTATATACGGTATGTTAAAAATATTTTCGTTTAAGTTATCTACAGGTATTTGTTTCCCTTATTTTCAGCCAGATCGGTTTCAGATTTTTGTATTCTTTGATTTAATTTTTTTTTTCTGTGTTCTGCATATTTCCATACATTATGCTTAACCTACTCTATTTCTTTCACCAGTAATTCTACTTTAAGTTAATCAATGATTTTGAGATTCCTGGTCCCTATACTCCTAACAGCACAGGATCATTTTTTCTTATGGAGAATACTGTGACAACATGTTTTGATTTAACCTGTCACATATAACATCGATATTGGCTATTTTGTGGAACAATGTTTAAAAGACTTCCCTCATGCAGCGGATCTGTAATTTTACATGTCTAAAAGAAAAATATAAATTGGTTTTCCGGCATGATGTCTATTTGATGCGTTATGAATTTAACAGGGACCTATATATATTTATTGTTGAATTTATACCTATAAATTGGGATTAATAAATCAGCTAATAGTATTCAAACTGATTTCTTCACCCATCAACTATATTTTCCTAGAGTGCATAATTCCAGATAGTTTCACATAGTTTTCATAGTTTTGTGTCAGCCAAGAAAATTCCATTTATTGCCAAATTGTAGGTTTTGAGTGAAGTTTAAGCTATGCTCTTCCAGTCACTTTATTTATATATATATATATATATATATATATATATATATATATATATATATATATATATATATTCCTGTAACTTTCCCAGGTCAAGCCTGCCTGAAAGCACTGTCAGACATACATTATAGGCTTATGCTATTTAAAATAAAAAGTGGTACTGGAAGACATGCACATAATTCAAAAATATACACATTGCCTCCATTACTTGTTCATAACAGTTTCTTATTAAAACATGTATACAAAAACCACAGCATACTGCACAACGTCTTCCACTTGCATCCTTCATAATATAAACCATCATCTAACTTATATTTAACTAGGGTCTTGCTAATTCTATGACAGGTTCTATTTTTTTTAAATACAGCCTATTTAGAGCCTATAGCAAAAAAGAACTCCCCTTCCTCAAACCAGTTTGCATGGTAAAGGGACAGATCAAAATCAGGATTACTACAGTAATAGCACATCAAGCGACATTCTGTCCCTCCTCCATCAGGTGTATTAGTGTAACAAAGTTTTGGTTTGCTGAATTATTTAATTGATTATTACATTACAAGTGGGCATTTGGGGATAAAATCATTGTGAAAAAATAATGTTAAAAAAATCTAATTCTTGCACTGATCCACAAAATTTGTTCCACCAATATGATGTAGAGATTGTAGGTTTATTGTTGCATTTGGACTGATGATTCCTGCCAATGTTTTTTTTAATTGTATTACATTTCAGTACAACTACAACCTGATGTGATGCAATATCATTATACATTCTTGCAAAAGGACAATTAATTTCTCAATCGAAGAGATGAGATATGATGCAATTTATTGTAAACAAAAATTGTATCAAGCAAAAGTTACCCTGTGCGCTCACTGGCTAAATGATTAAAATACTAATATGTATTATATAGTGTACCTCATGTATGGTAGTGGATAACCTCTACTGATTAGACAACACTCTATGGCATGAAAGGTCTCATTTATTAATCCCTATACATATGTAAACTAAATAGGATAAAAACAATTCTAAAATATATGAATACATGTACTAGTACTCCACTGAAAAGTCCAATGTCAGGATAAAAGGCAATTCAACAAAACATTTCTAAAACATATGAATACGTATACTTGTGATAAGCTGAAAAGTCCAATGCCAAGATTGATATTTGTGGCGCAATCAAGATGGATACAGGTATTGTTAATTAGACACAGTCTATGATTCCAATGGGTGTATCTTCAGATGTTAGATTATATTCCTATTTGGTAGATGGAATGCCCGTAATTTAAATTGCAAATGTATAATGTCTCATAAAGATCTAGCGGTTTTTGATTGACGTGAGTGATCACGTTCTGGTTGTTAAATAATATAGCGATAACGGTATGTAAGACAACGGTATTTAACCTAATGAAAAAATTGTGCTTAGTCCATATGTATCCCACACACCAAATAGGAATATAATCTAACATCTGAAGATACACCCATTGGAATCATAGACTGTGTCTAATTAACAATACCTGTATCCATATTGGTTGCGCCACAAATATACAAGTATACGTATTCATATGCTTTAGAAATGTTTTATTGAATTGCCTTTTATCCTGACATTGGACTTTTCAGCGGAGTACAAGTACATGTATTCATATGTTTTAGAATTGTTTATTGAACTGTTTTTATCCTATTTAGTTTAGTTTACATATGTATAGGGATTAATAAATGAGACCTTTCATGCCATAGAGTGTTGTCTAATCAGTAGAGGTTATCCACTACCATACATCAGGTACACTATATAATACATATTAGTATTTTAATCATTTAGCCAGTGAGCGCACAGGGTAACTTTTGCTTGCTATTGTATTACTAGGGAGGGATCCCTGGTCCTGTCTGCAGCTCCTGCAACCATCAGGAGGTGAGCACATAATCTTCACCCTTTTTTACCAAAAATTGTATCAAAACATCTCCATCTGTATTATTATATAAGTGCCACATTTCTTCTGCTTTGATTCCATGTGTATGCTTGCATACATGTATGTCTTATTGTAACAATTGTCTCGTTAATGATAACGAAGAAAGCCCTTGAATGATGTATACACATGTTAGTCTAGTTTAGCACTGGTCAAACAGAGTTATGGGCGTAAATGTATCAATCTCCGGTTTCTTGAACTCGTGGGAGTTCGGCGAGATGACAGCTAAAATTTAAAGCGCCGCTGCCTTGTTAAGCCACTTTAAATTTTAGCTGTCATCTCCCCAAACTCCCACGAGTTGAAGAAACCGGAGATTGATACATTTACCCCATGGAGTCTATTGGGTCCCCTGGTCTTCACCAAGAATCGCTGCAAGGCAGGGTGGACCTTTGCGGCCAGGAACATGCAGGTCACTGCCCTCTGATTAGCCACTATGCGTAACATAGTGGAGTAAAAAAGAAATGTGAAAGCAGGTCCGCTAGCCAAGAACTTATAAACTGGCGGTAGCGAGATACAAAATCAGTATGCAGAAGGGAAGTACAATAACAGGCTGGGATCTGGTACACAGGAAGTAGTGCAGTACAAATCAGGATCTGAAAGAGAGAGTGGTCAAAACAAGCAAGGACTGGTACATGAGGGGATAACAAGAAGAAGCACTATCCATGAAGGAATCACAAGGAAAGTCAAGGTAAGCAGTAATGCATCATAATAGGGAGTCAGTCTGGGTATGAATACCTCTTGCTCTGACACAGATGCAATGTCAGAGTGAGCTTATTAACTCTTCAGGTTTGAATATGCTGCCTCTCAGTCACGATCATGTGACTGCCTAAATCAGGAAGTGCTGACCTCTTTATTTAGACAAAGGAAATCAGCAGCCCGGAAGTGTGGAGCAGGTATGTTTTGATACACGTCTCATGCAAGCAATATTTATTGATAATTCTGCAGGTGCATTTTAGAATTTTGAAGAAGAGTATTTTTACAAGACCCATCCTTTTCACTTGTGTTATAGGATCCTGTGTTCTACCATAATAATGATGCAATGCCTTTGATCTTATTAATAATTAATCTCATTAATTATTGGGATATAATTTAAAAAAAATATTATTTAAATATTTCACTTCTCATGAATGAGGGTATGTTTATATGTTATAGAGATATGTTTTAAAGAAATATAACTAATAAAGGTACTGACCCATAATTTTTATTATGAATATTGTAAAGGATAGGAGTGCTCTACAAGTCCATTACTTTGATTTCCTTTTCTCTTTCTCATATTATTTATTGGAAGAGCACCCCCTCACCTAAATATTAATATTAATTTAGGGATGAGGTATATCTTAACCCTGTGCGGATGATTCCTTTTTAATGTGTAAAGATTATAGAAATAGTTAGATGACAGGATTAGAGTAAAATAGTTAATATAAATTGATATAAACTTTACATATATATGCAAGCAAAGTATGTTATAAGTTGCAGTCAGAATACATATGAGGTAAATAAGTTAAATGTAACAGATAAGGTAAGTAGAGTTAAAGATTCAGAGGAAAGTTAATTAAAATACATGGAAGCAAATATTAGTTATTGCAGGATAAACTTACAGTGGAATGTTGCAGTGTTGTCCAGTACTTTCAGTTGTGTGTGATGTGTGTATTTTCAAAAAAGACAGTTTTGCCTGCTTCAAGAGTTTATAAACCTTTACCCAGAATGCATTGTTTCAGGTGGGGGTTGTTGATCTCTGCCACACCTCCCACAACTGGACACTGCTTGAAATGATGACTCACTGCTCTGTGTTTCTTAGCTGTAACTTTCTGTCCTGTGGGCAATGATTTCTTTGAAATTCTCTCTGCCAAATGTCATGTAAGTCTGTTTGTTTGATATGCTCTGGCTTTGAGCACATAAGTTTGGCATGTGCAGAGAGCAGTGGAATGCTATTGGCTATTATGCGTGGCTCAAACTCCGCCCACCGCAATTGATTCATCAGTGGCGATATAGGAGCTTCTTCACAACTTGTTACTCGCACAATATATTTCTACAGTTTAGTTTACAGCGTACATTTCCCAATTAGTGTTTTAGATTGTGAACTATGTGGAGTTCTCAGTACCACAGCCTGGGCTACTTATGTTCCTGTGGTCATCTGTTATACAAGTTTCATTGTTAAAATGCTTGGGGACAACTTAGTGTTTTTGCAAAGCCTCATCTAGGATTTTCTCATCTCTCAAGTATCCAGCATACAACTCCTGTCATAATATATTACCAGGTGTGGGATGCAGCTTGGGCAGAGTATATAAAATTGTAGTGATGGGATTATGATTAATTAATTTCCTAATATCACCTCAACATTCTTATTTGCCTCTTTATGAAGTTTCTCAAAAAGAGGTGATCACTTATAGGTTTATAGGTAATAATATCTGAAAGTTGTTGAAACATTTTAACCACCGAATAAAAAATATCCATAATTATCATGCTCGCCCATGGATGGTACACATAGATATTTGATACAACATAATACATTATTGATATATTTTGGCTTCATTCCAGGAAGCGCTTTTACGTCCCAGTCTGTGGAAAGGGTGAAGAGAGGCCTATGTCAGTAGCATTTGCTCAGTTAAGGAATGTTAAATCACAAGAAATGAGCAGCTATTTTAATGAAGCTGATATTGTTGCTATATCTAAATAAAGACTTTTCACTTTTAAATGATACTTTTAGATTTTGTTGCTTTCCATGGCTGGCAAGTTAAGTGTTTTTTTTTAATTGAAATACCATACACTTCTGTGGACATTTAATATTGCCTAATAGCTTAAGAAATTAAAATAGACATGGTTCCCTGGATGCATCTTCAAATTGAGAATCATAAGTTGTATTGAGACTTAATTTCCATATGCCTATTAAGGTTATGATGATTGATCTTTAATTTTTATTGATTTTTAGTTTATATTTAGCTTCTGTTTGGCAATTGGTAATACATACACCATCTATTGAAAAAATCATGCAATTTCCTATTGATTATATTATATTGATGTGTTTAGGATTTTTTTTCTTTGTATAAAATGATTAGGGTTTGATAACCTCACACATTCTTTCATTTTCTAATTGTGTTCTGATGACTGAATGTTTAATATGTTAATAGAGGGAGGGGAGAGGCAGCTCACAGGAAGTGGGAATCAGCTGTGGACACTGTGACATCAAAAAGTAGTGGAACGGGTTAAAAAGAGGAGGGTCAGGACTTTATCTAAAATCAGGAGGGGGTCTCTCCCTGTTTGCTAACTATTGTTCTAGCAAGTCTGCAACACAGTCCGAATGGCACCATCACCGCAGGGGGGAGACCACTGATGTCATGCACTATTTCCACCCCTGTTACCACCCAAACTCTCCACACCACCAATCAGAAGAGGACAATGAGTGGGGGGTTGTGGAAGGGACAAAAGGGGAGCTGTCTGGGGGAGGGGGAGAGTTGTTGGAGAATCTTGAGACAGTGAGGACTTGGACTGTTGGAGGGTAACCGTATTCTCGCAGGGCCTTAAAGGAATGCTTAAGGCAGGAGCTTCTTGACAGAGATCGGACAGTGTACCTCTAGGACTGATTCTGTTACCACTCCATCGGGAGACACTCGCAGATTCTGGGGAATTGGTGAGCCTACATCGGTAGGGAGACTATACCCAGGGTCCCACCAAGCTGGTGTAGAGTTGGCCGAGCAGCTGGGATCAGCAAGATACACAGACCCACCTTAAGGATCAGAAACCGTGGCCCACTTGGATTGTCAGCTGTGGATTTTATTACCAGGAGTTTGGGCCTGCTAGGACTCTGTGCTTGGAGGTAACCTGCTGGGGACTTTGTTGGGGAGTTTTGACTTGCACTGGTGATTTTCTGACACTTGATATATTTGGTGGGGGAACAAGTTTCTCCTTGGGGAGCACTGTTGTATTTTACTAAGTGTGTACACTTTGTTTAATAAAAGGGATTATTATTTCTTTCCTGTCTCCTTACCTGTGTGACCTGTGAGCCTAGAGGACAGGGTATCTAGTGAGCTTTGGTTCTAACCCCGGTGTCCTCACATTTAGTAATACATCTCATTTCTTATTTTGTTATTCAGGTCCATTGGAAGGTGAAATTGATTAAAATAAGAAAGAAAATAAAGAAGATAAATCTAAAATCACAAATGAACAGTTCAGTAGAGCCAGATATAGTGTACTATTGTAATAAGGATTTTATTGATTTTTAGTCATAAATATCTTGTTCGTTATTGTTGTTATTACAATTTTTTTTATGTTCAGACTATAATTACTATCCTTTGTTTAGCCTGTTATATATATTTAGCTAAATCACTAAGACATAATGACAGAAAGATTACTAAAACATGTCTGATGCTGTGAAATAGTGGTGTAGTGATATATCACAGCCAGGGTTGGAAAATTATCAGTAAATTTAGAGTCTTTGTGATACTAGGGATTTTTGTAAACTTGCTTGATGAAAGGGCTTCTGTGCTAAGAAAGCTAGCAAATATTAAAATTTATTTTGGTTAGCCAATAAAGGTATCACTCCTATAATACTTTTGTCTTTTTTGACACAAAAGTATTCAACATCACATAGATTTTTCTGCAATAAAAAAAAGTGTGCTACTCATTCTGATACTAGGGATATAAGCCAGGTTTTTAGTTTACATCCAGTATTTCACACTTGTCCAGGGGAAAAAGCTCTATGGTTATTCTATATAGTCTTATATCTCCTTGTATATTCCTTTTTTTAATTTCTATATATAAATGAGGCATTTTTTTATCCAAATTGGTCTCTAATCCCATTTGGCTAAATCTGCACAAAACTGTGCTATATTAACATCCTATATTTTTTTTAATGCAAAATTAGAGAAGTCTTAAATAGGCATATTTATATGTTCCTGATAATGAATAATGAGAGCATGCTCCTTATTGGCTGTTCATCTATTAAGTAAGTGTGCAGGCGAAGGAAATAATAATAAGGACAGATTTATTAATTATTTCTAAGAATAAGAGAGCACTGATCAAAGTGAGCACAAATTTGTATTTTTAAGACTAAGGGATCACATAACTATATTTATTATACTAAGGTTGCACATATCTATGTTAATTATATTAATAGTATACAGATCTATATTTATTATTCTAAGGTCACACAGTTTTTTTTTAATGATAGTAAAGGGGCACAATTCTTTTATTTTTCTTCTAAGGGAACCAAAACTTGTAGAGGCTATTTTTGAGGCACTTTAAGTAACAGTTTGTACTTCAGGTGTGGGGTCCAAACTTTTGTTTGAGACCCCACCCCTAGAGGACCTGTCATGATGCTGACTAGCACAGGCTGTTACTAAAGGGAAGGGAAAGGAATTTTTATAAAATTATTTCACTATTTATTTTTCCACAGTTTGAAAGGCAAGATAGCTCAACAACCTCTTTTTTCCCAATGGGATTTCTGGCAATTTTTGGAAAACCGCAGCCTGATACATTTCCTGTTTTGTATTATTTACATATAAAAAAATTAACAAAACTACCCTTTAGTAAATTTCCCCCTTTGAAAAATGAACTGGAACAAACCTACTCTGAATCATTTTAGTTAATTTCATATTTTAATATATCAATTAAAATTTCAGGTGATGCAGCATATCCCAAGATTACGCTAATGTGACACTCATGTTGATCAATTTGGAAAGAGAGGAATATTGTATATGCTTTCCAGATATTACACTCAAATATGTTAAACAGAAAATATAATTTGCATACAATGTTATGTTATCCCTTTTTTACGTATGCTTGTAGCTTTACATTTTTTTATTGCTAAACACATCATCATCATCATCAACATTTATTTATATAGCGCCAGCAAATTCCGTAGCGCTTTACAATTGGGAACAAACATTAATAAGACAATACTGGGTAATACATACAGACAGAGAGGTAAGAGAACCCTGCTCGAAAGCTTACAATCTATAGGACAATGGGAGTTAGAAACACAAGGGCATGTGCTACATCATATTGCACAATGGACCAGCCAGACTGCAAAGGTAAAAGTACTGAGTGGGCTGTGTGTGTTGCAATGTTGGTCAGAAGGTTGTTGTCTTGCGTTAGCAGTGTAGAGGATGGCAATAGGGTAATCTAGGGAAATTAAGATGATGGTTGAGGAATATCATAACCTTGTCTGAAGAGGTGGGTTTTCAGTGAACGCTTGAAGGTTTGAAGACTAGAGGAAAGTCTTACTGTGCGAGGGAGGGAATTCCACAAAGTAGGTGCAGCCCGGAAAAAATCCTGTAACCGAGAATGGGAGGATGTGATGAGAGTGGAGGAGAGACGTAGATCTTGTGCAGAATGGAGGTGTCGAGTAGGGAGATATTTCGAGACAAGTGAGGAAATGTATGTCGGTGCAATTTTGTTGATGGCCTTGTATGTTAGTAGAAGAATTTTATATTGGATTCGTTGAAATACAGGCAGCCAATGTAGAGACTGACAGAGTGGCTCAGCAGAGGAAGAACGGTTTGTAAGGAAAATCAGTCTAGCCGCTGCGTGCAAAATAGATTGTAGGGGTTCAAGTCTGACTTTGGGAAGACCAGTAAGGAGGGAATTGCAATAGTCGATGCGGGAGATGATGAGTGCATGAATTAATGTTTTTGCGGTGTCTTGTGTCAGATATGTGCGTATTCTGGAAATGTTCTTTAGGTGTATGTAACATGATTTAGATATAGAGTTGATGTGGGGAATAAACGACAGTTGTGAATCAAGGATTACACCTAGGCAACGAGCTTGCGGGGTGGGATTTATGGTCATGTTATCAACAGAAATAGAAATGTCAGGCAGGAAGCTTCTGTTCTTGGGTGGGAATATTATTAATTCAGTTTTTGAAAGATTGAGTTTGAGTTGGCGAGAAGACCTCCACGATGAAATGGCAGAAAGACAGTCAGTAACGCGAGACAACACAGATGGTGAAAGATCAGGAGAGGATAGATAAATTTGTGTATCATTCGCATAGAGATGATACTGAAATCCAAAGGAGCTTATTAGTTTTCCAAGAGAAGTGGTGTAGATAGAGAATAGCAGAGGACCTAGGACTGAGCCTTGTGGAACTCCAACAGATAAAGGAAGCGGAGCAGAGGTGGATCCAGAGAAATTAACACTGAAAGAGCGATTAGATAGGTAGGATGAGAACCAGGATAGGACAGTGCCTTCAAGACCTAGGGATTGCAGCGTTTGTATGAGGAGAGAGTGGTCAACAGTGTCAAATGCAGCAGAGAGATCCAGGAGAATTAGAAGAGAGTATTGGTTATTATTTTTTGCAGTGATCAAATCATTGACAACTTTGGTCAGCGCAGTCTCTGTGGAGTGTTGAGAGCGAAAGCCTGACTGAAAATGATCCAATAAGTTGTTTGCTGTAAGAAAGTGTGTGAGGCGTGTGTAGGCAATTCTCTCGAGAAGCTTGGAGGGACATGGGAGCTGGGAGATGGGGCGGTAATTTATGAGAGCGTTAGGGTCAGAATTTAGTTTTTTTAAAATGGGAGTAATCACTGCATGCTTGAATATAGATGGAAAAATACCAGTAGAAAGAGATAGATCACAGATTTTAGTTAGAGGGGGAATGAGCACAGGAGACAGGGACATACCCATTTGTGAGGGAATGGGATCAAGAGGACAGGAGGTAGAGTAGGAAGATGAGAAGAGAGTAGAAACTTCCTCTTCATTTGTGTGATCAAATGAAGAGAGAGTGTCAGAGGGTGCTACAAAGGAATTCAGCAGATTGCTTGTCAAGGGAGATAGCATTTCAAGCCTGATCTTATCTATTTTGTCCTTGAAATAGGAAGCGAGATCCTGTGCACTGATGTTAGTTGGAGGATTTGGGGCGGGAGGATTCAGAAGAGAGTTAAATGTGTTAAAGAGGCGTTTGGGGTTAGAAGCCTGAGCATAGATGAGAGATCGGTAGTATGCTTGTTTAGCAGTGTCCAGAGCATTTCTGTAGGAGTGGTAGATATCAGTATATGTGATGAAATCATTAGAGGCACAAGATTTACGCCAGTGACGTTCTGCTTTACGAGAAAGTTTTTGTAGAGTTCGTGTTACTGTAGTGTGCCATGGTTGGCAATGAATTCTACGCGAAATATGTAGTGTCGCTGGAGCCACTTGATCCAGAGCAGTTGCTAGGGTTTCATGAAAATGGGGTACTGCCCGATCAGGGGAGGAGAATGTAGAAATTGGGGAGAGAAGGTGTTGGAGAGAGGTGGAAAACTGTTGAAAATCAATAGCGTTGATATTCCTGTGGGTACGAGGAGGCTTGGAAGAGTTTGACACCAGGGAAGGGGTAAAGAACTGGGGGTGAGCGCGTAGCTAATAAGGTGATGATCCGAGAGGGGGAAAGGAGTGTTAAGGAAATTAGAAACTGAGCATAGTCTAGAGAAAACAAGATCAAGACAGTGGCTATCCTGATGAGTAGCAGATTCAATCCACTGGGAGAGGTCAAGTGAGCAGGTTAGAGAGAGTAGTTTGGAAGCAGCATTGGAACGTGGATTAGAAATAGGGATGTTGAAATCACCCATGATGTTGGTGGGGATGTCAGTAGATAAAAAGTGAGGGAGCCATGCAGAGAAGTGTTCAAGAAATTGTTGGTGTGGACCAGGGGGGCGATAGATGACAGCAACACGCATAGAGAATGGGTTAAAAATCCTAATAGCATGTACTTCAAAAGATGTGAATGTGAGTGAAGGGATACTTGGTAGAACTGTGAATGTGCACTGTGGGGAGAGAAGTAGTCCAACCCCCCTCCTTGTCTGCCTCCTGGTCTGGGGGTGTGGGTGAAATGGAGATCACCATGTGAAAGGGCTGCAGGTGAGGCAGTGTCTGAATGCGTGAGCCATGTTTCTGTTAGTGCTAGAAGTTTGAGGTTGTATGAGAGGAAGAGATCATGTATGGAGGTAAGTTTGTTACAAACAGAGCTTGCATTCCAAAGGGCACATCTAAAGGACTTCGGAAGAGAGGGGAGACAGGTGATGTGTTTGAGGTTTGCCAGATTTCTGTAGTGTTCAGATATATGTGTGTGGGAGAAGTGAGGGGGACCTGGATTAGGTGATATATCACCAGCTAATAGAAGCAGGGAGGAAGAAAGGTAGGAAAGATGATTATAAGATGTGTGTCCTTTCAGTTTCTGGCGGCAGGGTGAAGCTGTTAAAGTTATTGAATTTAAATAGCAAAAGAGTTCATGAGTGTTCACTAGAGGTGAGTGAAGTAATGAAGGGGCAATGTGGACAGAGGTGTGTGTTGCAGGATGGGTGAGGGATGATATAGTCCTAAAGATAATGCCATGAAAAGAGAGAAAGAATACTTAATTGTAAGTGTGCCTGATAAACTGTGACCTAGCAACAATGTAACTGTCAATTTGTATTAAATTGTGTAGATTTACCATTTTTATTTATGCTGCCAATTAATGAGCATAGTGACATTATGTGTGATATAAATTATGCCGGCCCTTTGGCTAAGATCAAGTGTAGTGTTTGTTCTTCAGCAGGCTCCAGCCCAAAGACTAAAATTGGTAAGGGTTAAAACTGGTAAGACTGTGCTGCAGTTTCTTTCTTGTGCCTCAGCTGTCTTTCTCAGGGCTAATGGCTTAAGCATTCACCTGCCTGACAAGTCATTAAGAAAAGAGCCAAGAAGATCAACCTTAGGGGTGAGCAAAGCTCTGCAGAATCTGACCAATGGGAGAAACTGTGGGATCAACCTGGTGGGAGAGACAGAACTTCCTTGCCCAGCAGGAAGAAAATCTGCATAGCTCCACCCACCAAAAAGTGACCTTCCAGAATGACCTTCAAGTCCGTTCTGACCCACTGAGCCCAACTCTTGAAACTCTGTATGAGGCAGACAATGGTCCTGAAGATGACAGGTGGATGGAACAATCCCTGGGATGTCATCTGATATTTTTGGGAAGAAAAAGAGATGATGGTGGAGGGCATATTGTCTCCATTTCTGTGGGAAGTAATGATTATGATCCTATATAAGCACAAGGCGTATAGATGTGATCTTAAAATTGGTGTACCATCTCTCTCGTGAACGTGGACCACAAGATCCTCACTAAGGTACTAGACTATAATTTTAATTATGTCATTGGACAGACAGTTGAGCTGGACCAGACCTCTCATACCTGGCCACAGGATTGCAGATAACCTTGTCCTACTCAGGGACATGGTCTATTACATAAAGCCCAGTCACATATATGCAATCTTGTTCATGAGAAAGCCTTTGATCGTGTTTCACATTAGCTTATGCATAGGGCGCTGCAGAGATATAGTTTGGAAGAAATGTTTTGTAAGGATGTTAATTAGGGATGTGCACCGGCCACTTTTTGTGTCTCGTGTTTTGTGTTTTGGATTCGGATTTGCTTGAGGTTTTGGGTTCGGATTTGTTTCGCAAAACATATGACGAAAGGTTTTGGTTCGGATTTAAGGTTTTGGATTCGGATTTATTTTGAAAAAAACATAAAAAGTGTTAAAATCAAGTTTTTGGGTTTATTTTCACTCCTACGCTATTATTAACCTCAATAACATTCAATAACAATCATTTCCACTAATTCCCAGTCTATTCTGAACACCTCACACCTCACAATATTGTTTTTAGTCCAAAACGTTTCACCGAGGTAGCTCCCCTGCTTATTTGAGCTTTACATAAGCTACATATGGCCATACATTGGTTGTCCGGATTTGGATAAAAATAACTCCAGACTGAAGAGGTGCATTTTTTGGTCTTCTGACCAGGCATGACGATGGGCTTTTCATCCCATGGGCATCAGCTGTTTCCCCCCTGGTGCCTCATTTACAATAACCACATCACCATCCTCATCATCAAGTTCCTCCACAGCGCCAGCTACATCAATAGCCTCCTCCCGGTGTATATTATTGACACCTTGATTATCCAAATCTGGATCTACACTGTGGGTGATCCTTCCAACATATGCAGAGGAAGGTGTGCTGCAAATGCTGGATGGAGTCTCCTCTTCCCGTACAGTACTGGGAAGGTCAGGCTTCACAACCACCAACACCCTTGGACTCGCCTTGGGGATTTGTGATGTCATCTGTTTAGAAGGCAGAGTTTTTTGCTGTTTTGTTGTTGTTGCTGACAGCATAACTCTCTTAAATTTTTTGTGGGGGGGGGAGGAGGGCTTAGATTCTTGGGTGAAGCTGGACCACTAGTCATGAACATGGACCAGGGCCTAAGCCGTTCCTTGCCACTACGTGTCATAAATGGCATATTGCCAACTGTACGTTTCTCCTCAGATGATTTTAAGTTTCTCTTTTTGCTACTTTTTGAGAACTTGGGCTTTTTGGATTTTACATGCCCTGTACTAGGAGATTGGGCATCGGACTTGCCAGACGATGTTGATGGCATTTCATCGTCTATGTCATGACTAGTGGCAGCAGCTTCAGCATTAGGAGGAAGTGGGTCTTGATCTTTCCCTACTTTATCCTCCAAATTTTTGTTTTCCATTATATGTAGCACAAGAGAGCGTACCCCTAAGCCACACACACTCGGCAAAGCCTTTAAAAATTATATGCGGCACAGGAGAGTACCACTGGACTTATACTGCTGAATCAGTGAACTTTGTAATATAGCAGTACCACTGGACTTATACTGCTGAATCAGTGAACTTTGTAATATAGCAGTACCACTGGAATTATACTGCTGAATAAGTGAACTTTGTAATATAGCAGTACCAATGGACTTATACTGCAGAATCAGTGAACTTTGTAATATAGCAGTACCACTGGACTTATACTGCTGAATCAGTGAACTTTGTAATATAGCAGTACCACTGGAATTATACTGCTGAATCAGTGAACTTTGTAATATTGCAGTACCAATGGACTTATACTGCAGAATCAGTGAACTTTGTAATACAGCAGTACCACTGGAATTATACTGCTGAATCAGTGAACTTTGTAATATAGCAGTACCACTGGACTTATACTGCTGAATCAGTGAACTTTGTAATATAGCAGTACCACTGGAATTATACTGCTGAATCAGTGAACTTTGTAATATAGCAGTACCACTGGACTTATACTGCTGAATCAGTGAACTTTGTAATATAGCAGTACCACTGGAATTATACTGCTGAATAAGTGAACTTTGTAATATAGCAGTACCAATGGACTTATACTGCAGAATCAGTGAACTTTGTAATATAGCAGTACCACTGGACTTATACTGCTGAATCAGTGAACTTCGTAATATAGCAGTACCACTGGAATTATACTGCTGAATCAGTGAACTTTTTAATATAGCTGTACCATTAGAATTATACTGCAGAATCAGTAAAATTTGTAATATAGCAGTACCAATGCACTTATACTGCAGAATCAGTGAACTTTGTAATATAGCAGTACCACTGGAATTATACTGCTGAATAAGTGAACTTTGTAATATAGCAGTACCAATGGACTTATACTGCAGAATCAGTGAACTTTGTAGTATAGCAGTACCACTGGACTTATACTGCTGAATCAGTGAACTTTGTAATATAGCAGTACCACTGGAATTATACTGCTGTATCAGTGAACTTTGTAATATAGCAGTACCAATGGACTTATACTGCAAAATCAGTGAACTTTGTAATATAGCAGTACCACTGGACTTATACTGCTGAATCAGTGAACTTTGTAATATAGCAGTACCGCTGGAATTATACTGCTGAATCAGGGAACTTTTTAATATAGCTGTACCACTGGAATTATACTGCTGAATCAGTGAACTTTGTAATATAGCAGTACCAATGCACTTATACTGCAGAATCAGTGAACTTTGTAATATAGCAGTACCACTGGACTTATACTGCTGAATCAGTGAACTTTGTAATATAGCAGTATCACTGGAATTATACTGCTGAATAAGTGAACTTTGTAATATAGCAGTACCAATGGACTTATACTGCAGAATCAGTGAACTTTGTAATATAGCAGTACCACTGGACTTATACTGCTGAATCAGTGAACTTTGTAATATAGCAGTACCACTGGAATTATACTGCTGAATCAGTGAACTTTGTAATATAGCAGTACCAATGGACTTATACTGCAGAATCAGTGAATTTTGTAATATAGCAATACCACTGGACTTATACTGCTGAATCAGTGAACTTTGTAATATAGCAGTACCAATGGACTTATACTGCTGAATCAGTGAACTTTGTAATATAGCAGTACCACTGGAATTATACTGCTGAATCTGTGAACTTTGTAATATAGCAGTACCAATGGACTTATACTGCAGAATCAGTGAACTTTGTAATATAGCAATACCACTGGACTTATACTTCTGAATCAGTGAACTTTGTAATATAGCAGTACCAATGGACTTATACTGCAGAATCAGTGAACTTTGTAATATTGCAGTACCAATAGACTTATACTGCAGGATTGTTTTTGGATATTTTTTTTTAATTTCTTTTTTTTTATAATTATTTTTTTTTTTTTTTATAACTTTTTTAAATTTTTCTATAACTTGGGAATAATTGGGAAATAACAATGCCCTTAGAAGGACAGAGCACATGACACAGCACCACTGGACTGAACAGGACACAGCACAGGACCCAGCAGCACCACTGAACTCAGAAGGACAGAGCACAGGACACAGCACCACTGGACTGAGCAGAACACAGCACAGCACAGCACAGAACTGAACAGCACAGCACAGCACAGCACAGCACGAGATATAGCAGGACAGAGGACCACCTAACACAACCTCCCTCTACCCTGATCAATGCCCGAGTGAAAATGGCGGCGGCTAGCGGGGAATTTATAGAATACGAGTATCGCGAGATCCGACAGCGGGATTAAGACTCAGAGCCTCGGTTTCAGTTTTGCAATTGGCGTTAATACCCGGATCTGTCTCGGATCCGGCTCGGATCGGCAACGTTCGGGTGGGCTCGGATTTCAGATATCCGAGCCCGCTCATCTCTAATGTTAATCTTATGCATCTTGACATTAAAAGCTCACTGTTGGTGAATGGCTGGAAGACTGACCCATTTTCTGTTTTGTTTGTGGTCAGACAATGCTGCCCTCTTTCACTTCTTCTTTTTATTTGTTTTATAGAGCTGTGTGCTTGCAATGTATATCAGACAGAATCCAAAGATTAGAGGGATCACTAAAAAACCAACCAACATAAGGTCAAGTGTTCAATCTACATAGGTGATATTTCGCTGAAATGGCTTTTTTTAGCCTGGAAAAAGCCATATAAGCGAAACGTGCATTGGCGCTCTGCTGTGTGTGATCGATCTAAAAATGCTGTTTATTCTTGATACCATGTAGGGCAAAGAAAAGAAGACCCTGTTGTAGATATTTAGTGATCATTAAGAATAGCCTTGCCCAAATCCTGAGTAAATGCCCAGATAGACAGTGAGCAAGTCACCGCCACTTTTTGGGAGTCACCCAGAGAACTGGGTAATGAAACCGGTAACAATCTCTGCTAAGAAAATAGGGAGATAACTAAGAGATGCTTTTTATATATATGAATTAAAAACCCTCAGAGTGACTTGGAGGAGGCCTTACCTGAATAGGGTGTTAAAAAGGAAAATCTCTACCAAATAGTACATTCTATATACTGTCAGCAGGGGATACAGCTCAGGACAATGATATAAGGAATAATAAATCAGAAAATAAATAATAATAAATATGGCACTGTCCCTCTAATCCTATTGCATGGTAAACAAACATAAATAAAGATATTATAGGATACACACAGCAATTTTCAATCACTTTATCCACTCTATTACCAAAATATTTTGATGCTTTTAATTTAAATAGATTGTATTTATAATCATAAATAAAAGTTACATTTCAGCACAGTTTTGGGCTACATGTAAAACACAAAATAATATATGAGTATGTAGACTGTGCACCAGATTCAAAATCAGCTTCTTTTTCTTCTTCTTTTACAGTCGAAGTAGTGAAGAAGATGGTGGTCAGATTTAGCAATTTATCAAAGGAGACCAGATTGGAAGCGGAATGCTGGTCCGGACTGGAACCAGATTGCTGGAGTGGACTGGAACCGAATTGCTGGCTGCACTGTCTGAGCAGGAATAACTGAGAAGACTGCAGACTGCTGGGAGCCAGGTTGGCGTCTGGAAGTCCTTTTATGCTCTTTTCACCTGAATGGAGACTGCGGTCAGCTGAGTTGACGCAGCACTTACTGGCTAACATGGATCAGGTGACTGGATCCAAGATGGCAGTGCCCAGGAACTGGTTTTGGAGGGAACCCTGGGGTGGAGACTGCTATCCCCTGATTGAAAGCTGCAGTCAGCTGAGCTGAAGCAGTACTATTACTGGCTAAGGGACAGCAGATGACTATATCCAAGATGGTACTTGGACTGATTTTGCAAGGATCTCTGGTGTGGAGACAGACTGGGAAGTATCCTGCAGAGAGATACTGCAGGAAGTGCTCACAAAGGATAAGTAACAGGACCTGATAGCCTGGTGCGTGAAACTGACAAACAGACATAAAAACTTTTCATGGATGTATATCCAGGGAGTTTTCCTCTAAGGATATTCATGCAGATATATTCACTGCCGCTGGTGCATTGTCTGGAAACATTGCAGCATATCTTTTGGGAGTGCATTTGTAGACAGTCACTGGTTAATGCCCTGGAACATGAATTTAGAAACAGTGTGCCCAGGGTTTTCCTTTCTTACCACTCAGTATTTTATGGATTGTTTCCCAACACACATACTTATGGTTGAATCTAGGAGGCCTTGTATTTTTTGAACTGTGCTAAAGATGCATTATGGCTTGCCAGCAACTACTTCTTACTGAATAGTGAGAAGATGTCTACCCAGGATTGTCAAAGGTTGATCCACAGCCTGCTCAAACACTATTCCATCATGGACAGTACTGTGGAAGAAGAAGATGACTAACACCTTTCCTTCTCCCTTTCTTCCTGTATGGGTCTGTCTTTCAATAAATCCTTGGACCTGTGACTCCCCCTCCCTTCTCCCTGCTTACTTTCCCCATTACACTGCCTGAAGTTTGTTGATTGTGTCGCCTTATTTATGCACTCTTCCCTTATATATGTCAGTATATCAATATGGCTTCCAGTCTGTGATCATCCACCCTTAGCCCCTTCACCTACCTCTTCGTCATATCCATTGCCTTTTGAAACAGTTGTCTTGTTGAAGTGATGAATGAAAAGTGCAGCACCCAATGTATAGTGTAGGATATCATATTGTATGCCATACATCTTGTATTGTACTATAGAGTATGTCTGATTTATGTCTCATGTTGTAATGTGTATCACCAGTGCAGCCATGCAGTACTTGAATTCAATATATTCTTTATTCAATATAAAGTATACCTTTTTCAATGAAAAATAAATTATATCCACTGGTATTCTAATGACTGTCTGATTGGTGAAGTATATCCCACTGATAATATTTTTTTTCTGCTTTTTTTTTTGTTATAAGAGAGGTTCTCTCTTTATCTTCTTATATTCTGTATCACTTGATAGAGGGCAATGGATTTCCTTAAAACATTGCAGAAAAAAATTACTTTTTTTTGTCATTGGCATTGTTCTCCACTTCAAATATTGGCCAGTCTCATGCCTTATAATTTACTTTATCTAAGCCCAGATTAACTTACTTCATGCCAACCTAACCCCAGGCAAGGATTGTGGAAGTAGCTACAATTTCTTCTTCTACTTCTGTACCTGTTGCTGTTATTAATACATGCTTGTTAAAGCTCCCTTTTCTTGTCTCTATAGACATAATCCAAATGTATGAAGAGTATTCTCAAATCAGTGCTCTATTCAGGATGTGCTGCTTCCACAATTTTTTTCCATCTAACAAGCCTAAGCATAATAAATCATCTATTGTCTAGTGAAGCAGGAACGTGGGCATCTCTGTTTTTTCAGAACAATGTTTTTTTTAGTCTTCAATACCATTTCCTTTATCTCAGCATTCCAAAAAGAAAAGACAAACTTTAAAGATTAATCTCGCACATAGAAAGTTCCATGCATATTGCATGTAAACATATTTCATAGACAAAAGACTCGAGTGCAGTTTAATGCTGTTGCAATTAAAAACAGGAAATTATCTTTTAAGCTTATCATGTACCTACTGAATGGCAGCGTCACCTAGTTGTGTGATTGTTTTGTCTTCATCATCACTGCCGATACACCTTTTCAAGCGGTTTTTAAAAGGATGTCTACAAATAAAAATTGCTTTGTATTGCTTAACATTGATAAATATTTGACACTGATTATATTTTTTTCATCCTAAATAAGTTGGATAATGATGCATCATTACTTACTTTCTCTTTTCATTACCAATTAGCACCAGCATTTCCTCTTGTGCAATGTACATAGCAATGTGGAGGTGCCTGAGCACATTGACCTTTTTTGCCAGTTTTAGACTTATTGCTTGGTGATCATTTTCATCCTGACCTAACCACCTTTGAGCATTGGACTAGAGTAAATGTTTATCGCGATAGAATGACTATCACATTTTAGTACACTATATCACTATTCTCAAACTGCAACAAATAGTCACTGGGACGTAATTGTAATTTCAGATGTACTTTTTTCACCACTGCAGCGAAGAGACATACCATGTAAACATATACTTCTTGAGATGACAATTTTGGGCCTGGGTTTTGAATATTTAGATAGTTAATGGCACTAATAGACAGTAATGCGCCAGTCACTGCATATACTTAATATAGGGAATAATTCAAATAATAAACTGTGAAAAAAGTTTATAATAATGTCTAGCAATTCAAGTCCAAGCAACATAGTGTTTATGCAAAAAGTATTTTAATCCTGTGTTGAAATTGAAGAATGCTTCTCAATATATAATTCCTTGTGGTTATAATTGTGTGCAATAGATTTCAATATATTTCACATAAAAAACAAAGAAAAGTGAATTAATATCCAGATCATAAATGTGCTGTTCTCAATGCTTCACATGCACACGATTGAGCAGAACCCAGTGAACATTACTCGTGTGCCAAAACAAACAGCAAAAAACAAAAATGTAAGTGCTACTTATACTTGAACAATGTCAGGTTCAGAGAATCAATCCACCATATAATATAAAATACAGAAAGACATATCATAGTGTGTTATTGTGTTGATCAAAGAATTACATCAAAGTGTCACTATTACATTCTCAACAAATTGCAATTGATTCCACATTTATATTGATATAAAGTGTCTGTTAAAATTCCGTATTCCATAGGAGCGTAATGCACTCCCCAGAAATAATGGGTACTGTTAGTATATTGGAAATGCCTCTTTAACTCTGGTGAGCGTGATCATTTGACTATGTATGTTGACATTATCTCTTCAGCTGTGGTGAGCATGACTCATTGCACACCTGTCTGATTAAATTAGTGTATGCTTCTCTCCTGACCTTATTAAACCTTTGGAGTTTAAAACTTCCTCCTGCTTTATTCTTCTTTGTCAGTAGTAGTAGGGGCTTTGGGCTTGTCTCAGTGGTGCTCTGAGTTTTGCTGCATTCAGGTGATCAGGATGATGTATTATTTCAGACATGCACACTCTCTTAGATTGTGATTATTCTAAATGTCACAGCTCAAGAATGCTCTTTTTTTCTGCACTTTTCTATATCATATAGCAAACTAATTTAACAGGATACTCTCTGTCCTCTCTATCTGTAGACTCAAGCTAATGAAAATTCATGATAAATGATGATTATTATTATTATAATAATCTAAAAAATTCTACAACAGATTTTTTTTTAACCCTACAGCAAATTTACTGAAGGTGTATCGCGGTTTACTTGATAATGCACATTCTAAATATGCATTCACAGATACAGATTATGAATATCTTTGGCTTTAAAAAAACAAAACCTACATTTTATCTTCTCGCAAAGATATAAAAAAATGCGAAATGTCCCCCAAATAGACTTGCTAGACTTATCTTGTCAGAGATATGGTGCCATACTGAAAAAACATGTATCTTCATTGGCCTACATTAATGCAGGTTTGCAAGTTTTGTTTATGTGTTTAATTCCTGTGTTTTGGCTCACTCTATGTTACTGAGTTCTGCACAGGAGGCAACTCACTTTGCACTTCAACCTGTTTGATTGCTAAAAGGTGGAAGGAAAGTATTCACTTCAGTATTTACTAGAGAGGAACAAATGGTAAGAATAATACATAAAAATGGAAATGAAAACATACCATTAATTAATACTTGGTTGTCAGAGTAGAAGTCCAAAGGTGACTGAAGAATATTATGATACATAAAGCTCCAGGTCCAGATGGCATGCACCCAAGTGTACTTATGTAGCTAGATTTAAAAATAGCTAGACCTCTATTCTTAATTTTCACAGATTCAATCTCATCAGGCACAGAACCAAGGGATTGGTGAATAGCAGATGTGGTGCCGTTGTTTAAAAAGGGGACGAGATCACAACCAGGGAATTATAGACCTGTAAGCCTGACATGAACAGTGGGGAAACTACTGGAAGGTATTTTAAGGGATAGTATTCAGGATTACTTGGATAAGATTATTAGTGGGAATCGACATGGATTTGTGAGGGATAGGTCATGTCAAACTAATCTAATTCTATTCTATTTTGCAGATGACACTAAACTCTGTAAGGTAATAAAATCAGAGCAAGATGTAGCTTCTCTACAGAGAGACTTAAATAAACTGGAGGATTGGGCGGCCAAATGGAATATGAGGTTTAACATAGATAAATGTAAGGCTATGCATTTAGGGATCAAAAACAAGAGCACAATATATAAATTAAATGGAATTCATTTAGGAGAACCTATAATGGAAAAGGATTTGGGAGTGCTCATAGACAGTAGACTTAGCAATAGTGCTCAATGTCAAGCAGCAGCTGCAAGGGCAAACAAAGTATTGGCATGCATAAAAAGGGGCATAGATGCAAGGGAAGACAGTGTAATTTTGCCACTGTATAAATCGTTGGTAAGACCTCATCTTGAATATGCAGTACAGTTCTGGGCACCACTCTATAAAAAGATCATTTGGAACTAGAAAGGATTCAGAGAAGGTCGACAAAATTGATAAAGGGTATGGAGTCATTAAGTTATGAGGAAAGGTTAGCCAGTTTAGGCATGTTTACTTTAGAAAAGAGGCGTCTAAGAGGAGATATGATTACTATGTAGAAATACATTAAGGGTCAATACAGAGAACTTTCATGGGAACTTTTTAGCCCAAGGACTATACACAGGACACGCAGTCATCCCCTAAGGTTAGAGGAGAGGAAATTTCACAACCAGCAAAGGAAGGGGTTCTTTACAGTAAGGACAGTGATGATATGGAATTCATTGCCAGGGAAGGTTGTGATGGCAGATTTAATAGATATGATTAAGAAAGTGTTAGACAAATTTTTAGTGTAAATGTATATCCAGGGATACGACCGTTAATTAAAATGAATTGATAGTAGTGGATACAGGTTAAAAATTGGACTGCAATATTGGGTCTGGGGGAATTCTCACAATTGAAATAGATTGGCGGTTTCTTACTCTGGATCAATTTCAAATATAAGTGCAGGATCGCAGGAGATCAAAAGAGGTTGAACTTGATGAACTTGTGTCTTTCTTCAACCTCATCAACTATGTTGCTATGTAAAGTACGATTTAGCATTCACTTAACAATATGTTTTTTATTAATTAGTGAGATGAATGCCACATCAATGTTCAGTTGTGAATTTTTTTTTAATATGGAGGCAAATCACATTCTTAAATAGAAGTAATAAAACCATTACTACAATATGACCTCACCCATCTTATCACAACTCACTACAACATAATCACTTTTGGTACTTTCACTTAGTGGCAAGTTAGATCACACTGTAATGGTATGTTTTCTACTAATTAAAAAACTGCATATACTTAATTCATGGTTTCACTTATATTTCTATGCATTATGTAAAATCCACTCATATTAATAACATGTTCACCACATCATATTGAAGCACTATTTAGGTTGCCTTAATGATTTCATGTCTTTATCCTATTGGGCTAAGAATAATAAATTGTTGGACTTATAAATATTTCAACAGTATAGGCTTTTTATAGAAATTTAAAGTATAATAGGACTGATCCATGTATAGTGTAGCGAAACTTAGGTATATGCATTGACTATTTAAGAATGCTGTTGGACAAGCCTTCATATATATATATATATATATATATATATATATATATATATATATATATATATATGTATTAATCCATCTATCTATACATACACATACGTACATATAGAAAAATGCACCTCCTGCAGTATCCACTTCACTGCGGTTGATAAAGTGAAATTGAAGGGTGTATGACGCAGAGTCCACTTCGTGTAGCTGGGCAAAGCTAAGGGGAGGAGTATCTGGCAATTGGGATACTTTGTCACCTTCTAGTGGAGGAAAGAGTGACAGCCTATAGGTGCAAAGAGGGTTAAATCTGCACGAACACGCACACACAACTGTGATTGCCAGAGTTAAGGGCTATGGGACTGTTTATTTCTGTGAATGTTTGATTTGAGTGCTGAAGACACTGCCAAGACTGCTTATCAATCCTGACAAGTTATTCTTGATATTGCATGTACTATTAAGCGATATCCTATCAAATGAGACTCTTATTTCTTAATTGAACATAGGTATGTATATACACTGCCTTAGAGACAAAATCTGGTAATAAGCTCCCTGTCAGTGTAAATAGATAAAATTGCAGCAATAAACACATGATTATTCGCTGCTGATAAATTGCTGGGCAATCAATAAAGCTGTAATTCACTATAAGATATACGATTAGCTGAATGAAGGATGATGTGCACACATTCTATTGGCTACTGGACATTTAAGGACCCAATAATTACAACTGACTCTTGATGCCTTATAAAAGCCTTACAGTGAAATGGGCATCAGTGTTACCCGTGTTTTGTTTATGTACCAATAATAATGTATACATTTTAATTATTAGTAGAAATTATTATAATAAGAAGAATCTTAGAACAAAGAGGATTGATAGGAAATCTGGATAGAATAGAAGCGGGCCGCAAAATACAAGTCTCCATTCATAAGAATAATGATTAAAACCAAAAGATAGATATCAATCGGCAACAATACATGCTTATTGTATCTTATCACTGAGCATATTGATGGGAGCTCTAGACTCCATTTAGACTGCTTTTAAGGGATAGATACTGATACATAATTTGCAAATATAGTAGCTGAATTGATGTTCTTATATACTAAAAGACTAGCTATGCTAAGCAGGGCATTGCTAGACTATGCAGAGCTAATAAATCAATATAGGCCAGTAGGGATTAAATAGCGATAGACCGTGAAATTAAGGAGTTTATGAGAACAATCATCAATATCTTAGCTGATTTTTTCAGACTGACGGTGTCAGAATTATAATTGACATATAAGAAGGACATTTCTATTCATTTCTATGGGAGAGAGATAAAACTTGTCTTAACTTTCACCATAATCAAGAATTAGAGAAATTGACTAAATCATGTCACTATTATTTGACACCTGTGTGATACAGTTTAAATACATGATATAAATATTGATGACAGTACTTTTATGACAATATCATCAAATATAAACACGATAGCAAATAATATGAATTCCACTGTACTTTTGGAGCCAGTAAAATCCCTCATATCCGGAGGGGTGTGAATATAAATCTCAGAGCAGGATTACTTAGCCAGAATATGTTAAATAATTTTAAATTATTGCAATGATCTGTTACAGTGCAGATTACACATAAACCTAGATATAAGGTTTGTTTCTGCATTCAGTTCAGTCAATGCAATCCCTCAAATTTGGAGGTGCATAAATTAAATTGGAAAATTATTTACACTCATAGGAATAGAACAGCTACAGCAATCCACAAAAAACAATCATATGAAAAAGAGACTATGGCACACAGTGGGCATGATTCATCTATGGACACAACCTGAAAGCAACATGAGCCTGATTCATTAGGGCAACCCACACTCAGAATATGATGGCCATATTTTATATTTGTGTGCGTTCAGATTCATCAAGCCACGAATCACCAGATCCGTTATCTGTTGAATTTGGGTGCAGGCCTCTGTAATACTAAGGAGTTGCAGGTATGTAACTGCTGAGCCAGTGGATCGGGCGGCATTAAAGCTGCCTGAACGGACGACTCACTAAAGTGTTTAAAAATATATTTTATTGTTTTTTTTTTAAAAAAATGCATGGAGTCCCACCCCTCCTAATTGTATTAACCTTAGTGTTGGTTGCGGTGAAATTGGTGGGGGGGGCATTGGGTGCTCCGCGACTTTACCGTAACCACCTCAAGGCCAACCAGCTGGGGTGGGTGGCACTATAGCAGGAGGACACGTGTCAGGGGTCCCCCTCCATAATGACAAACCCAGCCTAAGCTGTTTAGCCCAGTGCTGGGTTCCCTAGGGAGTAAAGACCGCAAAGAAAGGATGCAGCCCCTCCTCTAAGTAAAACCAGTCACATGCTGTAAGCACTAAGGCTCTTCCTACACCCCTGAGGCGGTGGGTGTAGGGGTAATAAAATGTGTGGAGTATGTGAAAAATACCACCATTTTAATTTGTAGAATTACAGGCCCCAGCCAGCCTAGGCTGCCATTAACATTTTGGGCATGCTGGTGCTTGTAGAATTACAAAATAAGTGAGACATTCCTCCCAACTATCCTTGCAGTCTGAAGTTCTGACTGAGTGGGACAGTCACACAAAATTAGGACTGTCCGTTCAGAAGTAGAAGCTGTTGGCTAACATTGCTCATGTATTTGAAAGGGATAGGAAGAGTTTGAAAGCAGCCTAGCGCAGTCTCAAATGATTGCCACGGACCTTGCATACACTTTGCCAGCATGGCATATAAACCCCCCTAAATAAATCCTGTATTTGCCCCTGGCAGAGGCTACTGGTTACTGTAGTGATATATTATTAATGGTATATATATCATATACATTCATCTGAACTATTTAGTGTAGAAAAAGTAGGGTGCTGTATGACTCTGAGTAGCACACCGAAAACAAATATATTTCTTGATTTTAAAATCCCAAGTGATTCAATCTGAAAGCAATTGTGTAAGGGGCAGTATTAGTGACAACTGAAGTATTTAGTGGACCAAAAGTCGGGTGCAATATCCTTCTCTTTTATGTATTACTGTGGTACTGACTGGATGGTAAGCTATGGTGGCGCGGGGTTTGGGAGCAGGGGAGGAGCACATGGGGAGGGGGTATTAACAATAAAAAACATTGATGGTCAGTAGATAGCAACAGGCAGACAATCGCTAGTCTGGATGTTGCTGTATGTGAGTCCCAAAATACTATGCAGAAGGCAGGAAGCAAGAAGGCTTCACTTCCTGTCTACTGATCTGTGGAGAGGAGCAATAACAGCCAGCACTAATAATGGTAAGTGAGGGGGCTGCACCTATTTAGATATAAGGAGAGGAACTGCACATATTAAGCTATAAGGAGGGTGGGCTGCACCTATTAAACTATAAGGAGGGGGGGTGCACCTATTAAGCTATAAGGAGGGGGCTGCACATATTAAGCTATATGGAGAGGGGACTGCACCCATTAAGCTATAAGGATGGGGGGCTGCACCTATTAATCTATAAGGAGGGGGCTGCACATATTAAGCTATAAGTAGAGGGGGCTGCACATATTAAGCTATAAGGAGAGGGGGCTGCACATATTAAGCTATAAGGAGAGAGGGCTGCACCCATTAAGATATAGGAAGGGGGCACTGCACCTATTAAGCTGTAGGAAGGGAGTGTTGCACCTATTAGGCTATAAGGAGGGGGGTGCTGTTCCTATTAAGCTATAGGGAGGGTGGCTGCACCTATGAGGTTATATGGAGGGGGTTGAACCTATTAAGCTATAGCGAGGAGGGCTGTCTATATTAAACTATAGGTGGAGAGGCTACCTATAGCAAACTATAGGGAAAGGGTCTTAATATATTGTGTGATAGGAGTGAAAGGAGCGGGGCTGTCTTAATAGCACAGCGGTGGGGGGGGAGGCTGTTAATTTAATGGTGGAGTTTAGGTAGGGACTAATTATTTAATGGGTGCTATTTTATTTTTGGGGTGATGGTGGTGCAATTTAATTTATTGGTGGGGCTATTTAATTCAATGGTGGGGTAGTTTGGGGCTATTAATTGAATGTGGGGCAGGGTTGGGGGAGGAGGGCTCTTTATTAAATGCAAATATTAATCATTTAATGCCAAGGTTGCCTTCTACCTTGCTCTGGTCCCATTCTCAGATCACTTTGTTGAACATATGACCAGTCCCCATTGCATTGACAATATCATTAATCCTTCCTCCTTTGCACTAATTATATCACCAGCAAAACTTGAAATATCTCTTCCCTTTACTTATGCCATTGCCTGCCAACCCACCCTGCACTGTTATTAATTCAAACCATCCCCAATCACAGGACATATTTAGGGTTCATACACAATTGTTACAAAAGAAGTATTTTCTTGCAGATGCTTGCAGCATTTCACCTTCGTTATGATCGCACTGGATAGACATTTATTATAAGGATTATTTTTAATCCCTCTTTTGAAATATACCGTTCACATTTTTTTACAGCGGGTGAAGTAAGTATTGAACACATCAACATTGTTCTCAGTAAATATATATTTAATGTGGCTATTGTAATGAAATTTACACCAAATGTCAACAAAAACTCTTGCAATCCACACATGCAAAGAAATCAAACCATAGATGTCCATAATTTAAGTTTTGTGTAATAAGTGAAATGACATAGGGAAAAAGTATTGAACATGCTTCCTGAAATGTATTTAATATTTTGTACAAAAGCCTTTGTTGGTAATGACAACTTCAAGATGCCTCCTGTATGGAGAAACTAGTCGCATGCATTGATCAGGTGTGATTTTCCCCATTCTTCAACGCAAATAGTTTTCAAATGTTGAAGACTAATGTACAGTATTATGAAATCACTGTGCTTCTGTCTTTTCAATTGACTATGGATAACACTGATTTCTAAAAACACAACAGATACCCTAATATCCTCCACGGCTGTCATAAGACAAACCATGCAGCCATATCCACCAAGCATTATTTCCTGTACTATCTATTTAGTAGGACAAGGCTTCTCCCAGTACACATATTTCCTGGTTATTGCTGTGCATAATAAGTGTGGCATGTATAATATCTGTGTGGCACAGGCTTATGCATCACAAGCATAATCTTGGAAAAAAGCAATAGTGCAGAAAACATGAAAGGATTCTTACATTACTGCAAGTTCATCTTAGTTTCAGCAAATAACAAACACACTCCACCCTAAGAGATTGCAAAACATTCTGTTCCAATTGGAATAGAAAAATTAGCTGAAGAATTTGAGGAAGATAACAAGATCATCAGTAAAACATATAGCAGACAAATCAGCCATTTCAATTGTGTGACCTAGCAATTATTAAGAGAAAAATGAAAGACTTTATGAAAAGTTGAATTCAATTGACTGCAGGACAGGACTGGTAAGAGGGGATTAGTTTGGTTTCTGACTCAATAAAAAGCACTACCAGGAGCCCCAATAAATAATATACTACTAATAACAAAAAAAAATATGCTGTTAATGGGGGGAGGGTCTGACATAAAGAAGCACTATCAGTAAACATAACACACTATATACTGGTAATGGGGGGTAGGAGGGTTCTGACACAATAAAAAAGTTAACACAGCCAGTGAACAAATAATAATACAAAAATCTTACTACAAAACATTAGATATACTGTTATTGGGGGTGGGGAGTTTGACATAAGCCAACAAATGTACACAAAAAACGCCCTACTAGAAAACACTATATAAACTAGTATCGGGGTGGGGGTTGTCTGCCATAAGGCAGAGCACAAATCTAAAAGAAATGAAAATCCTTTTCCTAAATACTATATACATTATTATTAGGGGTGGGGGGGGGGTTCTTGCAGGGGCTGATTATCCAACAGGTTGACTTGGCTACAGCATAGGGTGCAAAATTGTGACAGAGAGGTATAAACTGAAATTCACTTTAAAATATAAGGGAATATTTGCTCTCCAAAGAAAAAAGAGAACCTGAAAGAAAAATGTAGAAGCTTTTAATCTTGACATATTCCCATGGTAAAGGCTGGAGACAATGAGTTATCATTGGGCAGTCACTTGAAAATAAGCAAGTAGGAGAGACAGGGATGACAACAGGCACAGTAGTGATAGCGCGCTCACATCTTCAATCTCAGTAGCTATCATTCATGCCTCCATTCTGCTATACAATTCTGATTTTACAATGACCATGAAATCAGTGAAAAGCATTGCTGTGGCCCAGTTAAAAAAGACAAGTGTAGTGGAGTTTCATCTCTAGTTCTTTCACATGATACCTGGCTGTATTTGAAATGTCCACTTTTTCTTTATGGACCACACTATGGTGCTATAAGTTGTCCTTCATGGGCTGACCACACCCACTTTAATGATTGACCAAACCCCCTTACAGCTGACCACACCCCAATGTAGTGGGCCCCTACCCCTGTTTTCCCCCAGTGGGCCTTCATGTTCCAGTCCGACACTGGGTGGGGGGTCCAAAAAATCCTTCTATGAAGGAACCCAGTTGCTGCAAAGTGTAGCATGGACTGGATGCAGCCCACGATGAACCTGTAAGAGCAGTCTGGAACACTTAGACCCCCCACCCCCCCATTCATTCTTGCTTAAAATGATCAGTAATCCTTTTTCCTCCAGGTTTTTCAACTAGAAACACAGAGAAGGAACATTTACAAAATTAAGTGAACATTTACAAAATAATTGCTCGAGCACACCAGAAACATAGCTATGATTTCCAAATCATCAAATTAATAATAAGTTCACCTTTAACTTTAACAAATACAAAAAGACCAGAATGTATTACTCAGTGCCCTGCGAAAACCTCTTGTATAAAAAATTTGCAAAACATAAAAATAAGTATATTTTGCTTTTGAAAAAAAGAATTAGTGGAGTGGTATTCCAACTGCAATATTATAATGTAAGATCATATAAAAATACTTACAAAAATGCTAACTATTTAGTAAAAAGTAACCATACTTTGAATAGACTTAAAGAACACGGGTACACCTGAAGCTTCTAATGTATTTAGCATTAAAAAGACAGTTAAGGCAGACTTTAAAAACTACTGCATGTAGCCAGCTGCACTAGATTTTACGCTAAAATACACACATTATCAGAAGAAAGTTATTTTACTTGACATTTTCTTTTTTTATTTTCTGCAGCAAATTACTGCCAATAATTCCATAGCCACTCCAAACTCGCTATGGAACTGTAATTGTATGAACTTGACACAGGATTCTATTTTAAAGCAGAGGCATGACCATTGTAATTGTATGGTATAGTGGCTCTAAAAGGACCAGATGGCTGATACATCTGTGTCTCATTCTGATTGGTGAAGTTGTCATATGGCTAGTTTGTAGCATAAGAATTCTGGAAACCAAAAAAATGCAGATGACTGTTTGAAAGGATTGGTCTGCTCTATACTATATGACATTCCCTGATACCCCTAAGACATTACACTAGTATTACTGCCTTTTTGATACCATAAGTATATTAAATAGTATATTAAATAGTGTTTCATCATTATTCTTCTGGGTGCAGTACACCTTTGTCTATCTACTTGTCTAAAATGTCCATCCAATCAACCAGTGCTCTGCCCCTTTGTTTCATAGGAATTGTAGTATGCTTTGTACACAAAACTGGGATGTTCATCTTCTTCCTTTAATTCATCCCTTCAACTTAGTAGTGCTAGCACACATAGCTACTCTTTGTATTGCTGCTTTCACTAAGAAACATACCAGTGTCAATCTGTTGGAGAAACTCAAGAATGTCATTTTCAGCATTCAGTGACCGCATGTAGATACTTTATGCCCACCACCTTGCCCAGTGGCTGTCATAATTCTGGCCCTGGAAATGTTGGTATTTGACATGTCAGCAGACTAAATGCCGACAGTTCCATTGCTCTGACAGGTTCACAATGTCCATAGTGTGATTGGCAACACTGACAATGTCATTAGTCACAATGCTGACATTAAAAGAGTAAGGGAGGCAGGTCTGGGGTATAGCCGCCTGACCCGCCTCCATTACTCTTTTAATGTCGACATTGTGATTAGCGACATTGTCAACATTGTGAACCTGTCAGCACAATGAAACTGTCGCCATTTAGCCTGCTTACGTGTTCATGTCAGCAGGTGCCGACATTTTCAGTGCTGGAATTACATACCCCATCCACCTTCCCACTATATTTCATAAGAATTGTCTCTCTTATTAAACTGCCATGTATTTGTGCCACTGTTGTCACTGATTTTAGCCAGCCAGATCGCTGCAGCCTTTAGAGAAAATTGGTGAAAATTTTCACAGTTGTGAAGTGATCATTAAAAATACACTGTAGATGACTCTAAATTAATGTTAATGCTATAAATAGCAATTGTAGGAACAAAAACAGCTCAAAATCAAATGATGTTACCTATTTTTCATAGTTTATAAAGAAATCCAAACCAAAAACAAAATACTTGAGCTTTTTGGGCAAAACTAGAACCAAAGCAAAAACATGTAGATAGTTTTAGAATCAAAATCAAAACCAAAACATGGGGGTCTGTGCTCGTCTCCTATAAACAGCACAAAAAATACATCTTTACCTTCCGTCAGCTCATAGAATTTTCTCCAATATGTTGACTTTGTTCTGACCTACAGTATAGACACAGGTAAAACATGTCTATTGTAAATGCTTTATATGGATTTTCTGACCCTTCTGGCCCTGAAGAACCAGTGAACCCTAACATATTCAGTAATCATTACTAAATGTTACCCTTAGTAATACCCCATAGAAGATTGAAATCTGCTACTAATAGAAAACAATTGTAGCCAAATCATTATATTCTACATTTTCACTTTTTTCAATGCTAAAAATGGACATTATAAGGGGGGAATTCAATTGGCCTGCGCACTATTACTGTTATTACGGTAATAGTGCGCTTAAATACAATTTTACGGTAGATTCAAAAGCCGACTTTTTGCTCGCAGCTCAGCTGGGTTAAATTTACCGTAATAACGGTAATACATTTAACACTGCGCTAATTCAGGGGGAATTGAATTCCCCCATAGAGTTCAAAAAAACTTGGAGATCATTTGTAAACATTTCTGGTTGGCTGTTATGAAAAAAATGGTGCTGATAATTTGGTAGATGCTGGTCAATTATTTGCTCAAAATAAGTTGTCTTAACATGGTATATTTAGATCATTTTTGTCATACTCATTCCCTCTCTTACACCGTCTTGTCAATAAATTTCACTATAATTAGGCCTATATCTAATAAATTGCAATATGTGTCAAACTCTATATGAAGACCTTTACAGAGGTGCTGAAAAGTATGTGAACTCTTTATGATTTTCTGAATTTCTGCATAAATGTGACCTTAAATGTGTACAGATCTTTATCTCAGTCATAAAAAATAGATAAAGGGAACCTAATAAGGCAAATAACACACAAAAGGATATACATTTTAATTAATTTATTGAGCAAAATAATCCAACATTAAAGATTGTTGGAAAAAGTATGTGAAACTCTTGGATTATTAGTTCAGTTAAGGGAATAATTCAAGTCAAGAGTATCAATCAATAGAATGTCCGTACTTTTATTACTGTTACTTCAATATTTTAGAAAGCTTACACTTGAAATCCCATCAACCAAACTTTAGGTTCCACAATCACTAAACTTAGTGTGATTTCAGTCTTTGATCTACATCTATCCAGATTGAAATTAATTGCCACGTTTAACACAGACTTGCCTTTTAATGTCAGTTATAAAACAAATGAGCAGTATTTATTTGCTTAATACTCACCCCACTAAAATGTGCCACAAAATGCAAACATTATAATGAATGTTTAAAAATAGTTTAGTTCTAGATCATTAGCCAAATAATCTCAGAAAAACAAATAATGATTCCACTTTATGTAAATGATCATAACCCTTTTAAGACAATTCATATGAAAGCGGCTCCATCTGTGAGCATATTTTTTTTTTACTTACCATAAATACTTCAAACAGACAAGTTATAGGCAATATTTATAATCTGCAAGGAATTGCTTGATGATTTTTCATTAGAGCAAGAAGTAATCACATATTATAGCAGCCTACTTTAGAGAGAAAGCTGCCCTATTTTAGCTACACATGTCAGATAAAAAAAAATGTTTGTTTCCAATTTAGTTCTAAAAGGCTTACACAAACCATAATGATTTCTTGAGTACATCTTTCAATGCATCACTTCATACATTCATGCAAATGCTAATTCTGATGTGATTTTTTCTCAGAACATTTCTAAGATGTTCTGCAATTATAAGAAATGAAGCACCTGTTCTAAAAGGCTCCATTTTCATTATCCTTCATGATTTCAAATGTTTAATGCTTCAGTTAGTTTAATATGCAACACCTGAATGACTAATTGGTACATTGTACTGCAGTACACCTGTCTAGAGTATGTCTTTTGTGTTACCTCAAACAAAATGGTGTTCTGCACTTTCTGTAAAATTAGAAGTGATAAGCATATTGGTGATGGCAATAAAAGCATAATCTAAAATAATTTTTATATAACATTATATAGAGAAACTTTTTTTTCTATGCGATACTTTATGCACTATTTAAAAGTCTAATAGCTGAACATGTTTATGAAATATGTAAAATGTTAGCTATTTAATTAGTTCATATGCGCATAATAAGCTACAAGAATGTTGATTTCTATAGAGACCCAAAACACTTCTTTACATCTTAAATAATATGAGTTATTGTAGGAATTGAGAAATCAAGCATGGTTAAGATCACCTTTCAATTAAAAACTAAAACTAAAATCTAAACCCTACCAAAGTTAATTCTAAAGAAATCTAACATGAAATAATAATACACATAATACACCGATGCTCTGATGTATATACTTAGACTGTGCCAATGATTAAAAAGTACATTAAACCGTGAGAAACGGGTGATAAATACAAAGTTCTCAGTCCAGTAGCACCCCGTTTCCTCACAGTAGTGTGATGATTATATTTTATCAAAATTGCCTAGACTGATAGCTCTACATATTATGACTGAGATGATGTTGTGGAAGATAAGTAAATGTGGATATTCAGATGTACACAAAGCTCATATTTTATGTAAACTGGTGTATAGGGGAAATGAACCACTGCAACTTGTTGTACCTATAGTATAGGAGAATGGATGGGCCAAGGGAAGGTTTCTTGAGAATAGGGGAGATGAGAGCATGCTTGAAGGCTGTGGGGGAAGTTATCAGTGAAGAAAAAGGTTAAAGATGTGAGCAAGGTGATGACAGGCATTAGGAGAGAGAGAGCGGAGGAAAATGGAAGGTATGGGGTCAAGAGGACAGGTTGTAGAAGAAGAGGAAGAGAGAACAGTGAGTATCTCAGACACAGTTATAGGAGGGTATGAGTCAAGGGTTGCAGAGTGAGAAATAGAGAGAATGGGTGGGGGGATTTAAATCTAGCAAGAACATATATCATTGTGGATAGAGTCAATTTTATGCTTGAAGTAAGTGAAAAAGTTGAGAGCAGTGATGAATCAGGGGGGAGGAAGTGGGCGAGGACACAGTAGAGAAAAAATGGTAGTGAAGAGGTGTCGGGACTTGTTGGATGGGGAAAGATGAGGGATGTGATTTGTTTTGCAAGGAAAAGGGCAGAATAATAGGAGGAAAGGATGAATTTAAAGTGGATGGAGTCAGCGATGGAGTGGGATTTTCTCCATTGGCGTTCGGAGGAGTGGGAGCACTTTTGAAGGAGGTGAGTAACGGGGGAGTGCCACAGTTGGGATTTACTTTGGCAGAGACAAAGTGGGGTGGCTGGGGCTGCAGTATCAAGTGCAACAGAGAGTCCAGAGTTGTAAAGAGAGACAGTGGAGTTGGGACATGACACAAAAGAAAAGGAAATGAGGTTTGAGGGAGGACACAAAGAGGATGGGGTCAATGCTGTTGAGGGAACACTGCATACGAGCGACTTTTGTGGAAGAAGAGGGTCAAGGGGTAAAGAGAGTTTAAAGGATAGGTAATTGTGCTCATAGAGAGGGAAAACAGAATTGGAGAAGTTGCAGCCAGGGAGAGATACAGACATCAGGAGTGAAATATGGAGTTCCCAGTGAATGTTGAACGTTGTCCTCCTGTGGCAGTGGCATCAGGTAGAGTGTGCTCTTCATTTTTATCTTCTGTTTAACTTCAGTATAATAGTTACAACGCGTGTGCTACTAAGATTGTAAGGACTACAATAGTTACAAACTTCAGTATAACTCTGGATTATGCTATCCAAATCCTAATACGCTTGTAACTATACATACTTTGAATTATCACAGTAACTATGCAGCCATCACTGGCTTGCAGCTATTATACAATATAAAATATACAAGAAGAAAATGAAAAACAAGAAACCAGTAATAACTTAATAAGGCAACACTAACTATTAACCAGGTTTTCATGGATTATCTTGAAAGCCTCAGATTATAATGAGGACAGATAATTAAATGAGGTTATTGTGTAAAATGGTTAAAGTACCATTTATTGTGTATCTCATTGTGTATTAGACTCAGGCAGGACAATGTCCCAGAAATGTAGAAATTAAATAATGCAGGATAGTTTAGCTAATAAAGACATCAGACAGTTACTACGCAGCCACAGACTTCTCCAATAGCTGAAGACAATGGCCTGCTCCAACTTCAAGATTACTGGAATAGTAGCCTTGAGAGGTGGACCTACTATTCTTGCACCAATGTGGGCTCGAGTTAGTACCCATGTACTTTCACTAACACCACTAGCGCAAAACATGTGATCTGCATCTGTCTTTTGCTTAATGTCAATGTCACAATGCTCTCTTGACACTACTGTACTGTATAATGGCAAAATATGCCTTTGGGTATTGAGAAGTTTTTGGTATGAGTTAAAAATAAATGCATTCTGATTGGTTAATATATTGTTATATTTTTAGCATGTACACACAGCAGGCCTGATTCATCAAGGCACGCATTCTGAGCGCAATGTGGTTTCGTTCAAAATCTCACATAAATCGGCTCTGCGTATTTCCGAATTTGACCGGAACGGATCTGAAGATATGTGCACTAATGAGTTCGGGTGTCTGCTGTGTTCTACTAGAAAAGACACTGCAGGATTTGTCCAATACCTATGTGGATTATAAATTCGCCAAAAAAGCACAGAAAAAATAAATAAATGAATGAATGTCATCTATTAATAATATAGACGTTAGTAATAAAACTGTAAAAGGAAAAAAGTGGTTTTTTTATAAAAAATTTCACCATGCAATACATGTATTATGATGTTCTTAATGCTTACTGAACATAATATACATTTTTACAGTTATTCCTGCTTACAAGCAAATGTTATAGCATGCATACGAGACTGTCATCACTACTGATCAGGACTTAGACTAGCCTTGTAGCTGGAGCCAGAGATATGACAGAAAAACAAGTAACTTTCAGATGCCCAAAGCTTGATTTTGACCTGGCTGTGTGCGCTTGAGTGTGGTACGGCCCTACTCTTCATTGACTAGCGTAAAAATGCCCCTTCACCACCCTGTTCACTCAGTGAAATCGGAGATTGTGGTAAGTGATATTCAAAGATGGAGCGGACAGAGCTGCATTTACTGCATGTCCCGGTTCTAGACATGCGCAGAGTGATTTTACATACAATATGTTCAAAAAACGGCAGATACGTGCCTCGATGAATCAGGCCCAGTATTTCAAATGATATTACTTACCATTAAACACTTAAATTAGTTTCCTTCTAATAAGTTGTACCGTGACAAATATGGATCCCTGACATACCAGATTGAACAAAAATGATTTTATTTAGTTTGTGGTGCCTAAACTAGATTGCAAATATGTAAAAAATATGGGTAATGCTTGAATTTTAGTGTAGACACAAGCTCTGAACTGATCTTCCATCATCCGCTTTCATATTCCTACCCCAAAGTGAAAAATAGGACTCAGTAACCTTTCATAACCTGTTTTGCTAGAAGCATGTTCAAGTATGGGTAGAATACATCAGTGTTGAAGCTGATATAATTTTGCATTTAGAGTTCCAGAGCAAACCAGAAACCAGAACAAACCAGAAACCATAACAAACTCCAACATGAAAAACCATTTGGCTTGTGCCGCTTCTGCAGACAACAAGCCTGACTGCAGACAACCATATATAGTATATTTAGTTGCAAAGCAGTAATTCAATGTTGAATCCATATTCTCTAATTTTGAGGGCTGATGCAGTCCTGTGGCCACTAAACACAAGTCAATGTTCACACAAATTGAACAATATCACATAAATACAAAAAAAGGTCCTCCTCTAGAGAACTTATTTTCACCTTTTACTCCATAGTAATGAAATACAATCTCTCCTCTAAGGAACTTCGTGAATTGCATGGGAAGAGGACATGGTAGAGTCTCTTGAACTGGAAGAGTGTGCTTTCATCCATGAAGCCGTTGCAAAATCCTCTATTTGCATGCGTATCAGGGAGAATTTGTATAAACATCTCTTTTGTTGGTACCTGGCCAATTCGGGATTGATCGCAATGTTTCCCAATTCATCAGAACGTTGCTGGCAGAACTGCAACCAGATGTTTAATTGCAAATGATTGTACAAACTCTGAACCCCCCACAATTCCTGCCCTAGTTGCCAATATCTGGCAAATATATCAAATGGAACACATCACTAGCTTACTTCGCTACAATCCCAACCTATTTTTATCAACATGGCATACTTGGACGGAGAACTTTGATACCTAATGTCTTCTGTGATTCTTTTTATTTTTACAAAGGAGATGAGAGTTCTTAACACATGTTTTCATCCATTCACCCCAACCCCCTGCGCCTTTCCCTACTTCTTTCTCCCCCTACTAACATTTTCGGTCCCCTCCCCCCTCTTTTCTCCCCTTGTTCCCTTTCTCTATTACAATCTATACATCTTTCTGTACTATTTCGATTCGTATATCCGCAATCTCACACTGAGATAATATCATACTTGCATTCTCTTAATACAAACGTGTATTGTGTATTTACACTTGTTCTAATTTGTATACATTAACATTTCAATCACAATCCCCCCTTTTCTTTTTTGTACCTCTTCCTCACACCCTTGATTTCAGTGAAATGTCAATAAAAATTTATTTAAAAAAAAGAAAGAAAATAAAAGTAATTTTAAACAAAAAAAAAATGCTTTGCTCATTTTTCCTAATGTGCAGCCAGGTCTAATACTTCCTAAACTATCTCTCATTTCCATCACACTAACCTAGATCCTTTGTCCCTTATTTACAGATAGATACAACTTTATCAGCTGGAGTTGTAAGCAAATATAAAATTTCAATAAACGGTGCAAGTCTCATCATTTCCATCCATTCTCAGTCCTATTGCTACAATTCGGAGTCCAAAGGCCGAAACATCCAATTTTTTTCTGCAAAATAACATTGTGCCAGTTCATAATAAAATGACAAATACTAGATATCCCTATAATCGGTTGAAGTTAAGGAAATTAAGTTTCCTGGATTGCAGTCATTTTGCATAAGTATGGTAAAACTGACATACATTTGGAAACAGATTTTTACTTTTTTTTCCTATACAACATTAAAACACAAGAAACTTTCTAGCCATTGTTATCCAGGAATAGATACATTCAAGAGCAATGTATGACATTATCACCCATGTCAATCTCAAAGGATCTCCTTGACAGGTGTTTCCTTTTAGACAGCAGTATCCCACATCTTAGAGGCAACCTGATCACCTTTATTGTTCTAGCTGTCATCTGCTGATATCTACTGCAGGTCTTGGCAACCAACTATTGTTATATGTCTCTTGATAAAAAGAAAATGGATTATTGTTATTAAAATATTCTAGTCACCAGCTATACTAAGACTTAATTTAAAGGTTTGGTTTTATTATTTCTCACAGTGTACCTTTGTCTCTCAACTTTTCATTTTCTTCTCCACCCCATTACATTTGTTTATGGCTCTTTAATCCATCTGAAATGCTTCCTGATGTTCACTGTCTGCTGTATAGTTTTCTGGTAAAACATTTTTCTACAATTAGAAAAATGGAATATGGAATACGTTTATAATGTATTTCATAATGATAGAGAAATATACTTTAGCTCCTTCTGTCCAGAAAATATCATGTAATATTAAATATTTAGACTACGTAAAAAAGTATACAGTATATCCATGATGTCATGGAAAATGCAATCTTATTATAATATGTTGTTTATCACAATTTATTAATTTTAGGAAATTTCTAAACTTTGTCGTGATGAAATTCTGTAGAAAGATTTTAGTCACAGCTCAAATATCTTGATGGTCCATACTAGTTACACTTTCAAAACAAGAAATAAAATAAAAGCTACAAGCTTAATTTTTTATTGCTTTAATAGCTATGTTTAATTTTACACACAATGTTATCTCAGTAACAGTAAAAATCATATTTGGCACTTGTGTCTGAATAAGTAAATGTTTTTAAAATAATTCAATTTAAATAAATCCATTTGAAGACCAATTATTAGTATTAAAGGAACACTAAACTTAATGCAAGATTCTCTTGTAGATTCTCTTGTATACCTTAATATTTTCACGAATATTTCAGTACTAGCGATATTTGAAACAGACATATGAAGTTCTTATTTCCCATGTGTAAACAATGTTAAAATGAGTAGAATTTGCTTTCCAATGATTTGCCCATACTTGGCCTCAGAAGTTGAGATTTATAGAAAAATGTACATTTTACTATTTCTACCATCGAATTATAATGATCATTTGTAATGCCCACTTTAGCTATTTTAAAATCTCTGCAGCAGTTAGTGTGTTGAAACAAAAACACCCACTGATATCATAATATATTACACCTTTATAATGTAGCTAATTGAAAAAAAATGTATGTTAGTACTGTAAAAAGGGGGGTTTATAAAACTGTAACGATAAGGATAATGAACCTGATGCTGGCCTGGTTCTATGACCACATGTTTAGCATAAAGTATGCAATATTTTTACTGCACATACCAAAACAAAGTACAGATATATGCGGAGTTGGTAGTAACTGACACTTTTGTCTCCTTGTGACTGGAGGGGAGGGAAGAGTCAATATAACATAGGCAAAGAACAGTAATAATGTGTTTACATAATTGCAAATGAGAAAGAACTGAACAGAGATACATAAATTCCTGTTAGGAGGCAGAGGAGTTGCAGATGCCGAAGGGCTGGTGCAAACATATGTACTTATGATGACAACTTTTGATTAGAGGATTGTGGATTGACCTCTCCAGATGATAGTATTTCCTTTGTTCCTTTCTCCTATATTATATGCTTTAACTGGTGTATTATTATTGCTATTCCTCTTATTAGTATTATTCATTTGTAAGTTTGGAAGGCGAAATAGTGTTCCACAGCGCTGGACAGTTAATAAAATAAAACATATATAGAACAAGACATACAAGTCAGACAAATAAATGTGGACATGAAATCAAAGTATAGGAATAATTCTATTCACAAGAGAGCTTATATACTAGTTGAAAGAGGGCATAGCTAAGACAAGACAAGCAAGTGTGGATCAAAGTGAAAGATTGTGCTTTAGTGTGACTAGCATAGATGGGTGTAGAGTAAGCTGTACTAAAGCCATGGGTTTTCAGAGAGTGTTTCAAGATATAAAGGCTGTGGAAGAGCTTGATCAGGTATGGAAGGGAATTCTCTAAATGTTTAGAGGCACATGAGAAGTTTGATAGGCGGCAGTGATGGATGGTTACCACATAAAAGGCAAGGAGCAGGTTATATGTAGATCTAAAAGCACTAGAAGGAGAGTTTTTTTAGGTAATATTTGAGATGTTTGAAGGAGTGGAGTTGTTGAGGGCTTTCTAAGTAAGGGTTAATAATTTGAATTGGATTCTTGAGGACATTGGAAGCTAATCTAGGGCTTTACAAAATGGTGAAGCAGATGTGGAGTGGCAAGAGAAGAAATCAATCTTGCTGCCCTATTTAAGATGCATTGAATCAAAGATTGATGGTTGAGGGGAATGTCACGTATGAGGAGTTGGGAGTAGTCAGGGCAGGAAATGATGAGTGAATAACAGTTTTATTTTGGCAATATTTTTAAGGTGGAGATGACAGGATTGAGAGAGAAATTGTATGTGAGGAATAAAGTAAAAGTGTGGCACCAAGGCAGCAGTCCATGGAGACTGAGGAATGTGTGGTGTTATTAATGGCGATGGTGTTATTGATGGTGAAGTGGTGGCTCTGGAAGGAGGGAAAACTATAAGCTCTAATTTGCTTCTGTTTAGCCCTAGGAAGCATTGGGATATCCATGTGGATATAGCAGAGTGACAGTGGGTTACACAAGATAGTACAGAAGGAGTGAGATCAGAGAAGGTGATGTATATTTAGGTGCTATCATCATATAGGTGACACTGGTAGCAGAATAAGAAAATTAAATCCCGACTGAATAGGTGTACAGGGAGCAGAGTGCCAAGAACAGAGCCATGAGGGAACCAACCAGCTAGAGAGAATGGAGGGAGGATGTGCCAGAGATAGAAACACTAAAGGTGCAGTTCAACAGCAAGGAAGTGAAATAGGAATGAGGTGCTTAACAAATGCCAATGGAATAAAGGTTATGAAGCAGAAAGGTACTGGAGGTTGAGCATGGAAAGGTAACTCTTTAGACTTTGTTGTAAGCAGGTTATTGATCACTTTTGTAAGCGTCGTTTCAGTAGGAATGTTTTTAATCTTACTATAATTACAATGTAAGCCTTATTTTTTCTAATATTTGACATGTGTTACTTACATAATTGTTTGTTTATTAGTAAAAACAAATATATTTTCTTAATCTTTCAATATTTTAAATAACTTATCACTTATTAACATCATTTTTTTACCTTACATACAGCAGCAAAGGCCCAGGTCTACAGGTCATGAATAAAAGTCATTGAGATGTCTCACACTGAAGTGAGACATTGATTCAGGCTCCCATCTTATGCCTTTATGCAAACTCTGCCCCTTGAGCCTATGATCAGCATCCTCACAGCAATACCTCCTCTGAATAAAAAAAATGTGTTTTTTACATGTCCGTGTATGTGGGTCATTCCAGATCACAATAGGTGTGTTGGCGGGAATGTTACTTTTAGTCTGGTACTCAAATGGTCACTGTGGACATTTCTGTCAGGCATCAGGGAGTTTATTAATTTTCCATTGGGTAAGGAAATACTTGTGCAAATAAAACAGCAATTTTATCAAGTAAAAATGAATCCATGTTTTGGAACATTTTCATTCCATCCATGCTGCATTGATAGGTGTGGAGGATTCCTAATGTATGTGTAGGATTTTGTGTACAACATTGTTGCTAAGTGTACAATTTTTCATACATGTGGTGCAGATTGAGGAGGAGATTAACTTTGTGTTGGAGGGACCAGAAGAACAAAATACCAGTGTTAGGAATCTGTAAAGAAAAATCCCCCATGCAGTACCTCTGTGTTACCAGAGGTGCTGCTCTTGTGGACTTTGAGACTATTTGCATCTCAGCTGCAGGAGTTATCCTCCTTCCCTGATCATCACCTGCACCTGCCCCACTGCATTATATACCCACCCCAAACCTTACACATTGTTAGTCATTAATTGTTGTTTTCTGTATCCAGTGCCTTGGACAGTTAGCTTTCCAGTTTTGCTTCCTGTGGATCTTTGGCTCAACTTCTTTCCAACAACTCTATTCAGTTTAGCTGCATTTATTAGCATCAAGTTCTCAGCTACTACCATGACTGTGTTTTATCATTTGCATTATGAGTGTCCATATTTTTCTACATTTACCTACTATCCAGCCAAACTCAGATTTTTTTTGTTAATACCTTGCATTTACTTGGATTGTGTTTTATCATCTATATTGTGAGGCTCCACTTGTTCCTTCCTTTACCTGCAATCAAGCCACACCCGGATTTTGTCTGTTTAAATCTTTACCTGGACTGCATTTTTGTGCTATAATTAAACAATCTATTCATCACTATTCTATTGACTCCATAGCTTTCATTACAATCATCCAGTTACCTTAACAACCTGGATTATTTAGCAATATTTTATTTGTAAGGAAATATACAAATAACTATGGGAACTGATGCATAATATCTACTATATAAATGCCGTGTGTGGGAAAAAAAAACCAAGCTGCAGCGCCACCTGCTGGGCAGAGTTATACACTGACCTATATATTTCTTAAAGGAGAAGTGACAGTTGGGAGTGGTTGGTGGTTGCCGGGGGTGACAGTGGGGAGTTTTTAACACCTTAAGTAGCTTGATGAAGGATGTGGCAATGAAGATGAAGGATGACGTGATGGAGAAAAATGATGAGGTGGTGACATGTGGACAAAACCACGTTAAAAAAGGGCGCTTGCGTCGGGAAGTAACGCTCTTCTCCTGAGGAGGCCTGGGCTATGGCCCAAATACATGACAAGAACCTTTTTAACACCTTAAGTAGCTTGATTTGACTAGAATGCATGAGTATCACGCAGGGGTTAACTTGCATGCAATATATTTATCACTTTCATGCATGCAATTTTGGGTTGGAAAGATTTGTTTTTCCAAAAGACATATGTACTAATTATATATACATATGTATGTATATATATATATATATATATATATATATATATATATATATATATATATATATATATATATATATATTGCATTGATGTGATTATAGATGTATTTATAGTGTCTGACGTTATATATGAGCCTAACATTGTAAGCCTGAATTAAATATATTTGCTGATATAGAAAAAATATAATACATCTAATATTAAATTTATGATTATTTAACACAACTCTTCTTCATCTAGGTGACCATACAGTAGATGGGTGCCACCGCGTTGGCCTGCTCTATGATTTGTTCCCAAATTCTGAGTTTGGTTCCAGCAGTTAGCTGCTTGGTTCCAGCAGTTAGCTGCTTGGTTGTATTGTACAGCTTCTCCTCAATAACTTTAGCAAGAATCTTAACTTCAGCATGTTAGTTAACCAGACTTTATACTATTATTCTGCCACACATATGTAATCCACCTGATTCTCTTTAACCAAAGTATACTGCAGCACATATGTGTAACACTGTTTGTATCTTTTCTCTATAGATTGGCAGCTAAATACCACACTTTGTTACTATATATATATATATATATATATATATGTATATATATCTTTGCTGCTAATGTGATGAATTTATAGGTGACACAATCCTTAATCACCAATCAAATGTGTAAAACTGTTTATTACAAAATCTTTGCTGCAAAGGTGTGGAGTTTACAGGTGATGCAAACCTTAACCACAAAGCAGGTGTAAGAAATTGATTGATGGTTGTTTGTTGAGAAACTACAAGTGACATACAGCCTTTCCCACAAACAAGCCTGTTTAATTTATGCTTAGGGAAGCAAAGTTTAATTTTCCTTCACGCCAAAATAGAAATATGGGGGAACTCTTGAGGGCTCTGGTGAATGTGACCACTAGGCAGCAGGAACAGCAGGGGGCATTACTAGCTGTAGCTGCTACACAACAAGCAAAGCAGGCCCAAATGCTATATGTTGCAGAGGCCCAGATAGAGAATACCAAGCTCTTGCGCAAAGAGTTAACACAAGTGAGACAGGTGCATGATGTGTCTGAGGTGCCAGTCTTGCAGAAAATTACCACCTCACATGATGTGGAGGCATATCTCTTAGCCTTTGAGAAGATTGCTACGTGACTAAAATGGCCACCAGGAACCTGGGCGGAGAAGCTGGAGCAATATTTGAGCGGTGAAGCTCAGCGTGCTTATGTTGATTTATCTGATGAGCAGTATTAAAGTAATTGTATCGTTTTAAAATAAGCATTGCTCAATCAATTGTATGTGTGTCCAAAGCACATGGTGGTTTATTGTAGCAGATGTAAATAGTCAACAATTTAATACATTAACATATTATAATACAGTACAGTACAGCACAGCCAATACCAAAAAGATAAGTACATACCAATGCAATAGCTTGCGCACGCTGCGCACCCACGGGACCCGGTGGACAGTATATCTGTTTAGAATACTGTGTCAGAGTTGACTGAGGGCCAGGGTGTGTGCAGCTATGATTATATACAGTACAGTGTTACACTTGATCAATAGAGATGACGTAGATTGTTTCTATAGGTCCAGACACAGGGTGGCTTCAGGGTAAACAGTTCATAGGCTAATTCAGTCTAAGGAATCCAAAGGAGGGGGTCGTCTCTCCAGGGGGTCTGCTCCTTTCATAGCTAGCATCATACAAAGGATTATTCCCTAATATCAATAACTAAAGTATGCAATGTGCGATCTCTTCGCCGACTGCACCGGACAGCTGCTGATGATTAGGGGATCAATATGATATCAGGCATGACACCTTTCCTATAACCTAAACCTTTAATAACACTACAATGTACATATAATCACTATATATATATATATATATATAGACTAATAATAAACCAAATACTATCTGCTCCTGAATTACAGTGTAACAGAACCAATATGAAATTATATAAATAACTAAATGTTGTAATGCGAGTGTGTGCGTGCGTATTTTACCGTGCGAACGCACCACACCACGTAACACGTGGCGTACGGATCGCATTTGCATGGCTAAACAATATTAAACCAATATACTTTCGTTCATCCAATTATACGACTTCAACAGCAGACTGCTGTCTTTCAGGAAGTAAAAGCTGAAATCTTGGCCTGTATAGGTGAGACTGGAGCGGGGAGAGCTCAGCGCTACCATGACTTGTGTTATCTTCCTGTAAAATGGGTTCGCTCACAGATGGCTGATCTCTCTAAAGTGATAAAGAGTTGGTTGCCACCAAATACCAATACACCTGGCCACATAGTAGAGATATTAGCAATTGACCATTGTGTCCGTGGACTGGAGAGGAGCTTACAGAGATAGGTGTACAAGCGGATCCACAGTCTTATGAGGATCTTGATAGACCGTTTTTTGGCCCTGCAACATATGTCTAAGGCTCCAGAGAGGAATCCAAAACTGTAGTCCAAGTGCTTTGAATATGGCAGACTTGGGCATTTCCGTGCTGAATTTCCAAAGCAACCAGAACCTGTGAATTGTTCGTTTACTCAGCTAGGACCAGTCTTTCCTACTTGTTGAGACATGTCCCACTCCACAAGTGAAACCGGTACTGTTTCGGGTGACTGTCTTAATAAATCAACATGCTGTTTTAGCCCTGGTAGACTCAGAAAGCGAGTTGACATTGTCTCCAGTTCTGTGGTTCCAAAAGATGTAATTACAAGTTTATCTAAGGTGAAGGTGTTATGCATCCATGGAGCTACTAAGGAATTTGAGCGGACTCTCCTTCCTATTACCATAAAAGGCCAAACAAATGAGGTATTGGCTGCCGTAGCCCCTAAACTACCATACCCCCTTATCCTTGGGCGAGACTTTTCCATGTTCCAGGAGATTCTTAGGGACTGAATCCGGCTGGACATGTCGGCAACTGATACAGCTGGCTGAAAGTCCAATCTTAAAGGAACCTGCCCAACTCTCACTGGGCCCAGGAAAAGAGACAACAGAACTGTTGCCTATGGATGCTGAATGCAGGTCCACAACCGCTACTCATCCCAAGTCTCACACAAGAAAATATAAAGAGCAACTGAGACAATCACTTGCCTCTGCCGTGGAAAATGTGGAGTCACCAGACGAAGTTGAGGACTGGTCCCCAATTCCAAGGCTGTTTTCATTACAAAACATTGCTAGAGATCAATTTAATGATGCCTCTCTAGAAAATGCATTTAAAGCTGTTGTGGAAATTAATAGCAGATGGTGTACCTTTTTTTTTTGCTAACGGGGATTTGTTGTATAGAGCGGGGGTTATTCAGGAGAAAAATGTTGAACAACTGTTATTACCGCAGGTGCATGTACCTTTAGTGTTGGAAGCCGCACACCCACATCTTTGTGGGTGTCATTTGGGAGAGAATAAGGCTAGGAAAAGGATTCTTCTACGATTTTACTGGCCAGGAATACGTATGGCATTTAAAAAGTATTGTTTATCCTGCCCAAACTGTAAAAATACCTCTCCAAAAAACCTGACTGCAGGGCCCCATTTTTTTAAAAGAGGAAGAGAGATAGAGTCCGCCAGTTGAATAAAAGTCAAGAACGAAAAGTTAAACATGTCTCTATTCTAAAAACCTGGCATGAGGAGACCCCAATGAGAGGGCATAGACTAGGACCTAAATTTAAAACTGCAGATGCCCACTTCCATAAAAATGCACATCCCGTAGTATCTACTTCACTGGGGTTCATGAAGCCAAAGGGACAGGTGTATGACAAAGAGGGCAGTTTTGCGCTCTCCGTGGAGTCTGCTTCGTGTAGCTGGACAAAGTTAAGGGGAGGGGTATGTGGCAATTGGGACACTTTGCCACAGTCTAATAGAGGAACCTGGGAAACCACAGCCTAAAGGTGCAGAGAGGGTTAAATTTGCACACACACCACAGAGGAGGAGACAAGGTGGAACACCTGGTCTAATCAATTAAGTAGTTAGCCAGAGCAAGGACTAACAGGAAGCTTAAAAAGCTGGATTTGATCTGTGTGTGAGAGATTGGTGCCAACAAGTGGCCAGTTGGCACCAGTTAGGGACCCAACTGTGATAGCCAGTGTTTAGGGCTATTGGATTATGTTTATTGCTGTGAATGTTTCATTTGTTTGCTGAAGACACTTTCAAGACTTTCTATCCATCCTGACAAGTAAAATAAACGTCAAAGAGCTTCAGATAAACCTGTGTGAGGAGCCATCTGTTTGCACGCTTTTCAAAATATATATATATATATATATATATATATATATATATATATATATATATATATACACATCAGGCACCAACAGCTTCTTGCTTCAAGTCAAGCAGTGCTTTACTGTTCACTTCACATTAACAGCATGCATTCTTTTCTCGTCTGGATGACAGCAGTAGGCAATACCATGTTGCCTACACCTCCTGGTGACTCTTATGCTAGCTATCCCAGTGCATCTCTCTAGCCACTGGCCAACTTGTTTAACATCAGTCCACATTTTACAACTGAATAGAACATGCTTAAATACACAAAGTTCCTCCCTTTGATCTAATTACCCCATTAGACCCTAAAACTCCACATGTGCGTATTAAACATAGGGTTCTTGGTCTGTAAAACTGTTCCTTTGTTCATCCTTCCCCTAAATGTGCGTCACCCACCTGAGTGTGTGCCAGTCCCAGCACTTACAGGTAGATGAACCTTTGGAACTACCAGATGTTATACCTTCCTCCCCTTCACAGCAGCAAATTGAAACAACACATTTTCTTTAACAACATATGATGGCATACAGCCTGTCGAGTTGACAGGTTCCGCAATAGCACCAAAATTATTGGCCAATTTAAACATATGTTATAAAGTCTCATCACTCCCCTGGTCTAGTGAAAAGTTTGTCAGATGCGACAGTTCTGGATAATTAGACCAGTCTATACCCTCACCAACGGACTGGGGTGGTTCAACTATGACGTTAGCAGCCAACTTTATTTTCGTCTGTCCAGGCTTGCCTGAATTATGAAACTTTTGTGGAAGTCCTGCTGTGACCCCAAGGATAGCATTCCGGGAGAACAGCTCCCCACGATTGAGATCCACATACTGTGATTTCCTTGGAAGATCCTTTAAGATATGGGCTTCTGATCATTGACTCAGTTGCCAGCATGCCCAGCTAGACCTGCTCACAGCGGACCTCTTTACACAGTGGGAAATCTTGTCACAATTTAAGCAGGTAGACCAGCATAGGTGTTATGGCAGCCATTACCTCCACGGTTTGGACTTTGTATCGAATGAGCAAAGGAGTTATTTTTAATGTCTTTGTTTCCCCATTTGTGCAGAGCACTTTAGCTCTGGGGAACTACAAGACGTTGACTCCAGCAAGGACAGAGCTGGAGACCAATGTAAGTATAATTTCAGACTCCATGACTGAATGAACAACCTTGTTGTTCACTCACACAGTCTCCTCAGTTAAAGCAGGTCCTCTGGTTGTAAAACACCTGGAACAACAATCTAGAAAGACAGGCCCAACTTGGGTAAGTGAACAGTCCATGTGTTTATGGGGTCTAGTGCACTTGGCCTTAAGGTGTCCAAGCACTTCACACTTGAAACACATCCGGTCAGCCATTTTACAGCTAAACCTTGACTAATAGTAGCACTATAAAGCACCACTGACTGATTAGCACTATGAGTCTTCACTGACTGAACAGCGCTATGAGGCTCCACTGACCAAACAGCACTATCAGGCTACACTGACCATACAACGATATGAGATAGCTTCGGCTGAACAGTGCTGGGAAACTGCTCGGGCTGAACAGTACTGGGAGACAGCTCAGGATGAACAGTGATATGGAGCATCTCATTGGTGACTGGGAATTTAGGTTTACACAATTGGATGTTCTCATCCTTGGTGTTTATTAAGTCCCTCAAATAGCTTTGTCACATTCCTCAACATGCTTATAAGAAAGAGTTTTTTCTTCATGGAGCAATTGTTGAAGCTTTCCATGCTCTGCAGCCAGGTGCAGCATCTCTAATATACTTGTGACAACTTCCTTTACAGACTCTCTTGATGTGTGCACCTCTTGGTGAATCATGACAAGCTTTTGTTTTAAAACAGCAATTGATTGGTCTTTCTCTGCTGCTATCTCTTTAGGAGCTCCCATTTTTTTCTCTCTTTGTTCATGCCATTTCTGCAACTCTTTCAACTTATCTGTCACAAATTCAAAGACCACGTTTTGTTGCTCTCGCTGCTATAAATTCTTTGCAGTTTCTTTAAGAGTCTCTACTGGTTTTACTCATACAACTGTTAATTTGAGCTCTTCAACTATTTTTCAAATCAGGAGATTTCTTCTCTAAAAGTTTTCTCCTTGCGATCATATTCCATCATGTCCTCATAATCTTCTATAAAGATTTTTTCCAAGCAATTACACTCTTCCCTGGCCACATAATCTGACCCACTGAGATTGTGTAAGAGCATGAAATTTTCCAACTTCATTTCCACTCTGTAAACGCCCATGCAATTTCTCCTATTCACCCTGCTGGGAATAAATTTCAGGCTCACTTGTTTGTAAACTTTCTCTTTGACACATTTTATTCCTTCTCTTGCCCATATTAGCAGGAATAAAGACAATTTGTACTGGCAACAACTTCTACTTGTTTTATTTAAGCCTTTAAACCACAAGCTTGATCTTTACATTAAATCAGTAATTTTCAGAGGCAATTAGCAAAATTTCTATGCACTGGGTTTTTTGGAACTACACCCAGCTCACAACTTTGTGAAGGTGTGGCACTACAATGCACAGACATTTTTAAAACTTTAGCTTTCTTTGAAAAACAGGTGCTTTTGCTTTCCATAGAGACAAACAGCAAAATAAAAATTCTAGACTACACCAAACTCACAGCTCAGAGAATAAACTAGGTGTGGCACTACAATGCCAAACACTTTTTAAAACTTTATCTTTCTTCGGATTAAAAAACAGTAGCCGAACAGTTCACAGTAATATTGTTCATTTCTGTCTCTCCACAGACAAAATATTTGCTTTCACTGTAATACAGAAACCTCCCCACTGTAACTGACAACTTTGTAAACAATTTGGTGTCTGATTGTGGTAATCATTACATTTCACTCACCACCATCTTGTTGGCTGGGTGGACAACTATGATTTGGCTGTCCTTTATAAATCCCACAATGGTACCACTTGTAGAACCTCTTACATCTTGTGACACGGACACCCCACAGATTTCAGACACCATCACAATAACAACATTCTTGTCTGGATGACAGCAGTAAGCAATACCAAGTTGCCTAAACCTCCCGGTGGTCCTAATGCTAGCTATCACAGTGCATCTTTTTAGCCACTGGCCAACTTGTTTAGCATCAACCACATCCATTCCACGTGGAGTTAATAGTATAACCAATAGGATGGTAGAAGGAGGAGTATATATACATGAGAATTTAAATGAACCTTTATTCATAATTACCCTGAAGAAGCCTCAGTCTATGAGGGGAAATGCGTTGGTTATAAACATTATTATTACCACTACTTGCGTTCTATCTGGAGAGAGGAAGAATTCAGGTGACACCACACAGCTAGGAAAGGATTTTCTCTAGCACCAAAGCGGAACCAAAAGTCTACATCTAAGTTCCCCGCCAGACTAAGGAAGACAGGACGCGCATGCGCCAACAGAGTTCCCTGTGCACGGGACAATACAGCCAGAGCTCTTGCTGCAGACACCGGAATGAAATTGTAAGGACCCATCACACTCTGACTTAAACTCCCAACTGTAAATGTATACAAGAGTGTTTACCATTGGGAATATAACCACGGACTTAGAACTTATTGACATTATTACACCATTTGTGCAAAATGATTTTACCGAAATCAAGTACCATTCAACGATAAGGAATACTTTTAACTCTATTAACGTGCACTACAGATTTTTTTGTGCAGGTCTATATAGAAACCAAAGCACAAAGTGCATTATTTTACTCTGGCCAGAGACATATTGATGTATATATTTTAGAATAAAATATTTTACAATAAATTCTAAGAGTGTTAGACTAAAGTGGTGGAGCGCCAGGGAAATAATCTTGTGTTTTGTACTATTTTGAATGTTGGAGAGAGCATTTAGATCACTAAGGGCAGCACCTCACTTTAATAGATAAAATTTGATAAAACAGACAACGCTTGGGATTTTTTCCTATTTTTAAACATTTATTCCCTAACATCGCTAACTAGAGTATGCAATGTGCGATCTCTTCGGAGAAAGAACCGGACAACTGCTGATGAATAGGGGATTAAAATGATACCAGACATGACACGTTTCCTGTAACCTGAACCTTAAATAACACTAAAATGTACATATAATCATAATATATAAACTAATAATAAACTAAATACTATCTGCTCACAAATCACTGTGGAATGGAATCAATATGAATATGAAATATATAAATAACTAAATGTTGTTGTGCGAGTGTGTGCCCGCGTATTTTACCGCGTGATAGCGCCATGCCATGTGTAGCGTGGCATACTGAGTGCAATCGCACGGTAAAACAATATTATCCAATATACTTCGACGGTTCCACCCTTTGATAGTATAATAAACTATCACCCTAAAGCTTTTATATGCAGGATCTCAGTACCACGTTTCATTGCTCTGTAATGCAAGTCCCCCTTGGTGTATGACCACGCTGTCTGTAGATCTAAACAAGTTATCACAATAGAGAGTCTTAATCATCAAAACATTTTTTTTTTTACTATAGATCATATACCTCTGGAGCTTGAAGATAACCTTTTTGTATGCCCTTCAAGGGTACAATAAAACATGTAATACATTATTTGGAAGGGTACAGAGTACAATAGAACATGTATCAGTTATACAGAATACTCTACTACAGTTCTTCATGTCTAACTGGTTCATTTGTCCAAAGCATGTCTTTTAGCTCTAACAACATTTAGATGTGCATGTTCATCAATAACATCATCCTATGTCTATCAATAATGTCATATGCAATCTCCTTCAGCTTGCGTTAGTATATACACTCTAATAATGTTATCAGTTCTTTTTATTAACACTTGTGGGGGCGGGCTATTGTCTGTTCGTTCTTCCCAGTCTCCCAATACTCAGGTTTCTTTGAATATGAAACAGTGGTCGGCTTGCCAAATATTGGGAGACTCCAGGCTAAGGGACCTAGGTGTCGTACTTTTCCCCTTGTGACCTCCCACCCATAATTTGGGTACCTCAGGAATATTTAGTGGAAACAGAACTAGTCCTACTTGATATAACTACTGAGGCACGTGAGAGCACACCCAGCACTTTTTTGGTCTACAAACTTACCCACCCAAGAATGATAATCATTCTCAAGGATGCCTGCTCAAGTCCGAATATTACTGGACTAGCATCGCTGGATGTACCTCTCTTCAACTATGGGGTCAACGTACTTACGGACACAAAGCTACTCAGACAATAGCCCCTCGCACTTTCTCCAATCTCCAAGGTTTCCAAATTTACCTTTACCCCTGAATTCAATAGAGTAATTAGCTGGACCAATTGTGCTACCAACTTCTCCTTTATCCCCAAATTCTCCTTCATCCCCAACTTCTCAATACCACTACCTGAACCAGCCTCTGTCACCTGTCCACAGTTAAAAGAATTGACTGTCCTGAAAAGAGAATGAGATGAGAGAAACACAGAACAGGAAAGACTACAACTTCATGCTGGATAACTGTCTTAGTCTTTGGCTCAGGTGCTACTAACTGCATTCGAGGCCTCCCAGAACAGATTCATGAGTTCACTTGGACCCTTCTCTGGGTGTTGGCTCCTCTGCAGTGGGTGAAATTGGTACCAGTGTGTCTCTACTACCCTTGAGGTCGTAATGCTGGTAGCCTACACTTTTTACCTGTCTGTCAAATAACCTGAGCCTAGGAAATTACTGTTCCACAACTTACTCTCCCGGTCCATTGTCCTGACAGTTAGTGTAACTTTTTCAGGAGACAGTGTTTTGAACGTTCTTCGTTGCTGTCTCACTGTTTACCTTTCCTCCTAAGGTCTAGACTAGTCTCTCAGTTACAAACTCATCACAAGAAAAGTCAAAAACATTTCAAATGTCAACAGGTTAGGAGGCAGCTTAGGAGTGGTCTTGATAGTGGGGTAGGACTAGTGGCCAAAGCTACCAGGCACTTCAATCAAGTTCCAACCCTCATTCTATTCAATTCATTCTAACTAGTACTGTTACTTTATGTTCACACTGGTTTGTGGTTAATCAAAAGTATATAATTTGTTACCCCTACTCATACATTATACATTTATTATCAATAACATGAATACACCTTCCACCTATTATAACTCTAGGGCTATCACATTGAATTACAAAAGCCCTGAGTATGACACAGTAATACATTAGACACCTTACAATACACCTTTACCCAGACATATTTCATCGGTACACCAGTGTATACTTGAGAATCCTGCAAGATGGTAATTGGATGACGTGGATTTGTTTTACCTGGAGAAAAACCCATCTGTAGGAGGGATATGGGATGGCTCTATTGGCATCATCTTCCTGACATGATTCTCACAATCAAGACAGGATGTTGCCGTCCTACTAGCTTGAGAAGAAACGTTCGGTGCACACCTATATACTCTTACCAGTTTATACATACCTTCTGTACCCATCTGAGCCAGACCATTTGCTGCCTCCGCTAGGTCTGGAAGATACACTCTGGGAGCTACTGGTCCATCTCTCCAGGGTCCGCCAGACTCCTAACCACATCTCTTCACCTTCCAGACAGTTTGTTCTTCAAGTAACACAAATCTTCATATATTAACTAATATGTGTATGCATCCATATGTGTGTGTGTGTGTGTGTGTGTGTTCACATTTTAAAACAATACAACAAAAACAATACATAGATTTGTCAGCTGTCACATAAAACCCTGCTGTCTATTTGACAGCGATGTTTGCCCTGGTGTGACAGTCATGTATAGTCGTGTGTGTAAGTGTGGATTTTACTAGCAGCTACTTCAGTTGGTAACTGTGTCACTGTATAAAGTCCTCTATGTAGTGTCCTACTCATGTGCTGGTATTGCTATAAAGGATTTTTTTCAGTCACCTCAATGTTGCCCCCTAGACTAGAAAAATGCTGAAGCCCAATGTATATCAATCGATTTTCCCTCTGCCAACTAACATGCCATTTTCAGTACCCCACATTCAGCTACTTGGCTAAGTGAGTAGGGCAAAGGGGTCTATCTCTATAACACTTTCTTCAAAATATAACAATATCCAGTACATGTCTGTCTAACAGTGAAAAAATATAAAACACGAAAATTCTACATTTTCTAGGGTTTCACATTATGTCGTATCTTGTGGCAAAAATCCTACTCCAATGTTCTACACAGAGATGCATATCTGTATGTCTAACCTCTAGCGATCCATTCACCCTTTGTGCATAAATGTAAAGGCACACTTTGTACAGGAGGTCCGAGACAAAAAAAACCCAAAAACAGATATGCAATCTATAAAACATGAATCGTATTTCCACAACAGAACCTTTCTGCTTAAAATTAGCAGCTTCTATACACATAAAACAAACCCCTGTTTCTGTGACTTATGTCAATCTAGTGTGTATATCCCTGAGTCCGTCTTATGTCTTAGCCCCATTAATGAGACCATGTCTACGTCTTTTTTGTATCTCTATAAAGAGAAGAGAGAGAGATACTAGCATAGATGTAAAGAATGAGAAAATAGGAGAGCAACGAATAATAAGAATAGAAAGATTTGAATACAAGAGTTTGAAAACAAATGGAAATGCAGAAAGGGAGATTTTACAGCAAACATGACAGCTGGATTGGACACTATGGGAAAATGGCTGTCTTCATTCCACTAATCCCCTTAGCTATTCACTAAATTATGACCCCTCCCCATACTTGACTAGGGGGTCTTACATCAACCGTGCAATCCAGTGTCGTTCGTCATTTGTTCATTAAGAACTCGGTATCACCATAACTATATACCTTTGTAACAGACTTCCTGACTTATAATAGAGAAATGAAAAATTAACTTTTAATGACTCATACTTATCTGAAATTCATAAAATTTTAGAGCAGAGTATGTACATACTTCATTTTTGAATAATAATTCTCAGCTAAACAAATTATCATGAGCCACTGCATCCTAAAACAAAGAGTTTTCCAATGATCCATTGTTAATTTGTCTTTCAAGAGTAATTTTTTTCTACTTCTCTATCCTACCCCCCTTAATCACTAAGTCTATTTTTCTTTTGTCTACCCTTATCTGTGAAAAGAAAAGACAAGATAGTTATCTTTAAACAACAAATTAAACAAACATTTTCATTCCTTACCATCGGCCAGTGATCAGTAAAGCAAACATATGACACATAAAACAAACAAGCAATAACAATAAAGTATACTTTTAAATCAGTCTCTTTCTAAACTTGCACACTAATACTTGCCACAGTTTAACATTTACCACACCTGGTTGTAGAACTATAGGTATGACCTCACTTCTTGAGTTGGCTATAGTTCTCCATCAAAGTGTTAGTTGCTATTAGGTGTGCAGTCAACTGTTGGGAAACCTCTGAGACTTGTGTACGCCTCCTTTATGGGTGTCTATGTGATTTCCAACCCAGGTATCCCTTTTTCTCTCTCTACAGTTCTACTCATGTGTCCCTTTTTAAGGCAGTAAAAACACGTCCTTGTCATGTCTGAACAATCTTTTGCTAGGTGTCCTATTTTATTGCATTGGAAACACTTCCTCAACTCATGTTGTTTCTGTTCCTCAAAGCAGGTGTTATTATACTGTGGTCGTGTGTGCAGTCCCTCTAGTGCTGGGATACTTACCATCATTACCTTATCACTTAGTGTCTCTTTCTGTTTATTTATACTTCTATCATGTCCTAGAGGTGACTCCCTGAGAGCATTTACAGTGATTCCTTTCAAGTGTGTCAATGAAGTTTGCACCCTTCTTTTCAAGTTTTCCCTGAGGCCATCCATTAGAACTGAAACAGCAACCTCCCTGTAGTGTACATTTTCTTTTATGTCTGATACCCCAGTGCATTTGGCCATTGCTGTCAGAGCCCTGGAAAAATAGTCTGTTGCATTTTCACTATCCTTTTGTTTGATAGTAAACATTTTACTCCAGTCCACTACCATAGGAAAGTATATGGCCAACTGAGAAATTATGTGTTTAATATTTTCATGGTTATCACCCTCTGTTGAGGATCTATCCTTCTCCAACATACAATCCTTAATAAACTTTTGTATCTCAGTATCGAGAGGAAAACAGTAGTATAACAACTATCAAAATGATTGTTTAACCACGTGGCAATTCTACCGGAAGTTCACATACGCTAAGCAGGAAGTACACATACGCTAAGCAATGCAATACATTAAAAACGCAATATGACAACAAAAAGAAACAGTTTTCTCTTTTGTCCCTAGATTCAAGTTAGCGCTCCTTCAGATTATGCAAAAACGGACAATCGGTTTCACAACACAGAATGAAAAACAGGTTTTGAACACATTGCATTCTTACCCGTATATGACGCGTCAATCCACCCTTTGTTGCCGAACCGAAATCCATAGGTCTTGCATTTCGTCTGGTAGCGTAATCTCCGCCGCTAGCCCCCAAATTGTTAAGGTAATTCTATTGTTTTCGAATAAGCATTGCATAAGCGATTTGTGTTTTCAAAGCACAAAGTAATTTATTTTAGCAGACGCAGAACTTAACAATACAATACATGATTATAATACAGTACCGCAGGCGCCCTGGATCCAGTGAACAATCATTGAGGTCTGTGGTCAAAGAAGACTGCTCACTAGATGAAGAGCTCCTGTTTATATGCAGTCAGAAATACAGTAAAACAATGCAGATGGTGTGGCTTGCTTCTATTGGTCCAGGTATCAGGAAGGTCCAGAATGCTGCAAGTCAGAGGCCAAATCAAACCAAAATATCCAAAGGTGGGGGTCATCTCTCCAGGAGTTGTGCTCTGACTTTCCCGCCAAGAATCCAGTTACAACTAGTCTATTAGAATTTTATAGTCAGTATTTCTTTAAACATTTATTCCTTAACATCGCTAACTAGAGTATGTAATGTGCGATCTCTTCGGCGAAGGAATCGGACAACTGCTGTTGAATAGGGGATTAAAATGATACCAGTCATGACACATTTCCTGTAACCTGAACCTTAAATAACACTAAAATGTACATATAATCATAATATATAAACTAATAATAAACTAAATAATATCTGCTCCCAAATCACTGTGGAATGGAATCAATATGAATATGAAATATATAAATAACTAAATGTTGTAGTGCGAGTGTGTGCGTGCGTATTTTACCACGTGATCGTGCCATGCCACGTGTAGCGTGGCATACTGAGTGCAATCGCACGATAATACAATATTAACCAATATACTTTTGTTCATCCAATTATACGGCTGCGATAGTGTATTCATTAAAGAACATGGAATACATGCAATTAGCATACCTATAGTCTAGAGCTCTTTGTGAAGGCAATGGGCCTGATTTATGATTGGATGCAAGTCTGTTCCTACAACGACAGTGTGCCAACACAGGTGTTGCCAATTCAAGTCCTGGGTTTCTCTTAAGTATGCTTGGTTTCAGATGTATCATTTTCACCAGCTACAGGGCAGGTGTAAGTACCAACTAATAGTGATGACTGGCATGGCATAGTCTTTATTTTGGAAAAGTACATGTATGCATGCCACGAGCTAGCACAGAACATGTGTATGCTAGTAAAATAGACCAGAAAACACCTTGTATGTACAGAGTGCATTAAGAACATCTTGACTTATGTATGTTAAAAAATGTTACTTTTTTATTAATGATTATACTGTTTAGAGTTAATTTTGTAAGAATTGCTAAATACTACAGTATTTAGCTAAGTATCACATTGATGTATACTATAAGTAATAGAGGTGGGTGTTTGTTTTCAGATGTCTGCATATCAAATATATGTGTAATAATACAGCTAAAAAAACAGATAGATGCTACTTTTAAGAAAGATATTTCCGTAGACCATAACAGTATTGTAACTCTATTACATCAGCAAGTTTTAAACTTTGAAATGCAAAACTGTTTTGCTGTGACTGGAATGCTATTACACTTTTCTTTAAAACTAGTTAACACATTTTTAGTATTGCTTTAATCTTATTTTAATTCCTCCTATATCTGTCTATTGCTACCTTTTTTCATACTACACAACACAATTTAAAACTGTATTTACAATGTATAGAAACACAGTTTTGCAGAACTCTATATATTGATGGTGCAGTTTTATAATAGAAAAACTTGTTACAAATTAAGAGAATTTTGTAGAAAACACATAAGTAAATGGAAACAAAATAATAAGCAGTCTTAAAATGCCCATATTTTAGTATTTTCTATTTTAGAGTAACACATAAGTAAATGGAAACAAAATAATAAGCAGTCTTAAAATGCCCATATTTTAGTATTTTCTATTTTAGAGTGTGTAGTGTAAAGATGAGCAGCTTTCTTCTGATACAAAATATTCATTCAACCCATTAAAAGTGTAAAAATTGAGTACATTGTTTGGTTTTGAATTTACTACCATAGCTGAATATATTATTTTTGTATGGAATAGACCCAATTCTGTTTTAGAGACATTTTAGAAAATTTTTGCTTCAGTCTGTTGAGGGTTTGATAGAAGTACTGCAGTAAAGAGAAAAATATATCCCAATATAATCAGCTGAGTGACAAGTATTATGTCTTCATCTTTAATGCCTCTGCTCTGAAAATAATATTTTAAGGGGAAACAATTATGTCAGCAACATGTTCTGCACAGTCCATATCTAGTATTACAAGGTTTTTTTTTATTCTTTCTCTTTTTAGATAAACAAAGACAGGGAGCGCAAATGATTGAATCAGTGTATAAGCACAAAGTGGTAATGTTTATACTCCTTTGCGGATATGAGTGATCCGGCATAAATATCCAATGTTGCTCTCCCTCACTCTCCCTATTGCTTACCCTACTCCTTGGTAACTTCGTGGGACCGGAGGTGAAGAGGCCAGGTGATTTCCTCCTGAGGTGTTGAGCGCACATGTCTCCTGTGGATTCCGACGATCGCTGTGCAGCCTCTCTCGGCGGCAGTTCCTGTTGCTATGGTATGCTGGACGAGTCAAAAAGCAGTCAGATCAACGCGTTTCGTCCACTAGGGACTTTGTCAAGATACTACTGCACTGCTGAAGAGGGCTTTTTATCCATTCATCTTTAATTATTTTAATAATTATTAAGAATACTAAAAGTACTTCTGCACATATATATATTTTTCTAATGGTACCATTGCCATCATTGACACAGATAGATATATATATATATATATATATATATATATATATATATATATATATATATTGTGCGTATAAGTTATATATAAAAAGAAAAGTTTCTTACAAGATTTTACATATAAAAAGTATTAGGCAAGATAAAATGAAATCCAAAGTATTAAAACCAAAAAATCAAAAAACCACCACTTGATACAGTCAGGGTCATCTTTTCCATTCATTGGGCACGATGGGCACAATGGGCAGCTGCCCGGGGGCCCCACGGACAAAGGGGCCCCATAGGCAGGGCTCTTAATGAGAATAAATAATCCTGCAAAAAAAAAAACCTGCAAGGGTCACTGAGCAAGTACATCTATCTATCTCTATATATCTATATCTATATATATATATATCTGTATCTGTATACATCTATATATCTATATCTAGGGGCCCCAGTGCACTGCTTTGCCCGGGGGCCCATAATGTTGTTAAGATGGCCCTGTATGCAGTCCAATAAAACAAACGGACAGAACAGTATTGAAATACATAAAAATTCATAAAGAGATTTCTTTTTTTAGACCTTTCTTCCAACCCAATCCCACCTTAGGATATCTTACTGTCCCACACTGCATCTTGTATTTCATATTACATCAATCATTAATCCTGTAGATTTACAGTCACCTCTGTAGATTTACTAACACCCGTCTGTTCTTGAGTAACCCTGCCTACTGCCATCCATGGCCTTTACCATGCATAATACATTATTTCCTTTGAGAACATAAATATTTGCACATTTAGGCTCTATGTACAGTTTTGGTTATTACATACAATGCAGCTCTGTTCATAAAATGGTGCAGATCTGACGACAGCCTTCTCAGTTTTGCCACGCAGAACAGAGAAAATAATCTCGTTACAATGCATGCACATCCTAGACTCCTCCTCCAGTCACATCCACTGGCGAAAGGCCATGCAATATGACAGAGAAGTGGCAAATATGCCACTTTTCTCTCCATTTTTATCTCAGTACATAGATACATTTATCCACAACTTTTTGTTAATTACTCTTATATTCCTTGTATGTTAGGCTGGCATATTGCTTTGTATAAAGCATCAAAACATGCAAAGAGCTGTGCCTCCATTTCATCCACTGTTAAGTTATGCAAACTACTGACCTTTTACTTTATTGAAAACAGTCATGAAACAATTTAAAATTGCCATTCAGTAAATTTGTTAACCCTTGCCCAGTCTAAAAATAAAAATCTTTTTTTCCTGTGATGTGGGGCATGACCCGAGACCCACCACTACACTTGATGTGGCAGGATCTGCAGAGGAATGGGTCTATACATCCATTCCTCTCCTAATTTCTCCATAACATGTGTCCACCCTTCTTCCGCTGACATCCAAATGCATGTGGGAGTTGCACCACGTGACCTGCATGTCCTCCCACACTAGGAAACAATAGAGGCAGACAGAAAAGCATGGGGTTCGCATGTATTAATACCAACTTACCCTAGCCCAGTTAGCATGGGCTGAATTTCCTAAGGAATTAGGTGGCAGCATGCCTTGGCTCACTGGGACCTGTGGTGCATCTTGGAGAAATGGTTATAAAAGATACAAACACCATGCAAAAAAACATGTTTTCTAAATAAATTCACTCTCACACATTTACCCTACATTAACCATTTTATTTCCTCGCCTAATTCCACAGTGTCATACTGGCATTTTCTGGATCTTAAATACTTAATTGTACTACTATCATTAAGCTCACATATAGAGCCACAACTAAAATCAGTAATAACTGTCATTACATTAATATGTAAAAGCTGGGAAACTCCCATGTTCTCATTAAAAAAAAAGTTTTCATTTTTTTAATACAATACTACTTGATTTAGTCGTTAGTGTTTAGTTGTGAACATGAAGGCACTATTTTTAATTAAATGTGATACTTTTGGATTAAGCTTTTTATTACATTGTTCCTCATGTGCCTAGAAATGATTATGCTTTATTTATAAAGCACCAATATATTATGTAGTGTTGTACAATAAGGGATAATAATTCAAATAAAACATACAATGACATGAAACAGAAGGTAAAGATGCCCCTTGTCAAATGAGCTTACAATCTAAGAGGTGTGGGGATCAATTAATAAATAAGGTAAGGAATAACAATTGTGGTAGGTGGTAGAGAGTGTGTGAGGCACAATTATTATCAGCCATTAATGTTAAATCAGCCATTGATGACTGGCATAGCTACTAGTGGTGTGTCATTGTAATGAGGAGAGACAGTAGAAGACAGACAGCTGTTGGGAATCAGCAACTGAGCCTCTTCACTCTTTCACAGTGTGGGCACCAGTGCTACAACCAGACATTTTATTGCCCTGGGCAAAAGAGAACTCCTACATGTCCCCTCTCAGCGGCAGCACACCACCAGTGAAGCATATCCATCAAACAGTGGGGACATGCGAATCCCTCTGCAAGCGCAAGACCATTTTCCAACCATGTGCTGCGCTCTCCTGCATGTTTGTGCAGCTTTGACTTCCTGGTGCTACTGTTGGAATGGTAGAGCTTGTTCAATAGAAAATAGATGGCTACTTTTCACCTCCTGGAAAGTCTAGCAGAGAGTGAACAATTTAGGCTTCCCTAACCCCAACCACCAAGTCATTAGATCAGTAGTTTAGTTGTTTAAGAAACAAGCCTCCTTCCACCCAATCAGCCCCAGAATTAATTAATGGCATTTACATTTAATAAATATTCCTATTTACCCACTACAGCCCACATTAAATTAATATCACCCATTGTTAATAAGTTCCCTTGTCTTCCAATTTAATAAATCAGCCTCCTTCATACCAACCAGCCCCAACATTAAATTAATAGTATTCATATTTTATTTTTCTCCCCCACCCATCCTCAACATTAAATTAAGAGCATTACCTTTTAATAAAAAAGGCCTATTAACCCATCAGCCCTAAAATCAAATGCATAGCTAACACATTGCACCACATTTAATATAGACTATTATTGCTAATATAGACATCACTGCATTTTGAATAATTTACCGATTTATTATTTATAGCTATATTTAATTACTGATTATGTTTTATAGTTTTATGTATCATACATTTATGTACTATAAGAACAATCCCACCTTCTCTCTGACCCCTAGCCCCCTGAATCTTCTGTTCTTTCCACTCCCAAATACCCCACTGTTCTCTATAGCCAAATCTTCCCTCCCTGTTCTCACCTGTCCCCTCTCCACCCATGTATGTTATCTCCAGCAATTTATTCCTCCTCATTTTCGCCAACTCCCTCTCCCCCTTTGTTTTCTGCCACCTCCACCCCCCATTGTCTCAAACTCCATTACTCCTTCTATTCATTCAGAAGTAGTTTAATTACCTTCTCTTCTTCTTTTCTCTTGTTGCCCAATCTTATGATACTTCTTTCTTTGCTTTTTTCCTGACTACTCAAAAAGTCTGTTGCTTCCCCTCGCACTTGCCTCCTGGGCACTCGTATCATCCACACCACCATCATTATGGCCCTGATGGTTACTCATGTGATTATCTGCCAGCTCATATTAGCTGTGCTCCCAATATTTTTCTTTGGCATCTGCTGGAACCAGGACACTTGTTCCTCAGAAGTTGTAGTGCAGAAGTCAACAAGGAGATAAGTTTCAGTGGGTCTAGCAGCTGAACTGAGTTGGAACTCATGTCCTTAGTGTGATAACATCCCGGGGCACTACTATGTAATTTCCCACTACCTACACAATTATTTAATTATGTTATATTTGCGAAGAGATGATGATGTGGGATATATGGAACTTAGCTTTTCTAAAGTGCTGTCCACATTACACAAAATGTGTATCTGTAACCAAGTGCAGCATAGAGGTGCAAAATGCGTTTCATTAAAAATACAGGACCACAATTGTAGAGCACTAGTTATGACCTGATGCAAAAAATTTAATGATTTTGTAGAGTAAAACTGTATGTATGCCTATCAGAGATTTAGAACAGCAAATCAGAAGCCAGGACTGGACACACTGGACAAGCAGTGAAGAAGGGGCATCTGCTGATTCCTACATTGCATATGCAATGTAAGGATTAGTGGAGGCTGGTACCTCTCATGATGAGGTGAGAAGGACTAGACCTCTTCAGACCTGTCAAATGGGGTCCCTTCAGGAACAAAAACAAAAGGTGCAATTTACTTGCCAGTATTGTCCATACTGGTGAATATCTTTTTAAATTTATTTTATTTCCCTATTCTGATTGATTGTAGTGCTGCAACCAGTATGCACTACTTTGGCTGCACTTGGATCTGGAACTGATGTGAGGAGGCAGGACTAATAAACATGATTTGTGGTAAAAGGGAGCACTATTGATGTAGATGAAGGGGTAAATGAAGAATAAACTTTATTTGGATCTGTGATAGTTAGAGGAGCAAGGTCTCAATCATTTAATTTAGCGTGACCTCTGCAACACCCATTTTTAGCTCAAAACATTATGTCAATTAAACATAAAATATATGTGCTAATAAAACACTTTATTTTTTAACAGCAAAAGCCAGGCAGTACACGGGTAGAGTGCATAGCATTGCTGCCTCACAGCTCTGGGGTCAGGTGTTCGATGTTAGCAGGGCCCTATCTGTGTGAAGTTTTTATGTTCTCCCTATGATTCTGTGGGTTTCCTACAGGTGTATATAGGTAGGCTAATTGCATCTGACAAACCCATTTGTGTGTGCTTGCATTCCTATGCTTGTGAGAACATTGACTTGTTTACACACCAACACTATGAGGACTTTAGTCATGGTGGGGACAAAAAAAGTGCAAGTACCCAGAGATGTGTTCTATGCACTGGTCCTGACAACACTGGACCAGTGCCCAGCTAAGGCTTCCACAGCCTGGTGTAGAACACAGTTTCATTAGGAAAAAACACTTTGCCTTACCCGTATTTCGCAGAGTAATGTACCGCTTTACTTCCATTCAGGTTCTAAATAAACTCATAACAGCTTTAAAGAGATGTCAAACTTGTTGAAACAATACACAGTGGTTGACCAGGGCTGTAAAACTACAAAGCTAGATGTTGGTGTATGCGGGCGTGTGGATGTCTTCAGACAGTCAAAACAAATGAAACTTTCCCCACTGTGCAGTCCATGTCAGTACTTTGAGCAAAATCAAACTGTAAATCTCAACTGGCAACTCTGGTGACAAATAGCTCCTACACATACCCATATGATTGTTCTGTTGACAGGGCATTAAGAAAGGGGTGTCCTGATGTGCCATGTTCCAGACATGGGTCCTCACGATGCAATAAAAACAAGTGTGTGTGTGTGTGTGTGTGTGTGTGGTAGGGAACATGGATTATAAGCTCATCACGCAGAGACTAATGTGAATATAAAGCGCTGTGTAATTTATATGCATTATATAAATAACTATTTCTGTATGGTGAGGCACAATCAAAGACAGATGTTAAAGTTTCTCAGACAAATTAAACATGTGATCCAATTGTTAAAATACCCAAGTTTACCAAATCCACCAGCAGCCAGAAACAGTAGCAACTTGAGGACAGTGAGCAGAGAGCACAACAGAGTCATAAACAAGTCAGGTCAAAATACATATAATGCTGCACTGCTAACACCAAGGATACAAGAGTCTATGTTTTTAAAAAGGTGCATTCTCAGGCAGGAGTTTATATATTGCCCTAATTGCTTGATCCTCTTTAGATGTGAATATTGAGGAAAGCCCAGGGCAAGTAATCCAGGGTTTCAACTTTTTCCTATTCATGACAGCAGCTGTCCTAAACTTTCTAAAAGAAATTTCACAATTTTGCATGATCAAGAAAGGAAAAAAAACATGCAGCGCTACAACTCCCTCTTAAAAGTACCCTTCATTTCCCTTTGTCTCATTTAAATAATCTCATTCTGAAATTAAATTATGTTTTATACTGAACCACAAAACAGGGGTGGCCTCATTAAGCCCTACTCTTCCTGGCTTGTGAAAACTTTTTTTTATCTGTAAAACACCACCATTCTGCTCCTAACACCTATGTGCTTTGACAGAAATGTAGTCAAGGATGTTTTTGCTCTGTGCCAAAGCTTTTATTCCCTTAATAAATTACCTACAATGCAGACATAGATTTTGTGGGCTAAACCAGTGTGCAACCTATTAATTTACTAAACACCAGTGACATAATAAATGCAAACACCAGTTGAATGTATTCCCACAGGGACAGCTGTATCCCCCCATCATCCAGTTCATTCTGATATTGTTACCCTATCAAAAAGATAATGAAACTTCCTAATAGCAAAATATATGGACATGCAGTACATTTAATTTTGAACAGATGCACCTATTTGACCACTGAGCAAATAAGCAGCATGCACAATTTATTATTTGGGAAGAGGCCCTCTGCGAACCTGGGGCTATTTTTGATAGTGGCCAGTAAAGTAAAAATGTCATTTCAGCCTTATTATAAATCCTTGGAAACAGATTAATCCCATGTATATCTTTGCTAAAATCCTACATTTGATTTATAGCCCACATAGAAAAGATCACTCACCACTTGCATGATACATTTTTGCAAGATTTGGGCTCCCTGGTTATTTATGTATGTAGTCTTCTATCACTTCCCTCTCAATATAACCTTGGAATAATATTCTTCCTTCTTTTCCCTTTTGCTGTACATCAAGTCTAGCCCCCTCTAAACATCGTCCCACACACACCTAATTATCTCCACTCTTTTTTTACGTGATGACCACCACTTCCTTCTCCTCCATAAAATATTTTTTTTATTATAATTAATGTTCCAGTCTGGCTTTCTATGCAATTGTTATTGTTTATATGGCTGTTATTTCAGATTTTCTATAGTGCTTTACATGTGTGTTTCTAATCCCAGATTGTAAAATAAAATTGTAAAAAATATGTCAATTCATAGCCCTGTCTGTTCTCATTTACAACTTTTACATGTTCTGTACCATGTAACAGGTGCTCAATCATACCATTTAGCTAAGCAAAACATACATTTTTATGCTTCTAGTCAAGTCTCATGTAAGTTTTAAAAAAATCATGTAAGGGGACTTTGCGATTGACTATTGCATATTTATATATGTCTGGTGAAAAATTGCACCTTTGAAAGAATAGTGAAAACTTGTGCTGCTTAAAAACAGAGGAAAAAACTTTAGCATTTGAAAATCCATCCCCATCTGTCATGAATGACCCTAATGTTCTAATGTAACCTTGCAAACAGCAAAATTCAAGTTAAAAACAAATAGCCACTTTCTAGGAAATAGAATAATAATAATAATAGTAATAATAATAAAAACAACAACAATAATAATAATAAGAAGAAGAAGAATACTAATAATAATAATACTACTAATATTAATTATTATTATTATTATTATTATTATTATTATTATTATTATTAACAACATTTATTAATAATAAAATTACACTCACACAGGTGGAAACAAACATAGTAACAGAACAAGAGTATTAATAAACAGACAAAGAGGTAAGAGGGCTATTTTTTGGTGGCAGGTTAGATCTGATCTGAACTCCTTGTACAAGACAGGGGTTCCCACAACACAGGGATATCCTGGTGATGTTATAATGATGTAAATAGGTTACCCAGCATTCCCCTACTGGTGAATGAAAAAGTGATTTGCACTTCCATAATACAAAATAGGCAATCAATATAGGCAATCAAATTGTTTTCTTCCCTTCATAGATTTAGTAGGCTGTGGAGTGTGGAATTGCCACAACTGCCCACAATAAAAGAAACAGAGCCTCCAGACTGATGTAAATGATTTTGTCGTTAGTCACTTATGTTTAGTTTCTGGTGTCCATTTTAAATTACCTTTTGTTTTTGTTGTCCAGTCTAAAATAGTAAATTACAAGGGACACAGACATTGCAAATATTTCAATGTGGTCCCAAAAATTAATTTAAGATTAATGAATAATAATAAATTCCTACCAACAGTAAGAAACCGGAGTTATAAATAAATATGCTCAATATAACTACAACTGGCTCTTGTACTTACATCAGAACTCTAGCACTTTCCACCACTGACCTTCTTTGCCTTTGCTCATCCTGCATATTCAATATTTTGACCACCAGGTTAAAATACTTTTCTAACCCTTAATTTACCTCATTCCCTACTTCAACCAATGCCTCCAGTCTAACGTTTTTCTGTATTCTCTCTCTTATTTACAGTATATACTCTATTCTTATTTGCTCTCATTTGTCTGACTACATTTTATTCTTACGTCATTCTTTTGACATTTTATTGTATATGCTTGCCTATTCCTTCAGTCATTTTTTTCTTCAATTATATTTTATTTTACACATTATTAAAAGTATTTTTGATTTATTCATTTTTCTTGACTTTTTCTTGGTTTTCTTGTGAGTTTCTTTTCTCCTCCATTTATTTTTTCAATACTTATTTTTACTTCTATTTTATATATTTTTATTTTATCTACTTTATATTTTAAACTAATTTTAATTAATATTTAAGTATACTTTAAGGTAAGTGTCGTTACACCACCACTTCCCCACTCTCTTATTATGATTATCTTCTGAACAACTTTGACACGTAAGGCACCACACAATCCTCTATACAATTTCTGATAGACAGGAACTGGAACTCCTGACATCTCTGCCTGAACAGCATACCACAAGTCAATTTAACCTAAAATGCTATAATCCAAACCAATTTGAGGTCCCACACATAATGTATATAAATATGTGGTGCATTTTGTCTATGTCATCATGAACTGCATTGCATCATTTGTCTAATATAACTTGCTCCATCAGTATGTGTTTCTTTATTATAATTCACAAATGTCCCAGCACACAACACTTGAGGTTATAAATGAAAACCGTGACAGGCATGATTTAAAATATTATTTAATCTTTATTAAGTAATATAATTGGTATTGACACTTGTTGGGAGTCCCACAACTGGTTCATGAGTACCGACTGATGGATGGTAGATTCCTCTAATACCACCCACTGGTTTTCAGAGGATTTAAGGCTAAAGGGACCTTAATAAATAGGCCCCTTAGTGTGGATCTAGCAGGTTTACAATAAAAGAAATGTATAGTTACAAAGACATTTCTAAATGCCTGTCAGTTTGAATGCACATCAGCATACTCTATGCATTATCTGATAATTCTTCACTGCAAGCAAAATAACCTTGTGTCTGTATTTCACACTCATCACTTAACACTTCCACCTTCAATCATCAATACTAATCTGACCAACACCATCTTCATCAGCATTGTTTGCCTGTTCACCTTGGTTTGAAGAGGGCAGCAGCTTGTTCTGGTAATCACCCTTATTATCCTGCTGCACATAGCATAATGAATGCTGTACAAAAAAAATCTTCCCTGTTAAATAACTTAGTCACCTAAAAGGCATGCAACAGTTTACAAATGTCCTCAATCAGTTTCCATTTCCTGAATGTAAAAATATATTTCTCTATTTTTTATAAATTTAATGTAGTCACTGATTACAGTTCTTTATCTCAAGCTTAGCCACAGGCGAATTAAATATACACTAGTTGAAAAATTATATATGATCTAAAGTTTGTAACAGGATAAGATAATTTCTTGCATAATATTTATCTGAAAAGCTGACTACACATCTTCATTGACATTCCTAATATGCATTCAGTGTCTTGGTAAGTGCACAAGAATCGCTGTATAATAGCAAAACAGCAATTGTAGTCATGTCACTGTCAGCGGTTGTAGTCACATTTTCAAAGGTGCTAATGCTGACAGCAGAAGACCCACTGGGCGTCTACTGTTCAGACCGCCCTAAAATACACTACACACCCGACGACTCCTTGCATTGCTCCCTTAATAGCATAAATTTAAGAGTCTCAATTTAAAGTGACGTGAATGTCACTGTCGCGACGTTGTAATGGCGGAAATGTACAATCTTTTTTTCATGCATTCGCAATCGACAACTTCTCGGAATTACAGCGATCAGAATTTGACAGCCACTGTAACTGTTGTCGGCATTACCACCTTCTCTAAATCCTACCACACTCATTGTCAGACTTAACATTTCCAATCTTTAGTAGTCTTGAGAACAAATATAAAAGTATATATTAAACACATGTGGATATGCTGGGGCAATAAGCTGCAGGAAATGCACAGGTGTAATATTAATATTCTAGGCACTAAGAAATGAGTTAGTTACGTATCAGCAATACTCAAAAATCCGACAGGATTTATTCCTAGAAAAAAAAATGGATGGAAGCGTCATGCTGACAGGCAGTGATTCCTAACACACAAGACTCCAGGACTTCACTTTGACATCAGAGCGACTTAGATGAAGGTACATTTAAAGCGGCATTGTCTGGACCCTGCAGGTTAAGTGTTTAAGTATTTAAAAAGATATATTAGTTGAAATTACACTTAAATTGCTTGAGTATGAAGTGATGTTAACTTCTCTGTTTCGGCGTCTCCAGCACACTGCTAATTATAAGTGTCGTCAGATGTATATTAGCCAGTATACCATTCAGAGTCGCACCCTCGACACTCTGTCGATCAGCTGTGAATTTGAAGATATAATAGCCGGAAAACATCTGTGTCAATGTCTCTAACACAATACTAATCACAAGTAATGTTAGATGTATACTAGCCAATGCAGCAATAGTGCCGGCACCCCTGGCACTCCACTAGTCCACTGTGCAGTAGTAAGTGTAGTAGTGAGCAGATGTAATTAATGTCCCCTGCACAATATCATCATCATCATGATCTCATAGTTCTTTAAGTGCTTTCTGTTCCACTACAGAGAGATTACTTCTAAATTTAATTTTCTGTTCACTCTCACGTAAAATTTTGATTTTGATTTAAAGGAAATTGACAAAATGTATCAATATAATTTCCTCTATATTGAAATGGGTAAAGATTTTATTTATTTTTAAATGTCATATTTTCTTTCTTATCATTAATATCAAAATCTATTCAAGCATGAGCATTGTAGCAATAAAACAATAATGAAATGAAATTACCTAACATGCAAATTCTGCAATTCCTCCAGTAAAAGTTGAACATCAAACAGTCCAGTCCAGTTTCCTAATTATAAACAAACTATTCCCTTGCAAAGTTGTGAGTCACTCACCTCGGCAAATTTCAATGACAAGTGACGTTCTCATGTGTCTGTGTGGATAGATGCATCATGCCCAGAGAGCAATAAGCGCATGTGCCAATTTAACCAAGCAACGTCTTTAGGCGCTAGGTTTGAACTGTTAATACTTGAAAATGAACAAATTAACAAATGGATAAATTTATTTAAAAAAATGTGGACCACAAAAGCAATAGCTTGTAAAAATGTAAGGGCCCCTGCCAGTCGAAGGCCCGGGGAAAATTCTCCCCTAGCCCTCTACTCTGTAGGGCCTAAGTGTGAGTCTCAATGGTACACTGGCTAATACAGCAGTTCCCAAAGTGTGCGCCTCGGCTCCCTGGGGTGCTGTCACAGGGGTGCCGCGGCCGCCCTTGCAAACGAAGAAGAAGTAAAAAAAAAAAAGAACTTACCAATCAAGCACCAGATCCTCCTCCTCACTGTTCTCACTTACTGTCAGGCGTGACATCATCACGTCCAATAGTGTGAGGAGCAGCAGCAGAGAGGACATCAGGAAAGAAAACAGAAGGTAATGAGGAAAGAAGTTAAGTAAAGAATGGAGAGTGAAGGGGAACAGAGTGTGAGATGCTGAAGGGGGGGCAGAGAGAGATCATGAAGGGGGGACAGAGTGAGATGCTGAAGGGGGGAGAGAGTGATATGCTGAAGGGGGTGACAGAGTGAGATGCTGAAAGGGGGATAGAGTGTGAGCTGATGAAGAGGGGGACAGAGTGTTAGCTGATGAAGAGGGGGACACAGAGTGTGAGATGGCGAAGGGGGACACAGTAATTTGATGAAGGGGATACAGAGTGATATGGTGAAGGGGCGCAGTGATATGATGAAGGGGCACAATGTGATGGTGAAGGGGGCTAAATACATCTTATGTTATTTTGACCCAACTACTTAAAAACGGGACTACCCGGCAATTATTTTGGCTTAGGGGTGCCTTAGAAAAATTATGGTGACCCTAAGGATGCCTCGAACTGAGAAAGTTTTTTCTGTATTTTCATGTAGCACACAAATACTTGATAGCTTATTTGTACACTGAAATTTAAAGTTGATATTTGTGTGCTACATGAAAAAACAGTCAATATTTAACTTATGTGCAAAACAGAAAACTAGTTTGCACCCCTTGGATTGTAACATGGTTTTGTCTAGGAGACTGAAATAAGATATCTCTTCATTTAAAATCCTTAATGAATCAGGCCCATAGTGCGCTGAATATGGAAGAGAGAATGCTTCTTCTAGAACAAATTACATTTCTAATGATTGACAAAATACAAATAACACTTCAGTGTCATATGCAAGGGTGAGGGATTCTGCCAAAACATATAGCAAAAATATAACAGGACTGCTTAAAGCAGATACAAAAGTGCAACGGTGGGACAATCATATGGATGAAAGTGTTATTTGTATTTTCATAATCATCAATAGTTTCACTTGTTCTGTTTGAGCTTTATGTCTATCTTATCAAGTAACCTCAATTTTGCAGTCAAAAGGCACAATCACAAATATTACATACCTTTTCCCTTAGGACATTCCAAGAAGTATGAATTAAAGAAGGGCAGTAAACTCATTTAGATTATAGACCACAATCAACAATGTCCTTTGTGCATCAAGAGGAAGTACTAAATTCTTACTGTCAATGAGACATTTTAGACTCCTAAAGATACAGATCATAATGTTGTGCCTGTCAGTTTTGTACATTCATACAAATGCAAATGTAGAGAATTAAGGGTCATTTTGAGTCATCACTATTTTTTCTAAGAAATAATAAATATTTCAGTTCATTCCTAGATTGTCATTAGTGTGACATCAGCCACAAGCTCAGCCTGTTCCATGACCTTATTTTAGATCTCTGCCGGCCTGACCATGACTCTGTCTGAGCTTACTGTCAGCCTCTGTCCTCGGCCAATCTTGGACTCTGTATCTGCACTCTGAACCAGGATCCTCAGTGTCTCTACATTGTCCCTGTCTTTGGACCTTATCTCTAAACCCTGCACCAGGATCCTCAGTATTTCTACATTTGTCTCTGTCTTTGGACCTTAACTCTGCACACTGCACTAGGATTCTCAGTATCTTTGAAATTATATCTGTCTTTATCCTTCTTCCTGTTGGTCTCCTGCTGCATTCTGTCGACATCCACGAATACCCTAAGCTGATAAGCCACTACTACTATGGGTGAAGTCCTGGGGGCAACTTAGTATTTGTGAAAACATAGCATTCTATAAGAAAGAGTGCTGCAAAGAGGTTCTATGGGTCTTGTCAGTTAATAATAACACTAGCAAAACAAACAAAACAGGCACTCTTCATCTCTCCTCTAAATTATTGCATTGTGGTTTTCATTAGCAGAACTGACAAACACTACCACCCATCTTTATGAGGTGCAAGCAAAAATTAGCAGAGATTTCAGCTTGGACATGACCCCATGGTCTCTTCCGAGGACATTTTAGCAGCACTTCATGGGACTTCATTCAGAATTGAAATCCTTCAAGATGCTAAGGAACAATAATAATAATAATAATAATGATAATAAAAACAACAACAACAACAACACACCACTGATAGTGTGACCACTGACATTACTTTAAATGTCCTAAGGAATTTGGGCATATGGACTTTCACTTGATTGTGAGGGGTCAGTGCACCTTGTTTTCTCAAGAAAGGCATATATAATTAGTTTATGAAATTGATAAATTATGACTCATTACCTCAAATGCTGTTTTGTGATATCTTGTAACTACTTTGTGAATGGATATGTACATGGCCTAGTGTGACAAAATGATTGTAACTTCAGGTTTGCAGAATTCTGTATCTTGTTATGGGAAGACATGGGCAGATCTTGCTGAATGTTGACAAGTACAGGAAGCACCTCACTGTGCTCTAACATGCAAAAACAAGATATTATACTCTAAGAATAAATACTTAAGTAAGCATCAACAGGTGGAGATTGCATATTTATGAGATGTTTCAGATTTTGCATGTGGCCACAAACTATATTTCCAAGCACAAAATAATCTGACATTTAAATATTATCATGAATGGTGGAGTTAAGAAGTTCACCTATGGATTTTTCCGTATATTAAAGTCACCAGAGTTAGAAGGCTGCATTATTAAGCCGCCAGAAATATGGGGCTGTATAGTAAGTCACAATAGATCTGGGGTCTCTATTGTATAGCCACCATAGGTCTGTAATGTATCAACGTCAAAGGAATGTTTTCTGTATTGTATAGAGATCACTAAAATGCTCTTGGTATTGCGTAATGGCCTCTAGAATGCCCTCTATATTGTACAGAGGTCACTAGATTTATCTTTGTATAGTATAGGGGTCGCTAAAAATGGACACATGCATGTCCAGAATATGTCTAGGATCTACTCATTTGAGAGCAGATGAAGGACCTCAAGGGTGGAGCAGGGGGCTTGGAGGTGGAACCCCCCCCTTCAATGGCAGTAGTTCTGCCACTGAAAAGAATGCTCTATTGTACAGAGGTTATTAGAATAGATAGATAGATAGATAAATAGATAGATAGATAGATAGATAGATAGATAGATGGATAGATAGTGTCACGGGCATTAGGAGTTTTACCCAGAATTCACCAGGTGTAGCTACACTTACCAGAAGTGCGGACCTCTGGGTAGTGTGGTGAATCAGTGGAACCATGCAGTAGAATAGAGGAAAGGAATGTCAATAGTATAAATGCTGAGTCTTGGCACCGTGGAACTGTGATGGTACAGCAGTTTAGTAAACAGGATAAAATGAGGAAAGAGTCCAAGTGCCTTAGCACGCAGGTAGCATATAGCAGGCCAGTACTTGATAACTGGATAACGTTAGGCAAAGACCAATCAACAATATAGTAGAAGAGTCAGCGACTTGCAGCTACAATACAGAGGCACTTGTAGACTTTAGTCCAGCTAATAGGTACCATACAGAGTAGTAGCTATATCACAAGGAAACATGAATGGTCTACAGCTGGTAAGTTTCACCACGGATAAGTAGAGAAGACTTGTCCAGCGCAGGTGTGTAACAGAATAGCGTGAGTGGTCTGCAATTGGCAAGTTGTTCCACTGATGTGAAAGGAAGACTTGTCCAGGCGCAGGCATGGAACGGAGTAACGTGTGTGGTCTGCAATAGGCAAGTTTTACCACTGATGTGTAGAAAAGACTTGTCAAGGTGCAGGTGTGGAACGGATTAACGTAAGTGGTCTGCAATAGGCAAGTTGTACCACTGATGTGAAGGGAAGACTTGTCCAGGCGCAGGCATGGAACGGAGTAACGTGAGTGGTCTGCAATAGACAAGTTGTACCACTGATGTGAAGTGAAGACTTGTCCAGGTGCAGGCATGTAACGGAGCAACGTGAGTGGTCTGCAATAGGCCACTGATGTATAGAGGAGAGTTGTCCAGGAGCAGGCAGCTAACGGAGGTAGCGAGAGTAGTCTGCAGCGGGTAAGTTCTACTACCGATGTGGAGAGGAGACTTGTCCAGAAGCAGGCGGGTAACGGAGGTAGCGAGAGTAGTCTGCAGGAGGTAAGTTCTACTACCGATGTGGAGAGGAGACTTGTCCAGAATCAGGCGGGTAACGGAGGTAGCGAGAGTAGTCTGCAGCGGGTAAGTTCTACTACCGATGTGAAGAGGAGACTTGTCCAGAGCAAATGGATAACACGAGCAGAAACAGGAAACACCTCAGAGTCTCAAGGAATGAGAACCAAGAACAGGCAAAGGTAATAGGGCAACAGGTGCCTTAAGTACTGAGAGGTGATTAATTAACCAATGAGACTAGAAGCGAGGTATTAACAGTTCAGGGTTTCTGCACATGCACAATCTTAGTCAAGATGGCGGACGGCCGCGGCTCAGGAGAGGCGCCGGCAGGAGCGAGAGAGAGGCAACCTAGAGGCACTAACAGTCCGGTGAGTGACAGTACACCCCCTTTTAAATGTGGGCACAGAACACTTAGAACCATGTTTGCCCGGATATTTGGAATAAAACTTTTTCAGAAGAGCTGGAGCATTAAGATCATCTGCATGGATCCAAGAGCGCTCCTCTGGACCAAAACCTTTCCAATGCACTAGGAAGTGAAGGCCTCCCCTAGATATTTTAGCATCAAGTATATGAGTAATCTCAAACTCCTCCTCTTGTTGAGCTTGAACTGGGCGAGATACTGAAGAAGGAACATAAAATCGGTTGATGATGAGAGGTTTGAGTAATGAAACGTGGAAGGAATTGGAGATACGAAGGTTCTTCGGTAAAGACAGCTTAAAACAAACAGGATTTATCACTTGAATGATTTTATAAGGACCAATAAATCGTGGAGCAAACTTCATGGAAGGAACCTTCAGGCGAATATTCTTGGTTGAAAGCCATACACGATCTCCAATTTTAATGTACTGGAATTGCTCGCCTCTTTTTATCAGCAAAAAATTTATATCTTGAAGATGCCTTTTTCAAAGAGAATTTTAACCTGAGCCCAAATGGATTCAAACTTTTGACATAAACCCTTTACAGCAGGAACTTGGGTGGGAGGGAGGGCAGGAAATTCTGGGAGAGACGGATGGTGACCATATACAACAAAAAATGGTGTTTTAGAAGATGACTAATGATACATATTATTATGGGCGAATACGGCCCATGGAAGCAAATCTACCCAATTGTCCTGGTTGGCTGAAGAAAAAAATTCCTATAAAAGTCTCTAGATCTTGATTGACTCTTTCGGTCTGTCCATTTGATTGAGGATGGAATGACGATGATAGTGACAGTTGGATACCCAAGGTTGTGAAAAGGGCTCACCAAAATCTGGAGACAAACTACACTCCTTTGTCCGAAACGATTTCAGATGGACATCCATGAATTCGAAATATTTCCTTGATGAAATGATCAGCCAATGTAGAAGAAGAAGGTAATCCTATGTAAGGGACGAAATGAGCCATCTTAGAGAATCTATCTACCACTACCCAAATGGTATTGCATTTCTTGCTGAGAGGTAGATCAGTAACAAAATCCATACTTATATGGGTTCATGGTTTAGAAGGAATGGATAGTGGTTGAAGTAGACCCGCCGGTGTTTTACGGGAAACTTTAAATTGGGAACAAACCTCACAAGCAGCCACAAACTCCTTGACATCTTTCCTAATAGAGGGCCACCAGTAACTTCGAGAGAGAATCTCTAATGTTTTTCGTTCTCCAGAATGCCCAGCAAAACGAGAGGAATGATAACATGACAAAATCTTTTTATGAAGAAGTGGTGGAACAAAGGTTTTCCCAAACAGTAGAACATTGGTGGAAGAAGCAGCTAAACTGACACATTTAGGATCCAGTATGGGACGATCAAAACAATCTTCAATATCAGAGGAAGAGGCCACCGCCCGAGACAATGCATCCACTTTCTTATTCTTAGAAGCCGGTTTGAAGGTTATATTTAAGTCAAAGTGAGAGAAAAAAAGTGACCATCTTGCTTGTCGGGGGTTCATACATTGAGCTGACTGTAGATAGAGAAGATTTTTATGGTCAGTAAAAATAGTCACGGGGTGACGAGCACCCTCTAGTAGGTATCTCCACTCCTCCAAAGCCACCTTTATGGTTAATAACTCCTTATCTCCAATAGTATAATTCTTCTCAGCAGGTAATAAACTTTGTGAGTAGAAAGCACAAGGATGAAATTTCTTTTGTTCAGATTTCTGAGATAGAATGGCTCCTAGTCCAACATTAGAGGCATCTACCTCAAGGAAAAAAGGAAGGGTAACATCAGGTTGTCGAAGAATAGGAGCAGTTGAAAACGCCCTCTTGAGGAACTGAAATGCTTGAAGAGCCTCAGGAGACCATTGCTTGGTATTAGCACCATTACGGGTGAGCGCCACAATAGAAGAGACAATGGAGGAGAAAACTTGAATAAAACATCGATAATAGTTAGCAAATCCTAAAAAGCGTTCAATAGCTCTGAGAGTAGTTGGCTGGGGCCAATGTAACACTGCATTCACTTTCTCCGGATCCATCTCCAGACCTACTCCAGACACAATATATCCCAGGAAGGGAATCTGAGATAATTCAAAGGAACATTTCTCCAGTTTACAGAATAACAAATTTTCCCGAAGTCTAGAAAGGACCTCTGTCACATGTAATCAATGGGATGAAAGATCTTGAGAAAATATCAATATGTCATCTAGATAGACAACGACACAAACATACAAGTCCCGGAAAATCTCATTCACAAACCCCTGGAAGACAGCTGGGACGTTACACAACCCAAAGGGCATGACAAGATATTCATAATGTCCATCCCTGGTGTTAAAAGCTGTCTTCCATTCGTTTCCGGCCTTGATCCGAATTAAATTATAAGCACCACGAAGATCCAGTTTAGTGAATATCCGAGCTCCCTTAATGCGATCAAAAAGTTCAGTAATTAATGGAATGGGGTAACGGTTTTTGATGATTATGGCATTAAGACCTTGATAATCTATACACGGTCTCAAAGACCCGTCCTTCTTCTTAACAAAAAAGAAACCCGCTCCAGCGGGAGAAATGGACGATGGATATTTTCCTTGACATTGTCAGACATCGCCTGGGTCTCTGGTAACGCAAGGGGGTAAACAATCCCTAGGAGGATTTTTGCCAGGTTGTAAATCTATTGGACAATCCCAAGCCCGATGAGGCGGAAGACCTTCTGACTGGGCTTTATCAAATACATCAGCAAAGGAGTTGTACTGTGGAGGAAGACCAGGTGGACAAGGTGTTATAGATGATTTATTTATTTTCACTGGAACCACTTGAGTCAAACATCTGTGATGACAATCTGAACCCCAGGAAATAACTTGCGGAACATTCCAATCAATCTGTGGAGAATGGAGTTGAAGCCACGGAAAGCCAAGTACAATAGGACTAGTAGTAACCGGAAGAACTAAAAACGAAATTTGCTCTTGATGTAAAGCCCCGATTTGAAGGTTTACAGGAATGGTACATTGAGTAATAGTTCCATTGATAATTCGTGAACCATCTATGGCCATAACAGCAATAGCTGTTTTTAATGGAGTCACAGGTAAAGACCACTGACACACTAAGGAACTTGAAATAAAACTTCCAGCAGCTCCAGAGTCCAGAAGTGCTTGCGATGTAAAAGACTTAGTAGAAGTGGAAACAGTAACAGCAAACAAGCAAACTTTAGAATTCAAAAGATGTGGAGAGGATTCCAGGGACCCCAACCTTACCTCTCCAGAACAGGTTAGGGCCTCGCGTTTCCCGACTTTCTAGGGCATGAGTTCAGCAAGTGATTAGGATCAGCACAATAAATACAGAGCTTATTCTTCAACCGTCGTTCCCTCTCTTCTGAAGTCAATCTAGAACGTCCTACCTCCATGGGTTCCACTGAAGGTGAGGGATGACAAAATCGAGAAGGCATGCGACCCGATACTTTAGGTGAAGACTCCTTTTCAACATTTCTTTCTCGGAATCTCATGTCCACTCTGTTGCACAAAGATATCAAAGCATCCAAAGAAGATGGTAACTCTTGGGAAGCCAGCACGTCTTTAATTTTGTCAGCTATCAATGCCTCACTATTCCATTGGAGTTCAGAGGCAAGTGTGCGAAATTGAATTACGTACTGTGCTGCTGAACGGGATCCTTGGCGTAATCGAAGAATACTAGAGGCAGCAGAAATAACACGACCAGGTTCATCAAAAATTCTTCGGAAAGTTGAAATGAACATGGCACTATCCTCCAGCAGGGGGTCATTTCTTTCTCACAAAGGAGAGGCCCATGCCAGAGCCTGTCCAGAAAACAAAGAGATTAAATAGGCCACTTTAGAGCGATGAGTAGGGAAATTTTGAGGTTGGAGCTCAAAATGAATAGAGCACTGATTGAGAAAGCCCCTACAAGCTTTTGGATCTCCATCAAATTTTGAGGGAGTAGGCAGGTGTAGAGTAGAAGCAACAGACACCTGGGATGGCACTGGGAGAGAAGAAGACTCCGGGGGATTATTAGTAGAAGATTCATTTTGCACAGGATCTCCCCGAGAGACTAGACACTGCAAACATTGAAATAATTGTTGCTGACGAGCATCTTGTTGTTCAACCCGAGTAACCAGGTACCGCAGCATATCCTTAGCTGTTGGTTCTGATCCTGGGCCTGTCATGCCTGTTCTTACTGTCACGGGCACTAGGAGTTTTACCCAGAATTCACCAGGTGTAGCTGCACTTACCAGAAGTGCGGACCTCTGGGTAGTGTGGTGAATCAGTGGAACCATACAGTAGAATAGAGAAAAGGAATGTCAATAGTATAAATGCTGAGTCTTGGCAACGTGGAACTGTGATGGTACAGCAGTTTAGTAAACAAGATAAAATGAGGAAAGAGTCCAAGTGCCTTAGCACGCAGGTAGCATATAACAGGCCAGTACTTGATAACTGGATAACGTTAGGCAAAGACCAATCAACAATATAGTAGAAGAGTCAGCGACTTGCAGCTACAATACAGAGGCACTTGTAGACTTTAGTCCAGCTAATAGGTACCATACAGAGTAGTAGCTATATCACAAGGAAACATGAATGGTCTACAGCTGGTAAGTTTCACCACGGATAAGTAGAGAAGACTTGTCCAGCGCAGGTGTGTAACAGAATAGCGTGAGTGGTCTGCAATTGGCAAGTTGTTCCACTGATGTGAAAGGAAGACTTGTCCAGGCGCAGGCATGGAACGGAGTAACGTGTGTGGTCTGCAATAGGCAAGTTTTACCACTGATGTGTAGAAAAGACTTGTCAAGGTGCAGGTGTGGAACGGATTAACGTAAGTGGTCTGCAATAGGCAAGTTGTACCACTGATGTGAAGGGAAGACTTGTCCAGGCGCAGGCATGGAACGGAGTAACGTGAGTGGTCTGCAATAGACAAGTTGTACCACTGATGTGAAGTGAAGACTTGTCCAGGTGCAGGCATGTAACGGAGCAACGTGAGTGGTCTGCAATAGGCCACTGATGTATAGAGGAGAGTTGTCCAGGAGCAGGCAGCTAACGGAGGTAGCGAGAGTAGTCTGCAGCGGGTAAGTTCTACTACCGATGTGGAGAGGAGACTTGTCCAGAAGCAGGCGGGTAACGGAGGTAGCGAGAGTAGTCTGCAGGAGGTAAGTTCTACTACCGATGTGGAGAGGAGACTTGTCCAGAATCAGGCGGGTAACGGAGGTAGCGAGAGTAGTCTGCAGCGGGTAAGTTCTACTACCGATGTGAAGAGGAGACTTGTCCAGAGCAAATGGATAACACGAGCAGAAACAGGAAACACCTCAGAGTCTCAAGGAATGAGAACCAAGAACAGGCAAAGGTAATAGGGCAACAGGTGCCTTAAGTACTGAGAGGTGATTAATTAACCAATGAGACTAGAAGCGAGGTATTAACAGTTCAGGGTTTCTGCACATGCACAATCTTAGTCAAGATGGCGGACGGCCGCGGCTCAGGAGAGGCGCCGGCAGGAGCGAGAGAGAGGCAACCTAGAGGCACTAACAGTCCGGTGAGTGACAGTACACCCCCTTTTAAATGTGGGCACAGAACACTTAGAACCATGTTTGCCCGGATATTTGGAATAAAACTTTTTCAGAAGAGCTGGAGCATTAAGATCATCTGCATGGATCCAAGAGCGCTCCTCTGGACCAAAACCTTTCCAATGCACTAGGAAGTGAAGGCCTCCCCTAGATATTTTAGCATCAAGTATATGAGTAATCTCAAACTCCTCCTCTTGTTGAGCTTGAACTGGGCGAGATACTGAAGAAGGAACATAAAATCGGTTGATGATGAGAGGTTTGAGTAATGAAACGTGGAAGGAATTGGAGATACGAAGGTTCTTCGGTAAAGACAGCTTAAAACAAACAGGATTTATCACTTGAATGATTTTATAAGGACCAATAAATCGTGGAGCAAACTTCATGGAAGGAACCTTCAGGCGAATATTCTTGGTTGAAAGCCATACACGATCTCCAATTTTAATGTACTGGAATTGCTCGCCTCTTTTTATCAGCAAAAAATTTATATCTTGAAGATGCCTTTTTCAAAGAGAATTTTAACCTGAGCCCAAATGGATTCAAACTTTTGACATAAACCCTTTACAGCAGGAACTTGGGTGGGAGGGAGGGCAGGAAATTCTGGGAGAGACGGATGGTGACCATATACAACAAAAAATGGTGTTTTAGAAGATGACTAATGATACATATTATTATGGGCGAATACGGCCCATGGAAGCAAATCTACCCAATTGTCCTGGTTGGCTGAAGAAAAAAATTCCTATAAAAGTCTCTAGATCTTGATTGACTCTTTCGGTCTGTCCATTTGATTGAGGATGGAATGACGATGATAGTGACAGTTGGATACCCAAGGTTGTGAAAAGGGCTCACCAAAATCTGGAGACAAACTACACTCCTTTGTCCGAAACGATTTCAGATGGACATCCATGAATTCGAAATATTTCCTTGATGAAATGATCAGCCAATGTAGAAGAAGAAGGTAATCCTATGTAAGGGACGAAATGAGCCATCTTAGAGAATCTATCTACCACTACCCAAATGGTATTGCATTTCTTGCTGAGAGGTAGATCAGTAACAAAATCCATACTTATATGGGTTCATGGTTTAGAAGGAATGGATAGTGGTTGAAGTAGACCCGCCGGTGTTTTACGGGAAACTTTAAATTGGGAACAAACATCACAAGCAGCCACAAACTCCTTGACATCTTTCCTAATAGAGGGCCACCAGTAACTTCGAGAGAGAATCTCTAATGTTTTTCGTTCTCCAGAATGCCCAGCAAAACGAGAGGAATGATAACATGACAAAATCTTTTTATGAAGAAGTGGTGGAACAAAGGTTTTCCCAAACAGTAGAACATTGGTGGAAGAAGCAGCTAAACTGACACATTTAGGATCCAGTATGGGACGATCAAAACAATCTTCAATATCAGAGGAAGAGGCCACCGCCCGAGACAATGCATCCACTTTCTTATTCTTAGAAGCCGGTTTGAAGGTTATATTTAAGTCAAAGTGAGAGAAAAAAAGTGACCATCTTGCTTGTCGGGGGTTCATACATTGAGCTGACTGTAGATAGAGAAGATTTTTATGGTCAGTAAAAATAGTCACGGGGTGACGAGCACCCTCTAGTAGGTATCTCCACTCCTCCAAAGCCACCTTTATGGTTAATAACTCCTTATCTCCAATAGTATAATTCTTCTCAGCAGGTAATAAACTTCGTGAGTAGAAAGCACAAGGATGAAATTTCTTTTGTTCAGATTTCTGAGATAGAATGGCTCCTAGTCCAACATTAGAGGCATCTACCTCAAGGAAAAAAGGAAGGGTAACATCAGGTTGTCGAAGAATAGGAGCAGTTGAAAACGCCCTCTTGAGGAACTGAAATGCTTGAAGAGCCTCAGGAGACCATTGCTTGGTATTAGCACCATTACGGGTGAGCGCCACAATAGAAGAGACAATGGAGGAGAAAACTTGAATAAAACATCGATAATAGTTAGCAAATCCTAAAAAGCGTTCAATAGCTCTGAGAGTAGTTGGCTGGGGCCAATGTAACACTGCATTCACTTTCTCCGGATCCATCTCCAGACCTACTCCAGACACAATATATCCCAGGAAGGGAATCTGAGATAATTCAAAGGAACATTTCTCCAGTTTACAGAATAACAAATTTTCCCGAAGTCTAATAAGGACCTCTGTCACATGTAATCAATGGGATGAAAGATCTTGAGAAAATATCAATATGTCATCTAGATAGACAACGACACAAACATACAAGTCCCGGAAAATCTCATTCACAAACCCCTGGAAGACAGCTGGGACGTTACACAACCCAAAGGGCATGACAAGATATTCATAATGTCCATCCCTGGTGTTAAAAGCTGTCTTCCATTCGTTTCCGGCCTTGATCCGAATTAAATTATAAGCACCACGAAGATCCAGTTTAGTGAATATCCGAGCTCCCTTAATGCGATCAAAAAGTTCAGTAATTAATGGAATGGGGTAACGGTTTTTGATGGTTATGGCATTAAGACCTTGATAATCTATACACGGTCTCAAAGACCCGTCCTTCTTCTTAACAAAAAAGAAACCCGCTCCAGCGGGAGAAATGGACGATGGATATTTTCCTTGACATTGTCAGACATCGCCTGGGTCTCTGGTAACGCAAGGGGGTAAACAATCCCTAGGAGGATTTTTGCCAGGTTGTAAATCTATTGGACAATCCCAAGCCCGATGAGGCGGAAGACCTTCTGACTGGGCTTTATCAAATACATCAGCAAAGGAGTTGTACTGTGGAGGAAGACCAGGTGGACAAGGTGTTATAGATGATTTATTTATTTTCACTGGAACCACTTGAGTCAAACATCTGTGATGACAATCTGAACCCCAGGAAATAACTTGCGGAACATTCCAATCAATCTGTGGAGAATGGAGTTGAAGCCACGGAAAGCCAAGTACAATAGGACTAGTAGTAACCGGAAGAACTAAAAACGAAATTTGCTCTTGATGTAAAGCCCCGATTTGAAGGTTTACAGGAATGGTACATTGAGTAATAGTTCCATTGATAATTCGTGAACCATCTATGGCCATAACAGCAATAGCTGTTTTTAATGGAGTCACAGGTAAAGACCACTGACACACTAAGGAACTTGAAATAAAACTTCCAGCAGCTCCAGAGTCCAGAAGTGCTTGCGATGTAAAAGACTTAGTAGAAGTGGAAACAGTAACAGCAAACAAGCAAACTTTAGAATTCAAAAGATGTGGAGAGGATTCCAGGGACCCCAACCTTACCTCTCCAGAACAGGTTAGGGCCTCGCGTTTCCCGACTTTCTAGGGCATGAGTTCAGCAAGTGATTAGGATCAGCACAATAAATACAGAGCTTATTCTTCAACCGTCGTTCCCTCTCTTCTGAAGTCAATCTAGAACGTCCTACCTCCATGGGTTCCACTGAAGGTGAGGGATGACAAAATCGAGAAGGCATGCGACCCGATACTTTAGGTGAAGACTCCTTTTCAACATTTCTTTCTCGGAATCTCATGTCCACTCTGTTGCACAAAGATATCAAAGCATCCAAAGAAGATGGTAACTCTTGGGAAGCCAGCACGTCTTTAATTTTGTCAGCTATCAATGCCTCACTATTCCATTGGAGTTCAGAGGCAAGTGTGCGAAATTGAATTACGTACTGTGCTGCTGAACGGGATCCTTGGCGTAATCGAAGAATACTAGAGGCAGCAGAAATAACACGACCAGGTTCATCAAAAATTCTTCGGAAAGTTGAAATGAACATGGCACTATCCTCCAGCAGGGGGTCATTTCTTTCTCACAAAGGAGAGGCCCATGCCAGAGCCTGTCCAGAAAACAAAGAGATTAAATAGGCCACTTTAGAGCGATGAGTAGGGAAATTTTGAGGTTGGAGCTCAAAATGAATAGAGCACTGATTGAGAAAGCCCCTACAAGCTTTTGGATCTCCATCAAATTTTGAGGGAGTAGGCAGGTGTAGAGTAGAAGCAACAGACACCTGGGATGGCACTGGGAGAGAAGAAGACTCCGGGGGATTATTAGTAGAAGATTCATTTTGCACAGGATCTCCCCGAGAGACTAGACACTGCAAACATTGAAATAATTGTTGCTGACGAGCATCTTGTTGTTCAACCCGAGTAACCAGGTACCGCAGCATATCCTTAGCTGTTGGTTCTGATCCTGGGCCTGTCATGCCTGTTCTTACTGTCACGGGCACTAGGAGTTTTACCCAGAATTCACCAGGTGTAGCTGCACTTACCAGAAGTGCGGACCTCTGGGTAGTGTGGTGAATCAGTGGAACCATACAGTAGAATAGAGAAAAGGAATGTCAATAGTATAAATGCTGAGTCTTGGCAACGTGGAACTGTGATGGTACAGCAGTTTAGTAAACAAGATAAAATGAGGAAAGAGTCCAAGTGCCTTAGCACGCAGGTAGCATATAACAGGCCAGTACTTGATAACTGGATAACGTTAGGCAAAGACCAATCAACAATATAGTAGAAGAGTCAGCGACTTGCAGCTACAATACAGAGGCACTTGTAGACTTTAGTCCAGCTAATAGGTACCATACAGAGTAGTAGCTATATCACAAGGAAACATGAATGGTCTACAGCTGGTAAGTTTCACCACGGCTATGTAGAGAAGACTTGTCAAGCGCAGGTGTGTAACAGAATAGCGTGAGTGGTCTGCAATTGGCAAGTTGTACCACTGATGTGAAGGGAAGACTTGTCCAAGCGCAGGCATGGAACGGATTAACGTGAGTGGTCTGCAATAGGCAAGTTTTACCACTGATGTGTAGAGAAGACTTGTGCAGGCGTGGAACGGAGTAACGTGAGTGGTCTGCAATAGGCAAGTTGTACCACTGATGTGAAGGGAAGACTTGTCCAGGCGCAGGCGTGGAACGGAGTAACGTGAGTGGTCTGCAATAGGCAAGTTGTACCACTGATGTGAAGGGAAGACTTGTCAAGGTGCAGGCATGTAACACAGCAACATGAGTGGTCTGCAATAGGTAAGTTGTACCACTGATGTATAGAGGAGACTTGTCCAGGAGCAGGCAGGTAACGGAGGTAGCGAGAGTAGTCTGCAGCTTGTAAGTTCTACTACCGATGTGGAGAGGAGAATTGTCCAGAAGCAGGCAGGTAACGGAGGTAGCGAGAGTAGTCTGCAGCGGGTAAGTTCTACTACCGATGTGGAGAGAAGACTTGTCCAGAAGCAGGCAGGTAACGGAGGTAGCGAGAGTAGTCTGCAGCGGGTAAGTTCTACTACCAATGTGGAGAGGAGACTTGTCCAGAAGCAGGCAGGTAACGGAGGTAGCGAGAGTAGTCTGCAGCGGGTAAGTTCTACTACCGATGTGGAGAGAAGACTTGTCCAGAAGCAGGCGGGTAACGGAGGTAGCGAGAGTAGTCTGCAGCGGGTAAGTTCTACTACCGATTTGAAGAGGAGACTTGTCCAGAGCAAACAGATACCACGAGCAGAAACAGGAAACACCTCAGAGTCTCAAGGAATGAGAACCAAGAACAGGCAAAGGTAATAGGGCAACAGGTGCCTTAAGTACTGAGAGGTGATTAATTAACCAATGAGACTAGAGGCGAGGTATTAACAGTTTAGGGTTTCTGCACATGCGCAATCTTAGTCAAGATGGCGGACGGCCGCGGCTCAGGAGAGGCACCGGCAGGAGCGAGAGAGACCCTTGTCCCAACCTAGAGGCACTAACAGTCCGGTGAGTGACAGATAGATAGATAGATAGATAGATAGATAGATAGATAGATTGATAGATAGATAGATATATAGATAGATATTTGCTACATAAAACCATACCCAGAGGACTAACTGTATACATTTTGGCATAGATAATTTGGGTAGTAGCAATTTTGGTAAGAGTATCTAGAGAAAGAATCATAGAACTGAGATTATTTTCCATATTTTCCTATGTTTCCATAGTTAATGCTTAAAAAATTAGAAAATATTTATTTTACTTCTCTACTAATCGTAAGTTCTATTAGTTATTAACCACTAAAACAGAATTTATTTGTTTAAACTAGCATAAAAAAAGTTATTCTTTGTAAAACAGGCTCACAACACACACAGGGCCTGATTCATTAAGGAACAAAAATCCTAATACATCTCGTATTTTGTGTAAAATCACTCTGCGCTTGTTCAGAAATGGACTATATGCCAGTTAACGCTAGTACATACAATTCATCTTCAAATTCAAAGGGCAGGGGTGTATACATGTAGACAATGTAAAGTAAGAGTGTGCCAAGGCTGAGCGCACGCATCATCTGTCCGAATCAAGCTTTGGACATCTCTAAGGTACATGATTGTTAGCCATATTACTTGCACCAACTAAGGGCAGATGTAAGTGCCAATTGATAGTGAGTTATACTTGAAAACAGGTGGTCTTGTGTGCATTTTCCATACAATTTGCATTCACTTTGCGACCCTGAATTAATTAGATCCACACTGTCTAATTTTCCAGATAAGAAGTAGTTAAGAATTTCATATTTTAGGACAAAAATGTGCTTAGGACTTTGAAATGAACTTCAAAGTGACATTTTTACTTTGCTGGCATGCTCATTACCATCTCATCCCACTGTGCACAAATGGTGACAAGCAGTAAATTCATGGGTAAACATCCAAAAGTAAACCCTGGACATGGTCTTGGCAGTCAAGTAAGCAGTTTCCAAAATGAAAAGTGATGTGTATCTGCATATTTTGCATTTAGTAAACAAACCTTCTTGTGTACCTGTCAGTACTGGGCAGTGAGTGACTTTAAAAAAATGATGCCTGGTTTCCAGTTTGATTTATTGAATGCAGCCTGATTTAAATATATTCATATACTGCAAGAGGCTTATTATCTTGGGGATTCAGATCAGCAAACTATTCATGATTTATTTCAGTATTTGATTACTTTATTCATACATTGATGAGCCTTGTTAAATGCATTGAATTCTTATGTGTTTTTTTTTGTTTGCGCTTTTTTCTATTGTTTCTTAACGTATGGACAGCTGAGTGTGTGTTCCTTCTATATGACCTTTGTAACTCAATGAGACATATTTTAAACAGAGATGCTCACTGACCCCCATGTTTTGGTTTTGGATTTGGATCTGGAATAACTTCGTGTTTTGGCTTTGGTTTTGGCAAAACCGCCCTCATGTGTTTTGGTTTTGGTTCTGTATTTTTTTTAAAAATTGCTAAAATATGCTAAAATCACATAATTTTGCTCTTTTTATTGTTCCTACAATATTATTAACCTGAATAACACTGAATTCCAATCATTTCCCGTCATTTTTTACCACCTCACAGGTCACAATATTATTTTCATACACTTTCGGACAAAGACTGCAGCGAGCACAAACACATGGCAGTTCAAAGGACATCTAAGAAACATTGCCACACAGCAGTGGCAAGAAAAAAAAGAAAAATGGCACAAGATGTAATTGTCCTTAGGTCCTCCCTCCCACCCTTATGTAAGATATTAAAAAAGGACATGTACGGTTTAACAAACTAAGCACTCCAGCCACAAGGAGTGCCAGTTTTTTGGCTGAAGTGCTTGATTTGTTCAGGCCCCCACATAACAAGCTACCAATTGCTTAGCTGCCTTAAGCCCAACAGAGGCAGGATGATAAATATGACCACTTTAAAGAACAGTTAAGACACCTGGAAAAACAAATGGGTGTCTCACCGACCCCTGCAGACAAAGATTTGGAAGATGAAGATGAGTAGATCGCCGTCACCCAGAGCACACGGCCGGTACAGTGAAACTGAGAATGGCTCATTAAATCAGTTATGGTTCCTTTGATCGCTCCACTCGTTACTTGGATAACTGTGGTAATTCTACAGCTAATACATGGCGACGAGTGGTGACCTCCCAGGATCTGTGTATTTATCAGACGAAGACCAATCAGGGGTGCCCCAGTGGATTGGAGATGGTGAACCCAGTGATAAAGAAAGTATGTGGTCACACGAATGAGAGAGAAGAAATAGAAAAGATGATTGAAAACAAACTTCATCCTAACACAATTTTAATTCAACCCCGCAGAAAACCACCATTACAGAATTCCCTGTAACATAAATGTCAAAAACAAAAATGCCAAAAAAAAGTTTTTACCTTTTTAAAGAAAAACACATCTTTAATAAAGGTGAAACTTTGCTGCAAAAAAACATAAAATTGCCAACATGTCATTTTAAAAATATTAATAAGTATTCCACCATCAGCTAGCTTCCTTCTCTCAGCTAGAATCCAGCACCTGCAATCTACATTGTCCTCATCCTCACCCTCATCAGTGTGTACATCATCATCATTTAATACTAATTAATCTCGGCTGGAATCCACCATTACAGAAGTCTCTGTACTTTGATCTAAATGCCAGTAAAGGCCTTCCTCGTGGAATTTGTAGTTCATTTTTGTCAAGATTTTTGGGCAATTCTTTTAGACCAGACTAAATGTCAAAATGTTCTGCTGAATCAATTTGGCTCTCTTAGAAAAGCTTAGTTTTTTACTAGCAGCAGTAGCCAGAGAGACTGAAGTAGGGGATACCTTTGTGTCAGGTACCACTTCAGCTGTCAACTTGCTCACTAGGAGTTCATTGCATCACTTGTGATCTGGGACAGTGGAAAATATAGAAAAGACACAGCTCTTAAACCTAGGATCAAGTATAGTCACCAAAATGGTGATGATGATACGATTTCCAGAAGTTGATAAATCTTTGATCCTGGCGAAGCGATTAAAGTACTTCTTCTACAAGTGCGACATAGTTAGCATAATTTCTTTGTTTAATCTCCTCCTTTAATTTTTCAAGGTGCTTTTCCAAAAGTGTAATTAAGGAAATCACTTTGCTCAAGCTATCAGTGTCTGAACTCAGTTCCCAGGTGACTACTTTGAATCGTTTCAGCACCTTGCACAACACAGAAAGTATTCTCTACTGCGGAGAACTAAGATACATCCCCCTCCTTTCCAAATGTCATTGTTGTGGAGTAAGCTTGGATGGCTTTCAGCTGTTCCTCCATACTCACAAGCATATAAGTGTGGAATTCCACTTTGTTACCACCTCTTGCTTCAGTTGTTGGCAGGGAAAAGAAAATTGTTCTTGCAGCTGCTGTAATTTTCTACATGCTGTTGCAGAATGCCGAAAATGTCCCGAAATGTTTCAGGCCACAGACAGCATCTCCTGCATGTCCCTGTCATTTTTCAAAAGCTCTATACCTCCAAGTAGATTGTGTGAACAAAACAGGGAATGTGATGGATTTCACCCAGCTGTAATGTTCTCACAATATTGGTGTCGTTATCATAAATGACATAACCTCAGGAGAGTACAAACGGGATAAGCAATGTTGCAATGACATCCCTTAGTTTTTCAAACAGGTTGTCATCAGCATGCCTCTTACTGAAGCTGCTGATACACAGAGTAGCCTGTCTTTGAATAATCTGTCATCGTTGGATACATGCTGATGCTGTTCCTTTTGCTGAAGGCAATTCACCAACTCAGTGGGCTGTCAGTCATATAATCTTTAGTTTGCCCAGTTCCGCTTGTCCACATATCTGTGGTTAAGTGTACAGGGGGTAAAATGGCATTTTGTAGCCCAATAATTACATTTTATGGAACCTTCTGGTAGAGGTGAAGAATTGCTTTCTAGTAAAATGGTGTTGTGATGGAATTTGGTAACGGGGACACAGGCCCTCAATTAACTGTCTAAAACCAGCTGCATTAATTATAGATATCGGACGCAGATCTAATACTAGCATAGATGCCATGGCATCTGTGATCCGCTTTGCAACTGGGTGATAGCTTTCATGCTTGCCTCCTCTTGCAAAGGATTGTTTAACAGTCAATTGTTGTAAACTACTAAAAGTCTTCTTCTCGTCTACTTCTGGGATGAAGATCCACCAGAAGCAGCAGCAGCAGCAGCGGCAAGAATAAAACTCAAGAATTCTTCAAAGGAATCCTGGATAGGGGAGAAGTCATCTTGCCATAGCAACTTGGATGCAGGACTAACTCCAATCACTAGTGAGGAAATTGATGAGGAAGGTGTTGTTGGTGTGGCTTTACAAAGGCTACAAACAGCTTGACAACTGTTGACAGGATTGGGTAGAAATAGTTGCACACTTAAGAGGTGGATTTTTTAGGTCTTATGCCCAGGCATGACAATGGCTTCTTCATATTACTGGCAAGAACTGCTTCCACTGGTGCAGGACTTATACAAACAACATCATCCTCATCATCATCCTCATCAACATCCTCACTAGCGCCGTTGTCAGCTACACAAATATCCCCCTCATCTTGTTGCAAATACAGTGGTATCCTACATTTGTGTGTTACCAGCTACACTAAGAGGCAAACCGATGACAACCTGTTTAAAAAACGAAGGGATGTCATTGCAACATTGCTTATCCCGTTTGGACTCTCCTGAGGTTATGTAATTTGTGATAATGCCACCAATATGTGACAGCATTACAGCGGGGATAATTCCATCACATTCCCTGTTTAGCTCACACAATAAACTTGGTGGTACCGAGCTAAAAAAAACAGTGACATGCAGGAGATGCTGATTGTGTCCAGAAATAATTTAGATTATTTTCGGTATTCTGCAACAGCATGTAGGAGATTGCAGCTGCTGCATGAAGAATCAAATTTGAGGTGGAATGTACTTTAGTTCAGCACAGTGGAGAATACTTTCCGTGTTGTGCAAGGTGCTGAAATCACTCTAAGTAGTCATCTGTGAAGTGAGTTCAGACACTGTTAGCTTGAGTCAAATGATTCCCCTAATTATACTTTTGGAAAAGCAGCTAGAGAAATTAAAGGAGGAGAATGAAACTAAGCAATTCCGCTAACTATGTAGGACTTGTAGATCAAGCACTTTATTCGCTTCACCAGGATCCGAGAGTTATCAACATCTTCAAATCAGATCACTACATTTTGGCAACTGTGCATGATCCTAGGTTAAGAGCTATGTGTTCTCTTTCTTTCCAACTAACCCAGATCTCAATAGATGCAATGAGCTCCTTGTCAGCAAACTGACAGCTCAAGTGATATATAACACGACGACTCATCCTTCCTCAGTTTCTTTGGCAACTGCTGCTAGGAAAAAAATTAGCTTCCCAAAACACCCAGTGGTGATGCAGATGACTCAGCACAACATTTTGACATTTGGTCTGGCGTAAAAGAATTGCCCAAAAATCGTGACAGCTGGCATAAAATGAACTACAAATTCCACAGGGAAGGCCATTAACGGCAAGTACATCAAAGTACAGAAACTTCTGTAATGGTGGATTCCAGCGGAGATGAATTAGTATTGTGTTAGGATGATGTGCACACTGATAAGGGTGAGGATAATGACAGTGTAGATTGCAGGTGTTGGGATCTAGCTGAGAGAAGGGAGCTAGCTGATGCTGGTATGCTTGCAAATATTATGGGTAGAATGGCATGTTGGCAATTTTATGTTTTTCAACAGTAAACTTTCACCTTTATTAGAGAGGTGTTCTTTTCTTTAAAAGGTACAAGCTTTTTTTACATCTGACTTAAAACCACTGTGCACTTGAACATAGGCTTTAGCACATGATGTAAAGGAATTAGTATCATCATGACTGAGACTGGAGAGTGATAAGAACAATGTGACTGAAAACTGGAGAGTAACAAGAACAGTGCTACCTCTGTTTCTGTGTGACCAACGGCACTGAGACTGAAGAGTGACAAGAACAATGTGACTGAAAACTGGAGAGTGACATGAACACTGCCACCTCTTCTGTTTCTGTATGAACAATGGCACAGAGCAATGTGACTGGAGAGTGACAAGGACGCTGCCACCCATTCTGTTTCTGTATGAGCTATGGCACAGTAGAATGTCACTGGAGACTTTTAAAATCACTGCCAGCCCTATTATTACAATTTTGCTTTCAGCACTGCACATTGCCACCTCTCCTGTTTCTGGGTGAGCTATGGCACAGTAAAATGTCAGTGGAGACTTTTAAAAACACTGCCAGCCCTATTATTACAATTTTGCTTTCAGCACTGCACATTGCCACCTCTCCTGTTTCTGGGTGAGCTATGGCACAGTAGAATGTCACTGGAGAATTTTATTTACACTGCCAGCCCTATAATGTGTCTTTCAGCACTGAAAACTGACACCTCTTCTGTTTCTGGGTGAGCTATGTCACAGTACAATGTCCGTGGAGGTTGCCAAGAGCACTGCCACCCCTCCTCTTTCTCTTTCATTAATGACGCTGCCCAACTGCACAAGAGACTGACAACAACCCTGCTACCCCTTCTGTGTCTCACTGTGAAATGATGCTGAATCTCCGTGGAGGGCGGTACTTATAGAATCCAAAATTTGCCAGATCCGATGACGCAACAATGATGTTTTGCCTTGTTTTCACTTCCGAGGGCGGGCGAAAGTACCGTGCCGAGCCGGCTTGGATCCACGAAGTTTGGGTGGGCTCGCTTCTCAGAGAACTGAGCCCGTGCATCTTTAATTTTAAACAGACATGTATGCGATGCCCTATGTTTTGATTTTGGTTCTAAAAGTTCTTTGTGTTTTGGTTGTGCCCAAAAACCATCAAAGGTTTTGGTTTTGGCAAAGAATAGGTAAAATCATGTGATTTTGAGCTGTTTTTGCTCCTAATTTACTATTTGTTACATTAACATACATTTTCAATCATTTGGAGTCTATTTTCAAATTATCTCTATACAACTGTCTAAATTTTAACCAATATTTGGCTAAAGGTTGTCTAAACATAGTGACAGAGTAGCAGCACAAATATATGAGCATTTAATAAAAGATACAACCCATATTAAACAGAGTGGCACAGCAGTGTACTTAAATTATCTACATTAGGTCGCTGAAAATGACATTCCTGGGTTTTTCCAACAGATTGATACCGTTATGTTTCTTTGTCAAAGTAACAATCCAAAGAGTACTGGTAGTAAGAATAAGAGGTCATTAGACGAACAGCGGCATCAATAGACATTTAGATAAGTATATATACAAAGGTAAGCTTAACCCATAATAAAAAAAAGTTGAAAGACTATGCGCACAATAAATTTAGAACATTAGATGGCATCAATAATTGACAGTGAAGCTACAAGACAAAAGAATGGGTCATTAAACTGACAGCAGCAGCATTAGATATTTAGACAATTAAGTAGTTGAATGTGGTCTGTACCCATAATAAAAATGTTGAAAGACTATTACCAGAATAAAATTTGAACATTAGAGGGCATCAATGAGAGACAGTCAAGCTAAAAGCCAGAAGAGGTCATGAAACTGACAGCAGCATCATTAAACATTTAGACAAGTGGATAGAGGTAGGTGGGCTGCACCAGGACTACGTTCTAATAATCAGTAGGTTGAAGATGAAGGTGTTGACACTGGTAAGGATTACATGAGGTGTCTATCCATTTGACTGCTACTTGATGCTGGACTTCTTGCTACTATACACAATTTTCCATGTTTTGACAAATGACTTGAATGCACTCGCTACAAATGTTGTAACAGGGTGGAGATGCCAAGATGATCAACATCCCTGTCTCTAATTATTTTGGCCTGACAAAGGACACAGATGCCTTGACAAATGTTGTCTTGGTTGGGATAAAAATATTTTCCAAACAAAAGAAGTGTTTTTTTTGTCTTTTGCCCTGGCATGATAATGCACTTCTCATGGGCATGAGGTGGTACCACTGGTGGCTGCCTTAGTTCAACACAATCATCATCATTCTCACCATTATCTCGTTCAACTACAACACATTTATTTTTAGATCCAAAATTATCCTTCTCATCCTCTTGTAATTTTGCAAGTTCCAAAGTAGCATCCTCAATTTCTACAAGTCATCATCATTAATACTCATCCTCGCATTTCCAAATGGTTGAGAAATTTTGGAAGAAGGCTATTCTATAATTACAGTTTCATAATCTGAATTGTCAGACTCACATATAACAATCATGGATGCACTGCTTAGACTCCTTAGAATTATGTGAGTGCCCAAGTTGTTCGTCAGTTTTAGTGTTATTTTCAGGCACTGACTTGGCTATTTTGGAGGTGACAGTGGCAGACCTATACTCATGTGAGAAGATGATGCATGGGAAGTTAAGAAAGATGTATGTCTATGTTGGGCACCCTGTTTTACAATGGGCAATATAGGAGTATGCCAGCAGTAGCTGGACTGCTATTAGCAAAATGTGGGCATGGTCTGAGTCTTGTCTTGCCACTGTGGGTGGTGTTTCAAATTTTAGCTTTTTTCCTGTTTTTGGACAAATCACTACATTTATCTGAAAATTCTCTCTTAATCCTCCTCCTTATATCAAGAGCTGATGTCTTCTTTGAGATATTACTGCTATTGTATTATTTAAATTTTCAATGTAAATTCCCTCTATCACCCAGTCTAACAATCTAGTCACTCCACATGTGTTTTTCAGAACACAGCCTTCCTGTGACCTTCCTTCCCAAACTCTGTCTGTTTTAAAAATGGCAGATGAGGAAATGAAGGAGGGATATATCTATCTCAAAGATATTGATCCAAATCTCACAAAGTCTGACATTTTCATGGAAATCATGTTTTGCCTTGTTTTGAGATCGATTTTGTCACAAGAAACCGAGGCATGTTTTGGTTTTACTCGGAACATCAAAACTTGAATCTGTCTGATTTCTCCAAATTCAAATCATTCATCTCTAATTGTAATGTTTATTATTTTCAAGTTCTTGGGTGTTAATATTTATATATCTATGTATTGAAGTATAGTGATAATACTGTAAAATTTGAATTTGCTATTTTTACCTGTGTACAAGTAATCTTTGCTGCACATTCCAGCTAGATTACGTATTCATTGGCAGATTTGAGCTTAACATTAGAAAGAAATACCTCCCTTTGCTTTCAATGTATTCACAGTGTTTATGACTTAAAACATAATATAAATCAGGATATATTTTATATTTGATTATAAAATTTTAAAATAAAATAAGTGACAGGGGTAGTTTTCAACATCTGAATAGCAATGAAAAACAGATAAGAAAAATAAGACTTTTAATCTCCATTGTTGTAAGGAACATGGGGCTCATCTTTGCTTGAAAAAGCAATAGTGTGTGTAGTCCCAGAACTCTTCACATAAGTTCTAAAGTGTATCAGTTTACAATTTGTGAACACTTCTGTTTTGTGCTGACATTTTCATATGTTGCAGATGGTTGAAGAATCTAATCAGGGAATTTTGTACAAATCAACAGAAAATATGTGGCCAGCTATGGCTACAGATGAGTAAAAAATATAATACTGCACCATATGTCCTTCTATCTTGCTTGATGTCCCAATCTGATGCTCAAGCACCATTTAATCACCCTGTGAAATTGATTACTTTGAAGGCAGTTCAATATAATAGCTAACAAAAAATTAACTTTAGTAGATAAAGTGTTCACACTAATATTTGCTATTTAATTTGAAGTTGTTTAATTAAGTTATACCACACAATAAAAAGATAATGTTTTGTCCAAATGTAAAAGGAACTATTGGTCTTATTGCCAGTTTCCATATTTCTAATGAAATTGCATAGCAGGAATTTAACATATTTTTACAGTTTACAAATTTTTAATGAAATTGCATATCTGAAATTTCATACCTGAAAACACTACGACATTTGTTCCTTCTTCTTCACACTTTTTTCCTTCAAAACACTTGTTTGACACTCACTTATTTCTTAAAGGACCCATTATATTAAGGCAACAATGGAGCTGTTTGATTTCAGATACTATAGTTTTGTAGCCTGTGGGTTGGGGCATGTTTTGCTCCAAGAAGACGCAAATAAGGAGTTAATTAAAATAGCTGATAAAGTAGTGTTAAAATCAAGGATATTTTCCACAGCGAAAATAAATGAAAACCAGTTGTAGTACAAATGACTGATGCAGTTGATTGTGCTAAAATGAATGCAAATAATTCATACCAGTCTGGAAATCATAATAAGGTTAAATAAATGATATCCATAAAATGATTCATCTTAATCTAATATTTTAAAACCATCAATAGTACATAAGAATAGATAAAATATTTAGAAATACTACAAAGTCTCAAAGGTATGCCGATGACCCATTTTTATTCAGCTGGGTGTCTATGTAAAGTGTATTGTGATCTGTGATCCGTTACCTTTTTTTCTCAGTGCAGTGCCTCCACCTTGGTCTGAGTGCAGTAGAATAGTGTTCTTGACAAACAACACCAGAGGGAGGCAAAGGAACCCTCCACCCCCTACTAACAAAACCACAGGCACACACGGAAAAAGATAGCAATAGGCAAATTGGTCTTGGAATGCAACGCCGGCACTTTTATTGATTAGGCACGTGCTCTCAAAGGATTTTCATGTCAGATTAGACTTTTTTAGATATTAAAAAAGCCTCGGATTATCTCTAATATAAACCATATTTTAAAAGTATCCCTTTAAAACAGGTGAAATATAGTAAATGTACAAGAATAAAATTCAATACCTTAACCCTTTCTTACTGTAGCTAAGAAATACCTCTACTTTAAATGCTTACTTGCAATTATTCTACAACTTTAATAAATGTCTAGCAATAGTACATTCTAAACTCAACACATATGCTTTCACTAACTTAGCATGTTGTATATCAACACATGCATATTTAGCAATAAAATGCAATTAAGCGGTCTTATGAGGAAATTAATGACAAGCAAATAACGCTCCACTTCTCTATCCAAAAAAACAGTAGACTATTGTAGAAAAGGCTCCAGAAATATGTCGCTGGTGTCAGTTTTCCTTAGCTTTGTCAAACATTTTTAATAGTGACACTCTGTAGTATTTATTATCTTTGAGCCTTCCCTTCAAGTCTCTTCCTACCTAATAACAAGATTTACAATACACAGTCCCATCAAATAAAAAATCAACAGGGATTACTTATCCCTTTAGACTCAGTTTTCTCCTCAGACCTTTCACAGGATATTTTATCTGTTTCTCTCACAGGACACTTTGACAAGTTTGACAGGGCTAACCTTCTGTCAGAGTTGATACTTCTCTGTCCATCCTGGCTGTTTCCTTCTGGGCTGATTTTTTTCAGAGACTCACATGGCTTTTCTGCTGGCAAGATGGGTTGGGTACGGTTTTTCGATTGCAAAAAATCCAACACCCATGAGACCTACAAATAAAAATCAAATGTATTAAAATCTGAAATAAGTATTAATAGACTTACCTGAAAACCGACTGTGCAGATCACCTATGGAGCAGCATGATGACCGCAAGTGTTTTTTAATGAAGAGCTGTCTGGCACTACAGTTTAGTGTGATCGCAACTTGCATTAATGTTAATTTAAAGCGGCAATGTTGGGACCCGGCAGGTTAAGTGTTTAACTCCTCTCTCTTCATTCAAAACCCCCAGAGACCATTACGAATCTGTCTTGTAACTGAAGACAATCTCTGGGAAGCTTTTCCCAACCATAAACAACCTCCTTGGGGTTTAAAAACACAAATGACAAAAACAATATATATATATATACATATATATATATATATATATATATATATATATATATAAAAGGAAAAGTCCTGTGAGTGGCTCCTAATCATACTATTATATATATATATATATATATATATATATATATATATATATACAAGTTAACCCGTGCATGATACTCATGCATTCTAGTCAAATCAAGCTACTTAAGGTGTTAAAAAGGTTCTTGTCATGCATTTGGGCCATAGCCCAGGCCTCAACCACCAACCACTCCCCACTGTCAGCCCCGGCAACCACCAACCACTCCCAACTGTCACTTCTCCATCAAGAAATATATATATATTTTTTTGAAATCTTTATAAACACTTTAAACAATTAACAAATTAAATTAACAAATTAAAAACATCTTAGTATACCAAATTTCAGCCCTTTCTGAATTTTTTTTTCCACACACACTAAGAATTTAGTAGGTCAGTGTATAACTCCGCCCAGCAGGTGGCGCTGCAGCTTGGTTTTATTTTTTCCACACACACACAGACAGACTAACACACGCCACTAGACATTGATATTATAGATATATATATATAGATGTATATATAAATATATTAGAGATGGGCGGGCTCAGTTTCCCGAAAACCGAGCCCACCCGAACTTAGGGTATCCGAGCCGGCTACCTCGCAGTACTGTCGCGCATGTTCAGGCATGAAAACAAGGCAAAACGTTATCATTGCATTGTCGGATCTCGCAATTCTTTCATTCTATAATTAACACCCGAAAACGAGATCCGGCACCATTTCACAGAGAGACACTGAAGGGATAGCAGGGTTCTTAGCAGTCTCCAGTGCAGTTAGGCAGCGTTATTAATGCAAGTGAAAGAGAAGTGTTGGCAGTGATCTTCCAAGTCTTCAGTCACATTGTACTGTGCCAGAGCTCACCCAGAAATAGGAGAATGAGAATATAATAGGCTGGCATTGTTGTTCACAGAGCTCATAGAGAAACGAAAGGGTTAACAACAGTGTTCTTGTCACTCTTCAGTCTCAGTGTCATTGTCTACACAGAAACTAAAGGGAAAGGAGGGACATAAAATAAACTTTGAAATATATAATTATGAAAGGATTTTCAACAAGGTACAGGAAGGTAACATTCTTCAAAGGAAGAACAGTACTAGATAGATAGATAATATGTACTGAGGGAAGTAGATTCAGAGAAAATTGGAGGAAAAACTAACTAGCTTCCTTCTCTCAGCTACATCCCAGCACCTGCAATCTACAGTCACCATTCTCATCCTCATCGGTGTGTACATCTTTGTTGCTCACACAATATTAATTATTCCATGCTGTAAGACTATATTACAGAAGTCTCTGTACTTTGATGTAATTGCCAGCAAAGGACTTTCTTATGGAATTTGTAGTACATATGATGCCAAAGCTATCACGGTTTTGGGGCAATTCTTTTAGACCAGAGCAGATGTTGAAATGTTGTGCAGACTCAGGTATCACCATCACTGGGTCTCTTGGTAAAGCTAATTTTTCCTAGCTGCAGCCACAATAGAAACTGAAGGAGTATACCTGGTGGTCTCATGTTCCACTTGAGCTGTCAACTGGCCGACCAGCAACTCATTGCATCTCTTGAGATATGTGTCATTTGAAAATAAATATAACACAAAACTCTTAATCCTAGGGACAAGCACAGTCGCCAAAATGTAGTGATCAGGTTTAAAAATATTGATAACTCTTAGATCCTGGCAAAGCGAATAAAGTACTTGATCTACCAGTCTGATATTCACAATTTTTTCCAAAAGTCTAATTTAGGGAATCAAGGTAGCTGTGCTGAACTCACTTTAAAGTAGACTTTTTATATTACTTTCAGGACCATAAACAACACTGAAATTATTATCCACTGCGCTGGACTAAAATACATTCCCCCTTTTTTCCCCTGGGGTGTAGAGTAAGCGTGGATGGCCTTTCGCTGTTCCTCCATCCACTTAAGCATACAAAGCGTGGAATTCCATGTTGTTACCACCTCTTGCTTCAGTTGGTGACAGGGCAAATTGTATTATCGTGGTAGCAGCTGCAATCTTCTACATGCTGTTGGAGAATGGCGGTAAAGTCCAGACATTTTCCAGCCACAGACAGCATCTCCTGCACGTCCCTGTCATCATCCTCATCAGCAGCAGCTAATTATTGTATAAATTATTTCCTTTCCGTCTGTTTAAATAATAAATGAGATGAGCAGGTTTCCAAAATATAATATTTCTATAATTTATTAAAAAGGTATAATACATAGATACAGCCATACTGGACGAAGCAGACATATACGCCCAGGGTCTTAAAATGCCAATTGACCCCCTATATTTGATTAACTTATTATTTTATAGGATATGAAACTCCTTCTTACTTTAAAACACACCTTCCCAGCTTACATCACTGCTGGCACTTTATCATTAAAATAACATGTTCTATTAGACGGTCATTTATTTGGACATATCTGGTGATGATTGCGAAATTCAATCATATGACCATGATCTAATCTGTTTTTCTCATGAATTGTTCAGTAATGAAAAACATGTCGCTTGTTATGCAATTCTGTATTGAGCAACACGTTCTCTTAAGAACACTCAGAAACAAAATTCAAGTTCATTAGTTCATTTTATTGAACTAATTGGTAATATAGGGTTTTTGTTAATTATTACTTCGACATTATATAGGGCCAGTAATTGTGCTGCGCTGTACAGAGCAGATGAGAACTAAGCAGAAAACATTATAAGTTATTTAAGTTAGTTATTATGTAGATAGTGTGGCAAGAGCCCGCTACTGTAGAAGCACACGCATACAACTTCTTCCTTTTTATGGTTCTTTATTGTCAGGATGGTAATAATGTCTTGACACCGTATACTTGCACAGCAATTATGGAGACCCTCAATGCTTACTATATATAGTCCAGCTCTCTGTCCAGATCAGCCCACACCCACCTTCTCTTTAAAAGGAAACGCCCATCCCTGGCTCTGTTTAGACTATCATACCCACCCTGTCTGTTTGCTGAGAGCAAGCAGCTTTTAAATCATGTAAGTAAACCAATTTTAAACTACACATATGTTTTTACCTAGTTTAATCTCCACCTAGGTACATAACTGTGCCAATGTTTTATTCTACTTCCCTGCTTTCTCTGCATATTAGAACTGAAAAGAGAAAGATTCTATCGCACTAGTTGTCATCTGGAAATATAACCCCAATAAATGTGTAATCTTATTTGTATGTCAATCTGGGGGTGCCACCTAAACTTTAAATACTAGTATTATAGAAGAAGAAAAAGAAAGTTATATTATAGGTGCACTAATATTTTCAGATGATTGTGTTTAATTTTAAGATATAACTTTTATTCAGTATTGATTAAAATTTAGCGAAATATAGGTTAAAAAGAATAAAAATACTCGCTATCTGTTTGTATATTCTCTATTAATATTAGGACTTATGCTGGTAAAGGTAGTATTCGTAGCAGTATTTATTACAGCAAATGTGCTTATTATTTATAGCCACTCCTTGCTAACATTCTCCTGATGTAAAATTAGGCTGTAGTATTGCTAATCAGTGACATGTTGAATACTAAGCAATAGTAGCAATAGTGGTAGCGTAGCGGTGATAATTTTAGCCAATGTATTTATTATTCATAGCCGTTCCTTGCTAACATTCTCCTGGTATAAAGTGAGGCTATAATATTGCTTAGTCAATGCCAGATTGAATACTAAGTAAGTAAGATCTAATAGTCTTTAAGGAAATATATGATATAGGGAGTGAATTGCTAGCTACCTACAGATACCACCGAACTAACTCTGGGTATATCGGGGTATGGTTTCAGCTGCCAATATGAGAGATATCAGCTTAACAGACAGCGAGGACGCTGACGCGCGTTTCGCTAAGGTCTGCTTTATCCAAGGCAAGCTGAGGCAATGATCTGACATCTCTTTTATACACTGAGGGATGTTCCTAAATGGTCACGTGAGCGGAACTTTATCCAATCATATTATGTTATTTTGGAGGTGTGTGATCTGCAGATACGCTGTCTTATATTCAAACTGTTTACACTTGTTTTTTATATATATTTTCTTCTTGGGATCGGTCTCTAAGTATGTTTAAATGCTCATTTATAGAGGAGAAGGGGAAGAGTTTCAAAATTATCGTAATTTTAGCATTCTTATAATATTTAAGGGTACATGTTTTTCCGATGATCTAATCAGGGCTAAACACAGTCTGGCTATATGTTTTGAATAGTATTTTATGTTTATTTCATATATAATTTATCTATTTATCCCGATCTTTCCTTTGGATTATATTATACAGGTATATATCTATCTCATATAAATACTACTTATTGAGGTATATTTAATTATTATTAATCCTGATTTACATAGTTAGTGTTTCTAAATCAGTTAGATTTTTAGATTTAGAGTATTTGACATCTTTTGTCTATATGGTTCCAGCGTTTTATTATAAATGGATCTTTTTATTGATTCTAAATTATTTGAGTTACAGTATTTTATTATTTAACTGATGGAATTTGTTGTTGGTCCTGTCCTTTTAATATAAATTAATTCTATGAGTGACTAACTGTAAACAAACTGTGTGTGCAAAAATAGTAATATTTGAAAAGTGATAATTATGTGATTAAGGTCATATTATAGAAATAATCATATTTAAAGTGACTCTCAAATAAATCTAAGTATATATTGTTAATTTATGTGAGTTAATATATATCCTTTAATAGGTGAAAGATATTATTTTGTGTATCAGTTACTTCAAGTGGATATCATGATTTTATTGATCTATTTTTATTTTTGTTTTTATTTTTTATTTTTTATTTTTGATTTTTATTTTTTATTTTTAATCTTTTATTTTTTATTTAATTTTGTGTATTTAAATAGTAGAGTGATGTGAGTATAAAATATTGCAAAAATATGTGAATTCAATTATTCTATTCTAGATGACGACAAAGATACCGGACCACATCCAGTCTCACCTCGACAAATGTAAGTATAAGTATATTATCATAGAATCAGTGAATTTGTAAAGTCTGATGAGTTCTTTATTAATTATTGATTTATTAATATTATCTATAGTTTATTTTAAACTATTTTGATTTCTATAAGCTTTTGTTTATATTTTATGTTAGTTCCCTAATAAGTAATATTAAGAGTGTATAGTGATGTATATTTTCTAGGTAAAATTATTTTCTTGTATATATCACTAGCTAATTGCTCAGAGAAAGACCATGTAGTTATTATTATCATTTAAGCCTCCTGGGTGTACTGTTCCCATCTGAAAAATCATTTTAGTTTCTCTTTTGAGAAGTTCTTGTTTCATATTACCTCCTCTTATGCCTAGGTTTAGCTTTTCCATGCCAAAGGCTGTCAGATCATTGGGATTGCTATTGTGTATTTGAAGAAAATGTTTAGCTACTCTTGTTATTGTTTTCATTTTCCTGGTGTCCTGTTCAGCATTGCGAATATTTCCAATGTGTTCTAAAAGTCTTTGTTTAAAGGCTCGATTTGTCATGCCTATATACATCAGGTTGCAGGTACATTTCAAACAGTAAATTACACTTTGTGTGTCACAGTTTATGAAAGTATTGATTTTGTGGCAGTAGTTATATTTATCAGTAAATTCTTTAGTTTTTTTAGTGTATTTACAAGCTTTACATTTTCCACAGGGATAAAATCCTGTGGTGTGGTGAATAGTACCTGTTTCTTTGGGTTTTTCCTGAAAATGGCTATGAACTAATATATATTTTAAATTTTTTGATCTTCTCCAGCTTATAGCTATATTTTCTCTGAAAATTTTGTTAAGATCTTGATCCAATTTCAAAATGTGGCTGTGTTTTTGTATAATTAGATCTATTTCTTTCCACTTATTATTGAAGGTACTTATAAATCTAATTTGTTCTGTTTGTTGATCACTTTTCCTCTTTTTCTGAAAGATTAATTCTTCCCTTTTCATTAATTTGGCTGATCTGTACGATTTGCCAATCAGTTTATTACTGTATCCTCTTTTTAGCAGTCTTTGACTTAGTTCATTTGCCCTTTTATCAAAGATTTGTGAGTCTCCGCAATTTCGTCTCATGCGCAGAAATTCTCCTTTGGGTATACTTTTTATTGTGGGTGGGAAATGTGAACTAGATGCATGAAGAATACTGTTCGTGGCTGTATTCTTTCTAAAATTATCTGTTGTTAGTTCTTTTTGGTCATCAATGATTATGGTTAGGTCTAGGAAGTTTATTTTGTCCATTTTAATGTCAAAAGTAAGTCTGAGGTTGATTTCATTTTTATTAAGATGAATAACAAATTCTATGAAGGTTTCCTTTCGTCCCTCCCAAATTATGAAAATATCATCTATATATCTCAGCCAAACTGAGATATATTGAGTATAGATTTCATTTTCCTCGACAAAAAACATTTTTTGTTCCCACCAACCCAGGTATATGTTGGAATAAGTTGGGGCACATGTTGTCCCCATTGCAGTACCTCTCACTTGTAGGAAGAATTGGTTGTTAAATGTAAAATAGTTGTTCGTTAGGATGAATTCCAAGAGAGATAGAAGAAAATTATTGTGATCATTTTTGACTTTGGTTTCTAGAAATTGTTTCACTGCTTTTATACCCATAGAATGTTCGATGCTAGTATATAATGATTCAATATCACAGGTACATAGCCATGTGTTTTCATTTACTGTGATATTTTGAATTTTGCTTAGAACATCTAAGGTATCCCGTATATATGAGGGTAGAGTATATACAAATTCTCTTAGGTGTTTATCCACATATATACTGGCTTTTTCAGTCAGGTTATCGATACCCGAGATGATTGGTCTACCAGGTGGTTTTTTCTCATTTTTATGAATTTTAGGGAGTACATAAAATGTTGATGTTTTAGGATTTTCTACCCATAAAAATTCATAATCTTTATTAGTAATGTATCCGTTATCCAAGGCCTCCTTTATCAGATTTTGATAGGTCTTTAGAATTACATTTGTGGGATTATTGCTTAGTTTTCTATAGCACTTGATGTCATTTAGTTGTTTGTATATCTCTCCTTTATAATCTGTTATGGGCCAGATCACGATATTACCGCCCTTATCTGAGGGTTTTATAACAACATTATCCCATTCCCTCATTTCTTTTAATATTCTTCTCTCTTCAAAGGTTAAATTATTACTCCCTTTCGGTGTGGAGGTTATTAGTGTATCTAGATCTTTGGATACCAATTCCATATAAATCATAATTTCTGGACAGATCATAGGGTTAGGACAGAAAGTAGATTTCTTTTTAATTTCTGGATTTTTGTCCACATTCTGAATGGGATTAATGCCTTGTAATGCTTCTCTTTGTAATTCTTCAAGAGTAACAATTATATCTCGTTCTTGTGTATCAAACTGAGACATTGGCATTGGTAGAGATACATCTTGATTTTGAGATGATAAAGTATCTAATGTGGTGTCTATTATGGTTTCTTCTCTTTTACAGAAAAACTTTTTTAAAAGTAATTTTCTCCCAAATAGATGGAGATCTTTTTCTACTTCAAATCTATTAATATTATTAGTTGGTGAGAAGGATAGACCTTTTGAAAGTACATTCATTTGGGTTTGTGTGAGCGGTTGAATTTTAATGAGTTGTTTAAATTTTCTGTTTCTTCTAATATTTTGGTTTCCTTCTCTGTCTCTGTTGATTGCCTTCCCATTCTCTTATTCCTCTTTTTCTTCCTAGCCCTTCTCGTTTTCTTATGTTCATTCCTTCTTCTACTGGTCTTGTATTTTTGCCTAAAAAATTAATATGTTGAAGAGATTGAGTAACTCTATTAACGTTAGGTGTTTCTGATGTTTCCCCATTAGATGCTTCTGTTTCTGAGGTAGAGTATTCTCGCATGTGGTCTTTCCTAAAGGGCTGTCCTTTTCTTTGGTTCCATCTAAATATGTTCTTCTGTTCAAAGTCATATTGATCACGTGCAAATTTTCTCTTTTTCTTATCTTTTACTATTTCTTCTATCTCTCTAACTTCTTTTTTGTATTTTTCGTATATTTTTTGGAATTTATCCAAACTTTCATATTCTTTTAATTTTTCACCTAGTTGTGATATCTCACTAGTTAATTGTACAAGTTTTGTCTCATCATCTTTAATCAGAACTTTTATAAGATCATGTGAGCATCTCAATAATGTTTGTTCCCATTCTTCTTTCAATTGTGGGGTAGCTAGCTCATATGATGGATAAATCCTTGGTCTAAGGCCTCGGGGTACTAGATTTTGTTTGATATAATTTTCAAAAGTGACCTTATTCCAAAATGTTTTGGTTTCTTTTATTAACAAGTGTTTTAGATCTATTAAATCATCCATCCAGTGTTGTTGGGATATATCACTAGTATATGATATATTGAATAAAATAGTATTCAAAACATATAGCCAGACTGTGTTTAGCCCTGATTAGATCATCGGAAAAACATGTCCCCTTAAATATTATAAGAATGCTAAAATAACGATAATTTTGAAACTCTTCCCCTTCTCCTCTATAAATGAGCATTTAAACATACTTAGAGACCGATCCCAAGAAGAAAATATATATAAAAAATAAGTGTAAACAGTTTGAATATAAGACAGCGTATCTGCAGATCACACACCTCCAAAATAACATAATATGATTGGATAAAGTTCCGCTCACGTGACCATTTAGGAACATCCCTCAGTGTATAAAAGAGATGTCAGATCCTTGCCTCAGCTTGCCTTGGATAAAGCAGACCTTAGCGAAACGCGCGTCGGCGTCCTCGCTGTCTGTTAAGCTGATATCTCTCATATTGGCAGCTGAAACCATACCCCGATATACCCAGAGTTAGTTCGGTGGTATCTGTAGGTAGCTAGCAATTCACTCCCTATATCATATATTTCCTTAAAGACTATTAGATCTTACTTACTTAGTATTCAATCTGGCATTGACTAAGCAATATTATAGCCTCACTTTATACCAGGAGAATGTTAACAAGGAACGGCTATGAATAATAAATACATTGGCTAAAATTATCACCGCTACGCTACCACTATTGCTACTATTGCTTAGTATTCAACATGTCACTGATTAGCAATACTACAGCCTAATTTTACATCAGGAGAATGTTAGCAAGGAGTGGCTATAAATAATAAGCACATTTGCTGTAATAAATAGTGCTACGAATACTACCTTTACCAGCATAAGTCCTAATATTAATAGAGAATATACAAACAGATAGCGAGTATTTTTATTCTTTTTAACCTATATTTCGCTAAATTTTAATCAATACTGAATAAAAGTTATATCTTAAAATTAAACACAATCATCTGAAAATATTAGTGCACCTATAATATAACTTTGTTTTTCTTTCTCTGCATATTGCCAGCTAAATGCCTCCTTTTGTTACATATCCCTCCCCCTAGTGTCTCCAAGTAGGGGGACGCGGACTTCGCGAGGAGCGCATATTTTCGTGACAACGCATCTGCATTTTTGTGTAGAATCCCAGGCCTATGTTCTACTGAGAACTTGAAAGGTTGTAGTGGCAAGAACTAGCGGGTTACCTTGGGATTTATCTCTCGGTTGTTCTGCATCCATCTTAATGGTGCATGGTCTGTTATTAGGGTGAACTCTCTGCCTAGGAGATAATAGCGCAGAGTTTCTGTAGCCCATTTTATGGCGAGATATTCTTTCTCCACAGTGGCATATTTTTGTTCCCTTGGAAGCAACTTACGACTTAGGTACAGGACAGGATTTTCTACTCCATTCTTCTCCGGTGACAAGACTGCTCCTAAGCCAACACCAGAAGCATCAGTTTGGAGGAAGAACCTCCGGGTAAAATCTGGTGCTTGTAGAACTGGAGAGGAACAAAGAGCTAACCTAGGATCAGACCAGGCGTTTTCTGCAGAGTCAGACCAGGTTAATCTATCTGGACAACTTTTTTTTTAACATGTCTGTAAGTGGAGCAGCTCTAGTGGCGAAGTGGCTTACAAACCGCCTGTAGTAACCTACTAAGCCTAAAAAGGTTCTTAACTGTGACTTTTTCTCTGGTCTTGTCCAATTTTTGACTGCCTCCACTTTGTCTAGCTGGGGTTTTACATGCCCTCGACCATCAATGTACCCCAAATATTCGGCTTCTCTCATGGCTATGGCACATTTCTCTGGGTTAGCTGTTATCCCTGCTGACCGTAATGAAACTAAGACCGCCTCAACTTTGGCTAAATGTGATCCCCAGTCTGGGGTATAAATCACTATATTGTCCAAGTAAGCAGCTGCATAAGCTGTGTGAGGTCGTAGCAATTTATTCATAGCCCTTTGGAAGGTGGCAGGTGCTCCATGCAACCCAAAGGGTAGGACTTTATATTGATAGAGACCATCAGGGGTGGAAAATGCAGTCTTTGGCTTGGCCGTGGAAGTCAGGGGAACTTGCCAACAACCCTTTGTTAGATCAAGGGTTGTTAAATAATTGCTACCAGCAAGATTTTCCACTAGTTCATCCACACGTGGCATCGGATAGGCATCAAACTGCAACATACTGTTTAGGCGCCTAAAGTCATTGCAGAACCTAATTGTCCCATTGGGTTTCGGGACAAGCACAATGGGACTATTCCATTCACTAGTGGACTCTTCAATTACATCTAACTGGAGCATCTCCTCGACCTCCTTTCTCACGTCCACCCGTCTGGCTTCTGGAATATGATATGGCTTCTGCTTGACAATGACTCCTGGCGCAGTGACAATGTCGTGTTCGATTAAGGTAGTGCGCCCAGGAATGGAAGAGAAGACATCCCTGTTCCGGCGAATCATTTCTTCAGTCTGTTGTCTCTGCTGAATGGACAAGGCTGGCTCTATGGGCACTTCAGACTTTTTAATGGCCGTAATCACTACCTGAGGAAAGGTTTCCTCATCATGCCAGGGTTTAAGGAGGTCACATGATATATTTGCTCCTCCCTTCTCTTACCTAACTGGTGGACTCTGTAATTGACAGGACCGACAGCCTCTAGAACTTTATATGGACCCTGCCAATGGGCGAAAAGTTTGCTTTCCTGGGTAGGAACCAGTACTAGGACCTTGTCCCCAGGCTTGAAAGATCGAACAACAGCACTTTTGTCATAACTTTTCTTCTGTCGTTCCTGAGCCTCTTTTATATGTTACTGCACAATGGGCCCTATCTTTCCTAGCCTCTCATACATTTGGGACACAAATTGTACCAAATTTGACTCCCTGGGAGCTTGCTGCTCCCACCCTTCTTTTAACATATCCAAGATAGCCCTGGGCTGTCTCCCAAACAATAACTCAAAAAGACTAAATCCTGTTGAAGCTTGAGGTACCTCACGGATGGCAAACATCAAATAGGGAATAAGAGTGTCTCAATCTTTTTTTTCTTGAGCCACTGCTTTCCTGAGCATGTGCTTTAATGTGCGGTTAAAGCGTTCCACCAAGCCATCTGTTTGTGGATGGTATACAGAGGTGTGAAGCGCCGTAACCCCTAGCAACTGGCACATGTCCTTCATCAGTTTAGACATGAATGGAGTACCCTGGTCTGTGAGAATTTCTTTGGGTATTCCCAAGCGTGTAAACATCAATACAAGTTCTTTAGCTATGGTGCTGGACTTTATGTTTCGTAGGGGAATTGCCTCTGGATACCTGGTTGCATAGTCAAGCACCACTAGTATATATTGATGCCCACGTGTTGATTTTTCCAGGGGCCCCACAAGGTCCATAGCTATCTGTTCAAAGGGAACTTGTACTATAGGTATTGGAATAAAAGGTGCCCTTTACATGGGTTTGGGACAGGTTCTCTGACAAATGGGACAGGACCGGCAATACTTTTTCACTGCCATGTGTACACCGGGCCAGTAAAACCTAAGCAGAACTCGTTCCCGTGTTTTATCCTCTCCTAGGTGTCCCCCACAGACATGTGTATTTGCTGCTTTTAACACTAGGGTTACATGGACCTGAGGAACCATTAATTGTTCTACTTTTTCCCCCTGTACATTAGCAACTCTATACAGGAAATTATTTTTAACAATAAAATATGGTATACCTTCTGCAGGCTGGGCGGCTTTCGCTACCACATTTACCTCAGTCACACTTTTAAAGGCATGTTCCAAAGTGGCATCATTAAGTTGGTCTCGAGCAAAGTCCTGCAAAGGAAACAAAATTGGTATTGCGGACCAGTCCATATCCTCACTGACAGTCGGGGTGGGCTCATCTGCGACATCACCGAACAATGCTAGTTTGGACTGTCCATGTTTCCCCACAGTTGGATGCTTTTGTGGAACTCCTGCTGTGACTCCCAGGATGGCATTCCGGTTTGGCGGTTCCCAAAGATCGATGTCCAGATGTTGTGGATTCTTAGGCGGTTTCTTTAAGACCAGGCTTCCAACCGTTGCATCAGTTGCCGGCATGTCCGGCCAGATCCGCTCACCGAGGACATCATTAAACAGTGGGAAGTCTCGTCCCAAAAAGAGTGGATATGGGAGTTTAGGTGCTATGGCAGCTACCACCATAACAGTTTTGTCTTTGAGTGTGACTGGTAGTATTGTTCTTTCATACTCCTCTGTTGTGCCATGTACGCAAAGAACTTTCACTTTGGGCAACCGAGAAGTTATGGTTTCGGGTAAGGCAGAGCTGGAAACCAATCAGAGTTCACTCCCCGAGTCAACCAAGGCCAGAACAAGGTTTTGGTTGATTAGCACAGTCACCCGGAACAAACAAGGACTTCCTGATGTGGGACTCATGGTAAAACAGCTTGGAAATGCATGTCCAATATGTTCTACAGAACAGTCCATGGGTTCCTGTAGTTTAGGACACTCTGCCTTAAAGTGGCCTGGCTCACCACATTCAAAACACTTCAAATTAGACAGCTTTGCACCTGGCCCTCTGTCCGTAGCAGTTTTGCCATTGGGCCCTGTGGAAAGGATCGTCAAACCTGGCTTTTGGCGTGGCAGCGGCTTTGGCACAAATGCAGGTTCTATAGTCATTTGCTGTAGCGCACAAAACCTTTCTACCACGGTGGCAAGCTCTTCATAAGTTTGTGGGTCTGATTGCAGAACCCACCTTTGCAAATCGCGGTTCAGCCCCCAGATGCAGTGATCTATCGCCAGAACTTCAATAATCCGAGAAGGCGAATTCTCCTCAGGCTGCAGCCATTTCTTTAAAATTTAAGAAAGCTCAGCCACTTGCGCTCTGACCGGTTTTTCTTTATCATAGCGCCATTGGTGATAGCCCTGGGCTCGGCCTGGCCCGGAAACTCCAATGCGAGCCAATATCTCAGACTTTAGACACAGATAATCAGAGGCCCGTTCCTCATCTAGATGCATATAAGATCGCTGAGCTTCACCAGTCAAATATGGCGCCAGTCTCTCAGCCCAATCTTTAGGAGGCCATTTTGCCCTTTTTGCAAGTCTCTCGAAAGACACCAGATATGCTTCTACGTCATCAGCTGGTGACATTTTCTGGAGAACAGGACCAGGTGGTTCATTTCTGTCATGCCTCACCTGGCTTAACTCTTCTCTAAAGAGCCTTGTGTTTTCCACCTGTGCCTCGGCGACTTGTAGCATCTGAGCTTGCTGCTGTTGCTGCGCAGCGGCCACATTCACGAGGGTTCTCAGTACTTCCTTCATGTTGACGTCTTCGCGGGTTGGGTAGCGGAAACTTGCTTCCCGGAGCATCCCACTCCTGACACCACTTGTGGCAAGAGCACGCTACTGCAGAAGCACACTCGTACAGCTTCTTCCTTTTTATGGTTCTTTATTGTCAGGATGGTAATAATGTCTTCACCATGTACACTTGCACAGCAATTATGGAGACCCTCAACGCTTACTATACATCGTCCAGCTCTCTGTCCAGATCAGCCAGTTAGCCCAGCGTTGATCTCCCTGAACAATGAAACAAGCAGAGTTTTATACCTGACACTCCTCCTACAGGCCTAGCTTGATGGACAGGTGACACACCCACCTTCTCTTTAAAAGGAAACGCCCATCCTTGGCTCTGTTTAGACTATCAGACCCACCCTGTCTGTTTGCTGAGAGGAAGCAGCTTTTAAATCATGTAAGTAAACCAATTTTAAACTACACATATGTTTTTACCTGGTTTAATCTCCACCTAGGTACATAACTGTGCCAATGTTTTACTCTACTTCCCTGCTTTCTCTGCATATTGCCAGCTAAATGCCTCTTTTTGTTACAATAGTTACAAGATATAGTTAGAAGTTATGTCAGTTATGTAGATAGTTATAAGATATAGTTATAAGTTATATTAGTTATGTAGATAGGTATAAGATATATTTATAAGTTATGTTAGCTCACATCAGTCCCTACCCCATTTGGAGCTTACAGCCTAAAATCCTAACATAGACACACACACACAAACGCAGCCAGTTAACAGACTAGTATGTTTTAGGACTGTGGAAGAACACCGCAAAGGCACTGTGTTGCAAGGTCTTGCATCATCATGACTGAACTTACAAGAAGATGCCTCAAGGAAAGTTGCAGAACTAGCACTCATACAGAAAGGTCTGACTCTTTCCTTGCCACTGCATGTGTAATGGTATGTTGGCAATTTAATTTTTTCCTGCAGTTAACTTTGCCTTGATTACAGGTATCTTTTTAATTTACCAAGGAAAATTGTGTATTTTTACATTTTGGTTTCCCTTACTTTAAAAACATTATGCACCTCAGTCTTTAACATAGGCTTTAGCAGATGATGTAGAGGCATTCCTATCATCATGACTGGTGTCTATTCTCGACTGATGTGAATCCATATCGATGGCACAGTACAATGTCACTACACTTTAAAGAACACTGCCAGGCCCATTAATAATGCTATGGCATAATACAATGTGAGTGGAGACTTTGAAAAATAATTTCACGGCCGATTACTTCTGTTGAAGCGCTGAACACTGGCAACTATTTGGGGGTGAGCTATGGCACAGTCTTTTGGGCAAAAGTATATGAACATCATATTGTGACCTGTGAGGTGCTATAAATTGACTGGAAAAGACTGGAAATTAGTGTTATTGAGGTTAATAATAATGTAGGTACAGAATAATAGCTAAATTATGTGATTTTCTCCCCCAAAAAGTGTCATTTTGTCAAAAAAAGCAAAACAAAACCAAAACCCAAAGGTAATCCAGATCCAAAACCAAAACCAAAACACGGGAGTCAGTGATATATATTATTAATAGTTTGGTTACTGTGCTCTTCAAATGGATTTGTTATTTACAATATTCACCCTTGAAAATTATTCTCATATACTAAATTCACTTTAAAAATTACCTAGATTACAATTTAATCTAGTATAGTATCTTATAAGAATTTGTTCATATTTGATATTGTTAGAATTTTTCTCTCAGGAATTTGTGATAAACAATTTAGTTTTATCTGATTAAATATTATTGACACATTGACTTCTACTTGTATCACCAGTGTTGCGCTACACATGTGTTGCCACATATTCCAATCACATGCATTTTGTGGTCAAATAGTGTTACTGTTAACATTTGCATTATCCCCAAATGCTTAACAGGAAAATATGAGCAGATATGGTTATAAGCCGTCTCCTCGACAACCGACTTCCAGCCTTATGATTGGACGACAGACATCTTTACCCAATGTATGTTTCGCCAGTGAGCTTCCTCATAGTTTAAATCTTGATACATTAATTTGTCTCAAATAGGATTACATACATTGCTTCATAGAATGAGAATGATAATTAACAATAATACTGCAGTAAAAGAAATTCTCTTCTGTTTAATGAATACAGATTGCCCAGAATCTATAAATTTTACAATGTTTAAATTAATTTGGTGTCCATTTTCATGTAGTTGGTAATAAGTTTCAGTGAGTTTATATTTACCATCAATAGGAAAAATAATTAGTTGAAGCATAATCTGTATCATCATGTTATCTCTTGTATTTGAAGAGAAAATAACAAGTTTATATTATGCATATGTGAATTTATGAGAATGAAAGCAAATACATTTTTGTAAGCACACATGGGATTCCAAATATGTATTGATCAATCCCTTGTATGGAGTATATATCATTAGTGCTTTACTTGTGTTCAAATAATAAATTATATGTGGGTGTAATTTAATATTACTTATTCTAAGCAATATACTATATAAATACTTAACGGCAAAATATTTGTTAGTATATAATATTACTGATTAATTGAGTTGTATATATATATATATATATATATAAATATATATATATATATATATATATATATATAAATAATAGTGTATAACTATGGTATTTTATATAATAATACTTTAATAAAACATAATTATTGCATATATATGATGTGCCATAAATGCGTATACATGTGTAAGAAATTTATTTAACCAAATATATAGTGATTATGTGACAAAACCTTGTTGTGATATCCTGAGAGTCAATAACACCCAATGAACACACATTCATTAGACATTTTGATTATACAAATTGGCCTCATTTTATCTATAGAATAATACAGCAAATACAAATTTTGTAAAAACTAGTATTCATTCAGAAGTAACCTACATATAATAAACATTATTTATTGTCTAGTGTAAATTATTTTTATATTGATATATTTATACATGTCATTTCATCAAAATCCGTTCAAATGGAACTTCATCATGGACCTGGTAAATACAACCAAAATTAAATTAAAGTTCAATAACTGTTTTTCTGTTGTATTATTTAAATATCTACATTGTTGTTGTTATGTTAAACCCTCTCTTCTCATATGATTTTATTCTTTTTTGATATACTTACTATCCCATGTTATATACTGTCCATGATGGTATTTAAAATGTCCTTCTCTCATAAATATATGAATTAAATAAAATTTAGATATTCCTTGGATAGTGTATATATTTTAATCATAAGATGCATTTTAGGTATTCTTCATTAGCAAATTATTCATCCATAAATAGGAATATCCTATTCATATACCTGTCCTAAAGAGGTTAGTTGAAAACGGAAAGAAGAGTATATAGTGATCAAAAAAGCGTTAACTGATTTCATCAAGTTCCTATTATGTTAATACCATTACTAATTACAGATATATCTCCAGATTAAATTAACAGTTTCTTCTGTTTTAGGGCAACCTAGTTAGAACACCCACAAATCCTTCCACCAGTCGGCCTGGCCAGAAAAATCCCTGGGCCAACAGGGCTCACATCAATCTTTACAATTATTACCCAGGTTAGTGGACAACAATGTAAGTATTAAAATCCACTTCTGACAAAAAGGTATCACACGTAATCTATTGATTCTTAAACAAACAGTCATAAAATATTCAAATTGAATTATTATATTCTTCTTACATCTGGATTTGATTTTTTTTTTAATCTTATTTTATAAAATTATTTATATATCTTTTTATGCCTTGTTTTACATCAGTCTATAAATCCAAGAAGCTTGTATAGCTATTTTTTTCATTGAGGCCATGCAGTGCAATAGAGTATTAAAGTAATTTCATCGTTTTCCAGTAAACATTGTCTATTCATTTTGTGTGTTTCCAAAGCACAAGCAATTTATTTAGCAAAAGCAAAAGTTTAGCAGTTCAGTAAATAAGTATAGTACAGCCGAAACATGATACATACGCTCTGCTGGATCCAGGTACAGTTCTTCAGTCCTGAAGACTGTGGTCAGTGTGACTGACTAGCTGAGTTCAGGGAGCAGCATATATACATTTGGTGTTACAGTAAATACAATACAGGTGATTTGGCAAGTTTCCATAGGTTCAGGCTTCAGAAAGGTCCAGTGTAATGCAGTCCATAGGTCAGTTCAAACAGCCCCCTCCAAGGGTGGGGGTCAGCATTCCAAGGGTGGGGGTCAGCTCTCCAGATGATGCATACTTAGCTTTTCCCGCCAAGAACTGGTTCAAACTGGTCTATTAGCATTACACAGACAATATCATTCTAATCATTTATTCCCTATCATCGATAACTAGCAAACCAGACAACTGTGGATAAATAGGGGATTAGAATGATACCAAATATGACATGCTTCCTGTGACCTGAACTTTAAATATTACTAAAGTGTACATATAACCTTATAATATATAAACTATAAACCAAATAACATCCGCTCATAAACAACTGTGGAGTGGAACCATTATAAATATGAAATATAAATATATATATATAAATCTGTAAGTGCGAGTGTATGCGTGCGTGACTTATCGTGTGATTACGCCATAACACATAACACGAGGCGTACTGATCGCAAAAGCTACCTGTCATTGTTTGTCCACTGTTGGATCTGTAACGCCTTAAAAATATTTATTAATTTATTAATGACAAGGTAAGTATTTATTTACTGTAAGGTAAATAAAAACTGTAGTCAATCCCTGGATTGCCAGCATCAATTCTGAACTTTTAAGGGTGCATACGGTGTTACATAGAAACAAACATGTAGTCCTTCTACATATCCAAGTGAGTGTCACGAGCCGCAGCGGTATCCACAGCTTGTGCTTCCTGTCACCTTGACGACCGGGATGTCACTTCCGCCAAGCAACGGTCGGACGCTTCTTCAGAGCAGCATAGAAAGCCGGGTGCGTACCCGCATTGTTTAGATCATTTAATTAGATTTAGCCTGGGGCTGAATTAACAGGCATTAGCCTGCAACTGTGTACTTCAGGGGCAAGCCCTGATTGGTCTGGCTCTGTAACAGGCAATTAGCCTGCAGGGGTGCATACAAGCCCTGATTGGGCCATCTGTGTATTTAAGGCATTGAGGTCTGCAGCCTCACTGCAGGTTATAGCTTTTCTGTCACAGTCCTGCTGACCTGCTTGCTCCTAGTTCCTAGTTCCTGTCCCGTGGATACTCTGTTGGATTTCTCATGTATGACCCCTTGCTTGTATTTGGGCCCTGCCTGTTTTGCTCGTGACCCTGACCTTTCTTGCCTGTATCTTGGACCTTGCTACCGTGCCTGTGACCTCTGACCTCAGCTTGTTTATTGGATTCGCTGTCTGCTGCCGGCCCTCGACCCTTGCCTGGCCTTCTCTCCGCTTTCCCAGCCGGTACACATTTCACGACCCTCTGTTAGTCTGCGGCCAAGTCTGTCCCCCACCACCAGGGGCTCCAGTGAACACCAGACTTCCAGAGCAGACTCCATGTTTTACTGTACCGGCTAGAGGGGTTCCTAACAGTGAGCCAAATCACCTTAATCTAGAAATACCTTACTTTACATTTTCAAAACAATTCATTGCATTTTATGGTATGCCAAAAAAAGAATAAACAATATAATTGGAGCACTGAATGCTTCAGCAAACTTAATCAGACCATGCAGTGATACAGAAAAGCAATAAATGAATGAAACTCTAATTTCTTCTGTTCTCATGTTAAAAAAATCATATGGCTTCATGTTATATCATTTAAGCATTAAAATTCCACTAAGAGCAAAATATGGTATTTTAAGGACTTATACATACATTCTTTATGGGTTTTCATTTTTCAATTAGATATAAAATTTACATTGATTGGATATTAGATTAAAATTGCTTCTGGTATTCTTTGCTATTATGTGGTAATTATTGAGCATTGATTTTCTACATAGGAAGAATGCAAGCAAAGCAACACATTTTACAAGAGCTAATAACTTTACCATATGCACATCAATAAGTCAAGATATGAAACTTTAATATCATATTTTGTACAGTAGTTTGTTTAGGTAAAGTTTTGAACATTAACAGTTGCTGCAGAATTTCTGGTGGAACAGACTCTTAATGCAATCTTAATTTTTTGGTAGTTATAGTCTATAAACAGAGCTGGGAATATTATGGTGTCAATTTTAGTTTTTGGCTTGCTAATGGTATAATAAGTGAGAAGTCTTGGCGAAACAAAAATAAGAGGAGCAAATCAGTGCAGAACACCTGATGACAAATTCTTGTGGAGAAATGTGCAAAATTTCACATCAAAGTGCAAAATAAAATAAACATTACAGAGAACAGTTTTTAAAATTTCATTCATCTCAGCTTATAAACTGGTTATGTAAATATAGACCAGTGCTTAATTATAACCACTAAACAAGTACTCGGAAATAAATAATTCAAAATGTCTTAAACATAATGAAAGCAGTCAATTATTATAGTTGGTTTCCTACTTTAGCTTTGCTTCACTGTAGTATGGCTTGAAAAAAGATTGTGGTTTGAAGACCTCCTTTAAAAATAAAGAAATGAATATAATTACCACCGATATTTTAGGTTAAAAGTTGGCAAGTCCATTCTTTTGTCACATATTCAACCTCTTTCACTTCCTTAAATCAGTCTCTCCCACTTTTTTCAAAATAGTTGATTCACGGGAAATCATAAAAACAAGCCAACTATAGTAATCAATTATTCTTAATATATTATATATATCTTAGAAGAACACTGTGGAATCTAGGTTGATTAAAGAAATATTAGATGTCACGTAAAAAGGGAAAGTCTGTTTACCAAGATTTGATATTATACACTTGAACTCAAACCTCTACTATAACTACTGGTACCATAATCATTACTACATTTATTACTACTATTATGTTTTTTTTAAGCAGGCCGAATAATATAATAACATTTCAAATATTCATTTTGTTGTGCTCTCTTAAAATGTCTTTATACTGATCATACCAACTATGAGATGTGTGTGTGTGTGTATATATATATATATATATATATATACATATGTGTGTGTGTGAGTATGCATATATTAGATTGCTGAGGTAGTAGGCCATGCATATAGTCATTTGCATTTTGACGAAGACTCCCACTACATGTTTAGTCTCCATTGTTATTTCTATCCATGAATATGAACCAAGATCTCCATTTATGATCCACCAGACCATGGGTTACACCTTTATATAAAATATATTGTTTATTAACACGTTAGACGCCAAAAATGTGTATGCCTCTTTGCATCACATTCTCACTGAATCATAATAGTTGAAATTATTATATTTCTATTTCTCTAACACTAGGGATATTATAAGTTACTCTATAATCTTCAAAAAGGGAAGGTCGTAGATTCTCCAACAAATGATAACAGCTTTAGGGAAAAGTAGATATCAAAACTCTTTAGTGCGACACTATCTATGGCATTGCTCCAATGTCTTGCAGGGAAAATATGACACCAGAACATTGAAATTGTTTCTTTAGAAGATTACAAAATATCCCAGAGAATAGACAAAATACTACATTAACATCCATTATATTGCTCAAGATGAATTTTATTAGGAAAGCAATAGCTGTTTAATTGTGTTAAGATATTTTGTGTGATACTTTAGACTTTTCTATTCTCTTATTCTACTATTTTTCTATCCTTTTCCTCATGAGTTTTCAACCATGAAATTATATACATTATCTTATTTTATTTCTTAATGTCAATTTCCTATTTTCCCAGTTGCTCATAGGGCAAATGAAATATAATTGAGGGTATAATGATATTGATTTGTTTTAAGCAACTTAATTAATATTCAGAATTACAAAATCTATATGATAATTCAAAAGAACAGCACAATTGCTATTTTGTTAGGTCATGTGCCTACTCGTGTGCAGTTTCTTACAGGTATGGATTTTTCGTTCAAGATGGAGACATTTGCAGGGGTGTTAAAGTTTGCAATAATTGGTGGGAGAATTTGGGCAAAATTGTGAAGTTCCTTAATATGTGCTTCTTCTGCACTCAAGTGAACAAACTTTTCAAATTATATAAAGTGGTGTAGAGGACACCTTTTCCAGTGGTATCCCTTGCTTATTGGGAGGGCACACATACTTTTTCTACCAACAAAATCACGTGAATTTTTATTCGGATCTTATAATGGCATGCATTTTGTACCTTCCAGTTGAACATTTCGAGGCACATTTCAAATAAGAGTAAAAACCTCCAAACACAAATTTGATGCATGGAATATAGACAGACACTAGCTGTGGGCATGGCATAATTTAACTATTGTGCATTTTACTACATCGATGGCTATCACCAGTATAGTTAGGATTTTTACTGAGCCTTCTATAAGAACCCCCTTTAGTCAGCTGTTTAAAATCTTTAAATAGTATAACCAAGCTGCATGAAAAGTAGCTTGCAGAAACATATTGGTAATTTTATTTATTTTTTAAAAAGTTAGAATAGCTTAAATAATAAATGGGTATTTATCAGAAACTATTTTTCAATTGGAATTTGTTTCTTTAAACTTGAAAAGATATCTGAATGATACTTTGATTTTGTAAATTAATAAATTAAGTTTCTACTTTTTACCAGTTTTGATATATTTAAGTGTAAACATGTTACATTACAGTCTACAGGAGTCAGGGAACCTATACAAGTGAGGACACAGCCATGCAAGTCTACTTTTGGTTAATATATCTGAGTTGCAACAAAATTAGCTTAAAAGCTCCAAGAATCCAAACAGTTTCATACGTGTCAAAGCATTTGACACCACTTCATCAGTGCCTTATCTGGTATCACTACCATTACTTCAGTAATCAGATACTTATAAAGTATTAATTTAAAAACACACTGTTTCATTTTGCAAATCAGATGAGGAAAGTCATGGGTTCTTGTGGCACCACAGGTCCTGAGTGGCAACTCTATTCACCATTGTAATTCATTGCTGTCTTAGATGCACACATGCACAATTCCAAGATTAGTACCTGTGTTGCTTCTTTAAATTGAAATATTTTACTGTCACTAATAGAACATATAATTACAAGGTAAGAAAAGGTGGATCTAATAAAGAAACCAAAGATTGTATAAAGGTTTTAAAAGTTACCAATGCAGTATAAAAACAGAAAGGAGCAGTCCAGGTTCTTTTATATAATTTACTAATCTTTGATCTTTTGTATGCTTGTAATTAATATGGTAGATGTTTTACTTTCTAGAGATGTTCAAGTCTACCACATCTATTTTTATTATTATTATTATTATTATTATTATTATTATTATAATTATTTATTATAATTGCTCCTTTGACTAATATTTCATATGTAGTTTACATAGAGTATAGATGGAGCATGATTAAATTTGACAAATGACATAAAATTCAAGTCAGGTCAACAAATGTAGTTTGTTAATGACATAAAATTCACACCAAGGCACAAGTTTTAAAACAGCAAACTGTCTCTGTTTGTGAAAGGATTCTGTGACTCAAAATGTGCTACGCAATAAAATTTAGAGTTACTGATGTAGACCTGTCTTTGCGTATATGTCGAGACTTCAGCAACTTGGTGAATTGTTGTGGCATCCTGCCACTTGGTGATTTAAAACCGGCAGTATACCTTTTTATACTTTTAGACTAATTGCATGATCTGGTTCTTTTTGATGTGAAGAAAACACTCTGGATTGTGATGCAATAAATTTGCCAATTTCATAGTGTTACACTTGCAGTTTATTGTGTTAAGAGGTAGGTGGGGTGACTGTAAGTAAGAAGAAGTAATACATTAGGTGGAGAGTTGTGGATCATACCCTGAGCAATTTTGTTTAGGAAAGCAGTAGTAGATGAAGGGGTGATATAATTAAGTGTGCTGGAAGAAAATTTAAGTTTTAGGGCCCTGTAGAACCCTTTTTTAAGAAAATTCATAAATACAATGAACACCTTAGTGAAATATTTTCAATGGATTCAAAATGAGAAGAATGGGAGGTGTAGAGGTCTTACCTGTATGTAGTAAACTTACTGGGTTTGACATGTTGTGCGTTTTTCTTATGGTGCATGAGTGGAATGCTTGAAGTAATGAAGTAAAAGATGGGTGTATCAATTGTCCTCGTAGGGATGTAACGATTGTCCTTGTAGTTTGACTCTAATTTCTGCATCCTGTGGAATTGCTGGTTTTATCAATTATCCTTGTAGGGATGTAACGATTCTCCTTGTGGTTTAGGTCTGTTGGTCTGGGTAATAAAATCTCCCCATTTTCTCACACATCCATAATCCCCTCTTCATCTCTCTTATGCTCTCATCCCTCTCTTGTCTCACCTACAAGCAAAGAAGCAAAACAAAGTTTTGACTACCCAGAGACCAACAAGGACTACAGACTACTACAAGGAGAATTGTTATATCCCTACAAGGATAAATGACACAACTATCAATTCACTCTTTTGAATAAGCCAATCTGTGAAATGTGCTTCGGGAGACGTCACTTCTGGTGACGGCACAAATCCGGAAGTGGGGTCTAGCAGCGGCTGTATGCCGCGTTTGGATGTCACTATCTCTGCTTAGCACTACCTTGGGATAAGTTATCTTTTTGACAATAAGGCTTGCAACAGAGTAAGGTTACTATTAAATTGACATACTAGTCCTCATTGGTCAATGATAATCAGGAACACGGACTCAGAACTTGAGATGGGTCAAATGAGAAGCATAGTAATAGAGTTTTAGACTAGGGAGCGCAAATCTGCCATAGGATCTTGGCTTACAAGATGAATTTAGTTTGATTTTTGCCCTCCTCCCCACCAAACCAAGGAAATATTGATCACTGCTACAGAACACTGAGGTATAAAAATCAGGGACTGTTGAATGACACACAGAAATTTTGATTTTATAACCATCTGAACTAAATGGATTCTGCCAAGAAAAGAAAGCAGTAGTTTCTGCCATATATGGAGGAAATCTCCATACATGGCAGAAATCTACAATCTGGGGTTGTAGATTAAGTTTTATATGATCTGAAGGAGCATAAGTGATACATATTCTGAGATATTTAAACTGGTTGGTCCATTTTAATGAGAGATCAGATAACGGTGACACAGGACACTTCCAACCCAATGGAAAAACACTAGACTTGTCACAATTAATTTGAATCCAAGAGAAATACTCATATTTGTTTACTACTTACAACACAGCAACCTTGGAGGCATCATAATCTGATAAAAACAGTACAATGTCATAGGGATAGAGGGCCAACTTTTTCTCCCTGTGTGCTGTCTTGAGACCTTTTCTAGACTAGTTATTCCTAGTTAGACATGCAAGAGGCTCTATTGATGTACAAACAAGGTGGGGGACAGCTGGCACACTTGTCTTGTGCTCCTACCCAATGTAAATGGATTGGAGATGTAACCATTCATGCATACTCAGACTACAGGAGAAGATTAGTGAAGCTTGACCCATTTAACAAACGTGAGTCCCAATTGAAATCGGGACAGCGCCTACCACAGCTGGGGCCACTTAACAGAGTCAAACACTTTAGCAAGGTCTAAGGAGACTACGCTCTCTGCTGCGCTGTGAGATGACCTGAACTGTAGAAATGTAAAGAGACATCAACAAGGTTAAAGGAGTTTAATTTTCCAGGCATAAATCCCATTTGGTCACGATGAACAAGCTCCAACACCACTGTATTAAGTCTTAGTGCAAGTAGTTTGGCAAGGATTTTCACATTTGTTGACAGCAAAGAAATAGGCCGGTAAGACTAAGGATGTAAGGGATCCTTACCTAGTTTTGGCATAACAACTATAAGCACCTCTGACATAGATTGAGAGAGGGAGTCACAGTCATACAATTCATTAAAGCTGTCCAAAAGTTTAATAACATAGATGGCTCTATGATGTTTATAGAATTCTATAGAATTTCCACCGTAAAAGGAAGTTGTTTGTGTATGAGTTATTTGTGTATGAGTATTACCATGCGAATTGGAAGTATGTGTGGCATGATATGCACAGCCCACCCAGGGCCTTTGTAAAGAAAGGGTTTAAGCACCCTCTAAATGGGTTTCCAGGAGATAGACTATATCATATTCACTTTTTTAAATTTTATTCAGTACCAATGAATACTTAATGTTGTTATTTAAATCCCTAATGGTCCATGACAGAAAATTCAGGTCCTTTCTTGAGAATACCTTCAGAACACATCATATTTCAAATTTCTTAAAGAGTGCCAAGATCAACAATACAGTAAACAGAAACACTGAGTTAACAGTAGGGTCGTGCAAAATTAGACCATACATTTGCGACATCACAATAACTACATCTAATAAAAAGCACACTAACAACATACCTGCAATCCCACCCTGTATATTCTACCTAAAACTACTGTAAATAAATATACCTTTAACCCCAAACTATGCTCAAAAATTGGCACTCAACAAAAGAGGGATCACCTATTAGACAGTATTTTTAAGTTGACAATTATATCTCAGTCCCTTTCCCTAGCCCTAACCCTATCACTAACAATATAATACTAAATCGACAGTGTAATGTTGTCTACTTACTGAATGTTAACCAAGTGTCTGTCTAGTTGGCGACGCATACTTTTGGAAATGTAAGGATGAGTAGCAATGATTATGATTTTGACATAGAAATTGAGGATGCTTCTTTGTGCTGTACTTGAACAAGATAATGAGGAGAATGATGTATGTGTCCAAATAAGTCAGTCACCAGTTGTACCACCTTATGCACATGATACGTGCATTATCAAAGTGACAAAAAAATCCACCTGCATGTGGAATTTATTTTATTCCAAAAAGAAGTTTTCTGTCTGCATAAGGGTCAGACCATCCTCAATATATATACATTCATTTACATTTATAAAAGACTGATGTATTGTATTGACATGAGTGGGTGCTCTTACAACTTATTATATACTATTTACAAGAAATAGAGGAATAGATTTGAATATGAGAGCACTCCACTCCATGACTAAGATTTATCTAATCTTCTCTTAAGCAATAATTGAGATGTGTAGATATCCAACATACCGTATTTCCCCATGTATAAGACGCACCTTTTTACCCAAAATTTTGGGTCTAAAAACTTATACAGGGGTACTAGCACTTACCCTGTCAGATGATTCCTCTGTCTGGTAAAGTCTTCTTTCTTCTGTCCGTCTGATCCTGATGCTGGAAAGCCACTTAAGGTCCTCTTCGCGATGACCGGATGTCCTTTCAGGACTTGTCAAGGTCCTGAAAGGACATCCAGTCATCGCGAAGAGGACCTTAAGCGGCTTTCCAGCATTAGGATCAGACGGACAGAAGAAAGAAGACTTTACCGACAGAGGAATTATCTGACAGAGTAAGGCAGAATTGACTATAGCGTTGTCTCTCCTCTGTATATGCTGCACAATTACTCTGAGAAAAAATTGAGGATAATGTTTATCCTTTTTTCACATGATTTATATAGGTGTGTCTTATACAGTGGAGGGTCATATACATGGGGAAATATGGTAATATCTTCTCTTTATTTAAAGATAAGATACAGCCCAAAATTCTAAGTGAAGCAGTATACACTTAGGGTCTCAAATGCCAATTGACAACAAATCTATAGTTAGGTCATTCTTTTATAGAAAATGTTACTCATCATTGTCAAAACACTAATTATTCTTGCCAAAACCAAACCCTTCCAAATTCTTTTCAAGGCATTGAAAACCTTTTAATCACTAATCTTCATTACATTCACATGTTGGACCTTAATTTTGGACCTTATTGTTGAAATTATTTCATCCAAAAGGTCATGGAAATTTACTAAACATCTAGGGCCTGATTCATTAAGGATCTTAACTTGAGAAACTTCTTATTTCAGTCTCCTGGACAAAACCATGTTACAATGCAAGGGGTGCAAATTAGTATTCTGTTTTGCACATAAGTTAAATACTTACTGTTTTTTCATGTAGCACACAAATACTTGATAGCTTATTTGTACACTGAAATTTAAAGTTGATCTTTGTGTGCTACATGAAAAAACAGTCAGTATTTAACTTATGTGCAAAACAGAATACTAATTTGCACCCCTTGCATTGTAACATGGTTTTGTCCAGGAGACTTAAATAAGAAGTTTCTTAAGTTAAGATCCTTAATGAATCAGGCCCCTAGTTCTTATCTGTGTTATACAACATGTTTTTTTTATTTCTCTTAAAAGCAAGGACACATAAAATGTGTCAGCTCCAGGTTATTGTTGCTAATATATATGTTTATCTCAGAATATTACTCTACTCATATTTTTAAGGAAGACAGCAATATATGTCCAGAGGAATGGTCTGATACATGGGCATACCTAGGATAGATAGAAACCCATAACCAAGTGTGCTAGACACTGATGATATTAGCAGGGACTTTTGGACTATTACAACAACACTCTAGAGGGCCTTAAAGAAGCAATATAATAGCAAAGGAATAATCTAAACAGATGTTGGCTATGACCATTCATTTAGGAGAATAAGAAAGACCCTATAGCCTACACAGTGATAAATAGAGATAACTACAGCAGCATGCATACTTTCTCATGAATAGCACTGTAAACATGAATATTGGCAATGCATACAATATAGTACCTTAATTGTTGTATGCTCTTTATAATTGATGTAAATTATAAAGAACCAAGATTTTCTCTATATAACAAATGTGACATGCATATATGCTGATACTAAATAATCATATATGGTAATAATAAACATATATGATTATTATTATTATTATTATTATTATTAATAATAATAATAATAATAATAATAATAATAAATAACATACTAGAAAGGCTATTCTTTCTCAGAAATGTTTTACAATATAAGGGAGAAATATTCCAGCTATCAGTCTTTGATTTATTTGTCTCTAGATAAAGTCAAATAATGATTTTGATTATGACACAACTGCACTTGTAATCATAGCTAATAAACAAGGGTAGGTCACTAACCAATACCATTTTAAAGTCTGGTATAAAGAATGAAGGAGAATCACTTGTAAGAATAATAAAAAGGTGTTTATTACATACAACAGAACTGTAGTAAAATCACAACTATAAATAGCTTCTTTCACTCTGTCCAACCATCTCCAAGAGATTTTCTTAGCACAGAATTGCAGCCTATTTCCTATCCAAATGCTAAAATGACAGGCAAGATTAGGGGGGAGAGTTATATCTAGAAGATGTTGAGTCAAAACTTGTGAGATTTGACATTTTACCAAAAACGGCATTTTGCCTCGTTGCCATATCCAAATTTTTCTTGCAAAACCGAGTCGTGTTCTGGTTCATCTCAAATCCACAAAATTTGGATCTGTTGGATTTCTCTATATCTGAACAGTTTCTGAGAATATTTCTAAGTTCTAATTCATTTTAATATTCACAACATTTTTTTTTAGGTTTTCAGTTTTATGTATGTGTTATTACTTGTAAAGACAGCTGGGGGTAAATGTATCAAGCTGAGAGTTTTCCGGCGGGTTTGAAAAGTGGAGATGTTGCCTATAGCAACAATCAGATTCTAGCTATCATTTTGTAGAATGTACTAAATAAATGATAGCTAGAATCTGATTGGTTTTTCAAACCCGCCGAAAAACTCTCAGCTTCATACATTTACCCCCTAATATCATTTGAAAACAAGTTAAATGTTTGAAGTAAATGCATTTAAGATATTTTAATTGCCTTACATATTGATTAACAATTGAAACCTAGAATATGCCATTGGTGTTAAGATAGAAACAACATTTTTATAAAGAAAATCAGTAAAAAGAATCATGCCTAATAATAACAATAATAATAATAATAATAATAATAATGTTTATTCACTGTGGTTATGACTGTTCCTTAGTAATTTGAAGGGCTGAAAACATTCACAAAGTTAATTATTAATCAGTATACAGTCAATGTGGCAGCAAATTTAACAGTTATTAATGATTCAATTACAGCCAGAACATTGTTTGTTTTAAAAGTAATACACAAACTGAATAACTTTTATTAAATACTATTCTACATTATAAAAATGCATCCAATTAATTTGGAAGAAGTAAATTTCTGCACAGTGCTAGCGAGAATGTGTGTCAATATCAGATGTTTATGACTCAGTCTGCAAGGTGTTGAGTAACTCTATATAAACTTAATAATAAATTAGCTCTATAAAGAACCTTGCTGATTTTCATTGAAGTTTGCTTATACTTTTATTTTAAGCATATATATAATATTGAGCATCAACCACTGGCTATAAACAAGAAATTGGAATAGCCTGGTTTGCTTATGGCAATGTACATACGCTATTACATTACTGGCTAACTTATATTTATCATTATTAAAGCAGGATACACATACAGCTGATAATTACTATATATTACTCAAAGATAATGGTGATGAAAATGCCAGATAGAAACTATGGTCACTAGATGACTGTAGTAACCTGCACCTTACTATTAGTTATTAAGTCTTGTGATAAATGACTCATACATAAGTTGAATGATCTCTTTTTATTTATTTATTTATTTATTAATTAATCAAAGCTTAGGAAAATTGTATATTTAACCATGATTCTATTCCTCATCAGCATTATTAATGTCTAAGTTTATGGGCTGAGGCCATGTATCAGAGGTGGGGTGACGTGACTGTGTTTTCCATATTATCACAAACATGTATACATGACAACAGGCTCTTCTCATGTAGCTACAGTGCCTGGGCACACCTTTAACATTAGTACTACAGTAATGTTGCCAAACCCAAGCTTAGAAGGATTGGAACTAGATGTATTTTCTGCCATAGTGTTACCTACAGTGATTAATGCTTAAGATGACTTTTAACTGTGGCAACACCTGACACAGGGATTGTGATCACTGCAAGTAGGGAGTCAATTTAACATTTTGCTTTGCTTTGAAATTCAAAGGTTACATCGTTACAAAGTTCAACTTCTCATAGATTTTAATTGTTTTTATCCAGAAAAAGACTTACCAAAAAACCCCATTAGAACAGTTGCTAGTTTAGATTATGGAACACTATTCCCTGGATATTTCTTTTTTACTTTTATTCAGTAGATTTTCCATTTTAAATAATTATAGTAACATGACAAATTATTGAAAGACACATATTACTGGATAATTTAATTTATAGGTGTGAGATAAAGACCATAGCAGAAAATTCTGAAATGTCTGCTCTCTGACAATGAGCTAATTTCCAAGCTAGACAAAGATGACACTTGGTCTTAACAGAACCCTTGACTCTGTTTAGACCACCGTGCAAGGTATGCTGCTATTTTTTCCTCTCCCTCTATATTTTAAAGTAAAAAAATTGATGTAAAATAAAAAGTATTAAAGTGTGCTAAGAAATGGGCTGCCATTGGGTGCATTTGTTTTGAGATTTATTCATCATAAATCTATGCCCCTAAAATATTCTTCAGTGAGTATTTCTAAAAGTCCAAGACCAGGGAAGAAAAATCATACAGTAGGAGAACATAAAAATAAAGGTTTAACAATATAATTTTGCTTTTTAAGATTATATAAATAAAAAAGCAAATATATCATAATTAGCATTTCTCTACTGCACATGCGTACAAAAAATATGTATGCGTATGACTGTATGCAGACACAGACAGATCTTACACTTAATCCATCTTATGCTAATAGAAGTGTAATAGGGGAGGGAGAGGGCAGGCAGGTGTTGGCCAATTACAGTAGTTGTGTGTTCATGTATTTTCAGCACAATCAGAAGTTGAGGCAACTACAGGTATGCCTGCTTTTGTTACGCGAAGATCCATGCTGCTGCCATTGATCAGCGCAAAAGTTTGCAGTGTATAAAAAAAGCAATCTAAGCACCAGTGCTGATAGCCTGTGTTCATTGCTGCTATTGTGGGGGAATGAACAACATGGAGATGTCACACTATAGTGTGCTGGTCACACTATAACAGGGAAACCCACAGCATGGGGCTGAATTCACTATGGGATCTGGGCCAACACAAAATGTGGTATCTCCAGGAAAAAACAGTCCTGTCCTGGTAGGTTTCCGAGTAATAATGGTAAATAGTAAAATAATAGCATTTTTGTATGTGACACTACCGGACCCAGCAAGCCCTGGCAGCTATATGCTGCTTGGGTACACTGATGCTTTTAGAACTACAAGTGCCAACATACCCATGGATGATAGAGCATGCTGGGATTTGTAGAAGTGCAAGTATCAGTAAGTCCTAGTATCCAGGGCCAGTCACTATCCAATTTAGAGCAGATTAATTCTAAATGATCAGAGAGTTATAAAGTGGCTCTGATTGGTTAATTGCTGATCGACTTCTTGACCTGAAACTAAAAAATATAGAAAAAGTCCCCAAGCAACACTGCTGTGAGCCAATGAAAAAACTGCCTTTCTACTTCTACATAAATATGCAGAATCCTCAGTTACATACATTTGCAAATGCATGATAAGCCACCCACCACTTCACAAGCTCCTGCTAATAGGGAGGTTCTAACTCTAAACAATGAGAGTCCCTATATATACTGGGTCAAACATTTATGTGTTTTTTAATTGAGAGCTATCTTACCAAGAGGTACCCCAAAATCCTCCAAATGGCAATAAAGGACCACTTGGCCTGGCATGTTGAGGCTCCGCAAGGAGCAGTTAATCTTTGTCGAAATGGTTTTCTTTTCTTTTGTAAAGCTGGAAAACAAGTTGGAAGTTATACGAGTATACATATGGAATTAGGTGATTAATAAATTGGTGAACAAAGAATTAGGGTAATCTTTATTTAAATAACATATTTCTTCACATCCTGTTTTTTTACAGGATTTTTATGTGGTACAAGCAGCAGAATATTCTGACAGACATGGTATGCTTGCACTTATAGTTCAATAAGTGCCAACATGCCTATACATTTTATGGCTGCCAGGATTTGCAAGGACCACTAGTGTCACATACAAAATAAATAATTTTACTATATAACTCTATTACTTCAACATCTACTTTCTTGTGTTTTTTCCTCATAGGGTGCTGCATTTTTTTTTGTGGTCCCAATTAGCCTAGGGAATTCTACTCCATGCTGAACAGGCTAAGACTGTGTCCCAATATGACAGGGGGTCCCACAGTATTCGATATCCTGCTGTAATGTGAGAAATCCTGGTTCTGGTTGCAGCTATTGCAACCCTGGTTATGACCACTTGTGCTTATATCACGTTGGGAGGGGGGCACACCATTAAAAAAACCCATAACAAAACAAATTAAAAACAAGTATATATACTGTATAAATACTGTATATTCTGGCAGTGGTACTTTTATACTTTGCTTTATTTTCAGGATTGCAAACTAGTTGGCAACATAAAGTTTCACACATTTACTTGTGACCCTATTGCTAGATGAACAGAGACCAGATCTCTACACACCGGCCACTATATGGCATCAGTCACACATGAACAATGAAAAAAAACAAGTTTAAATGGTTTGCACTCTTCCCACAGCATTAGCTTGATAGACAGGTGAAACTCCCATTTTGCCTTTTGAAAAGAGTCACTATAGACATACCTGGTTAGCTTGCTATTAGCTGGGGAAAAAGATGCTTCTAAACCACTTCAAAATAAGTAAGCTAAATCACACCCTATACTATTATTTTGTCACACATATGTCCTCCACCTATATCTCTTTAAACTAGGTGCACTGCTGTTCAAATGTGCAATTCTGTCTGCAGCCACATCACTACACATTTAAGAAATATTATATGCTTAAAACATTTGATACACAATGTTAGATACAAACAAATTTACCATACTATGCTTAGTCACATCTATCTTTGTGTAACTCATATGTAAATGTACAGTTTTTGCAGTGTGCATTTCACATGTACATTTTGCACACAAATAAGTCCAACTCTACCGTACATGAGTCTTTTGAGTATAAGGTTGGCATTTTGCAAGTAAAATAGAGTTTAATATGAACTTTCTGATAAGAGAAGCTGAAAGGATCAGGGTGCTCCTTAATGAATCCTGGCTTGTCACAGTAAAACATCTCGCTCACATTGACAAACAGAATTTTGTTTTATTCGTTAGTATACTAAAATGAGCTTTAAGAGATTAATATTACTCATTTAGGAGCATTGTGATAAATAGCGGTTACAGGGCCTTTTTTCTCCAAAAAGTTACTTTATTTATATATAGGCTAAGCATTACACCTTAATTGACTTAATCAGCCCCGCTCCCAGCTGCACAATGCTTTGATTTGCATCATTGCAGAGCAGGGGACTGCTGGATCTTGATGACATAATTCAAAGCAAATAAATGAGGGTGGCCTTTATTTCCAGGAGCAACACAATAAGTAGTCTGTAACTCCAAATGTGGGTGTCCTCCCACCATCCTAAGAACATATTGGCATAACTTGGGGTGAACTTGGTTCCCATGGCTGTTCCTTGCTTTTTTTTTGTAGCAATTCTGGTCATTCCAAAAGATATAAATCACCAAGATGAATTGTATTGCCTCCAATATCATCAATTCTTTTTTCATAGGAGTCTGATGTAAATAATTCTGTACTGCTCTAATTCCATCATCATGACTGGTGATGGTATAACGTGAATTAATATCAGCAGTAACCAATGTATATGTCTCTTTCCACTTAATAGCTGTAGTTTTTTTTAAATATGCATAGTTTCCTTCAAATGAGATTTGATCATACTCATAAATGGCTGCAAATAAAAATCTATAAAGTGGGATAGATTATAAGTGATGTATTCTGTTCACACCACAATGGGTCTACCTGGGGGCAAGATAGTTTTTTATGAATTTAGGGAATTGGAATTGCTGGCTTTGCAATCTCAATTTTTTCTTTTTGTTTAGAAGTAATGGCTCCCTCAGTTTCAGATTTATTAAGGAAGATTCTTCAAAATAACTTCACTAGGATTGCAAGTCAATTTTTTATACATATTAAGATATTCCAATTGACTCTTAATCTCCTTATTATACATTTCTAAATTTGGTATATCTGACAATTTAATAATTATCTCTTTATTTGTTTGTAATGATTTCAAAGTACTTTATTCTCTTTGTTTAAATTACATTTCTTTTATGACTCATATTTTGCAATTCATATTTTACTAACTTTTCAAATATTTTCACTATAAGACATTAACAAAAGGATGGGAAAAGTACTGACTTCTTTTGAAAAGGATTTTGGAAATCTTGGTATTTTTTTACTTCTTGATCTTTTTGTCAGTTTTTTTTAAAAAAAATTTAGTGCAATTTCTGCAATTAATTTTTGTAAATGCAAGAAAACATTAAATTAATTTTGTTTACTTGAAGGAGTGACTTTTAAACCTTTCACATGGAGGGAATATTTTCCATTAGATAACTTATTTTTGCTGAGATTAAAAATGTTAGTCTGAAGTTAAGATTATCTTCAAAATCATAGTTGAATATTTCTTGCACTTTTCCTTAATTTTTTAAAAAAAATTTTTGTTGCTTTTTGATCATTTTATTACATCATTTTCCCCCTTTTTCTCCTCTTTTTGCTTCTGTTTATGGTCTTCCAAATATGATCCTATTGGTTTAACAATGTATATGTATTTTGTGTGTGGATTGGATATTGTTGATCTTGCCTGTGATCCTTAATTCTATCTACCTATTTCTTTTGAGTTTTATAGTTTACGTTCCCTGGACTTTTCCAACTATTAACATGATTTGCATTCTCATCCTATGTTCTTCTCTCATATCTTTGACTTCATTGAGCACAGGTGATAGTTGATTATACCTTCTAAAATAATCTTGCTTATTTGTTTAATTACCAACAGGTGACCTAATCTCCTCACATGAACCTCTAATTCCATTCTTTCTATTCTGTCTATATTTAGAACTTTTTATTTGTTTTAATTGATCTCTTTCTTTTTTAGATCTGATATATACCATCCTTGTGGAAAAATAATTATAGTCCCTTTTATACTTCTTGGGCCTGATTCATTAACGAAAGTAAAGCAAAAAAATGAGTAACTTTGAACCTTGGCAAAACCATGTTGTATTGGAGGGGTGAGGTAAATTTAATATGTAAACACAGATTTATAAATGGGGTAGAGCATATCCTAGATCAACTTTTAATGTCAGTGTAAAAATAAAGTTATCAAGTATTTGCATCCTACATGAAAAACCAGTCAGTATTTTTTATATGTGCAAAACAATAAACTCATCTCAACCCCTTGCATTGAAACATGGTTTTGTCATGGTTCAAAGTTACTATTTTTTTGCCTTACTTTCCTTAATGAATCAGGCCCTTTGTGTTTTTTTGTCAGAAATCATTTGTTCTTATCTATTTAGTTTGTTATTAATGTTCTTTTCTATTTCTTTAAAACCTAGTTCTGAAAAAGGCAACACCAAAGTTCTTAATATTTCAATTTCATGACTTACATACAGTATGTCAAATCTTTTTTATTTAATTTAAAACAAGTTCCATCAAGGAAAAAGAACAGTGATTTAAAAATGTATGCCAGTTTTCAGTAAATTCTTAAGACTGTGGTGAATGAGGGAGTCTTAGTTATTCCTATACCCTTAGGTATCATTTGATCAATTAAATATCTTTCCAGGTTTGCAACTTCACACCAGATTTTACTTTCATTTTTTCAAAACTATACATAATGCACTCTAAATCATCTTCAAAATAATTTTACATGATTACAAGTGTCTTTAAACATTTCTTCTTAACTAGATATATGAACATTTTATTTGTTTACGTACTGCTACAGCACGGAACTAACTAAAATGCATGAAAATAAAAAATGAGCAGCAAAACAAATATAGGATGTCCAGCACAAAACTCTCAAATTTATAGCCCACAACATCAAGGGTCTCATCCACATAAAACCCAACGACAGAATGCGAAATACATTAATTAGGTGGAAATGGCACTAAAGGGATATCCAACAAAAAAATAAAATAAAAGGTCAGGTTCTTCGCTTTCCACTGAATGGACTTGGAAAACACACATACATATACAGTCAGGTCCATAAATATTGGGACATCGATACAATTCTCATATTTTGGGCTCTATACACCACCACAATGGATTTGAAATGAAACTAACAAGATGTGCTTTAACTGCAGACTTTCAGCTTTAATTTATAGGGTATTTACATCCAAATCAGGTGAACGGTGTAGGAATTACAACAGTTTCTATATGTGCCTCCCACTTTTTAAGGGACCAAAAGTAATAGGACAATTGACTCCAAAGCTATTTCATGGACATGTGTGGGCTATTCCCTCATTAATTCATTATCAATTAAGCAGGTAAAAGGTCTGGAGTTGATTCTAGGTGTGACATTTGCATTTGGAATCTGTTGCTGTCGACTCTCAATATGAGATCCAAAGAGCTGTCACTATCAGTAAAGCAAGCCATCATTAGTCTGAAAAATCAAAACAAACCCATCAGAGAGATAGCAATAACATTAGGTGTGGTCAAATCAACTGTTTGGAACATTCTTAAAAAGAAAGAACGCACCGGAGAGCTCAGCAACACCAAAAGACCCGGAAAGACCACGGAAAACAACTGTGGTGGATGACAGAAGAATTTTTTCCCTGGTGAAGAAAAACCCCTTCACAACAGTTGGCCAAATCAAGAACACTTTCCAGGAGGAAGGTGTATATTCACAAGAGTCAATATAGAGCACGGGTCAGGGAACTTTTTTACCTTTTACCCCAAAATATATTTAGATACACCTACGTTACCCCCTTGATTTGGAAGGAAGGAAATCATATATATTATTAATTATTGTAATTAAAATTTTTATTGAATCTATTCAAAATTTCGTTGAAAGTTTCAACTTCAAAACTTCAGGTTTCGGAGAAATGATGCTGCTTCATTTTTGATACGAGAGCATCAATATTGGGCCATTTTGATGTCAGAGCAATTTGGATACAGTCTTCAGCGTCCAATCGATTTCTTTGCTTTGTTTTTATGTTCGTTAGAGTGGAAAATCCTTGTTCGCAAAGGTAGGTTGTTGCAAAAGGCAGCAACTTTTAGACTGCCTCCTCATGTGTAATTTTGATGCCTTTGCAGCTGTTGACATCCAAAAATATGACAGATCTGCTTTGTTTTCAAATGCAATACGTGCTTCATTATTACATTGAAGCTCAAGAAGTGCCTCTGCCAACCCTTGAGGCTCTTCTGGTACAACAGCAATTTCACATTTAAAGGGGTCTACAATCCAACTGACAGCATGTGAATCGGTAGCATTACCCCCAGGAATTTCATTTTTACCCCATTTGGGGTAATTTACCCCTGTTCCCTGACCACTGATATAGAGGGTTCACCACAAGATGTAAACCATTTGTGAGCCACAAAAACAGGAAGACCAGATTAGAGTTTGGCAAGCAACATCTAAAAAGTGAACACTGGTACTTGTTGCATGGAATGGTAAAAATACGTATTTAATTATGTTTTAGTGTGTTACAATGAATGCTGAAGAATCAGGAATAGGTGAAAAGATTAGATCATTTATTTCTGTACAATTTCTGTATGCATCTTCTGCTATCGACCACCGCACCTGAGTGGGAGAAAGCAACCTAAGGCAAGGGGGGAGGTAAAGCATTTGAAGGTAAAAACCAATATAAGGAGACACATAGCTAATCAGGGCTTGACCCAGGGAAAAAAGAAGAACAATCCCTTCATGCCCTCACTAAAGGCAAAAATCAGAAAAGCCCTGTGTTACCGAAGGAGGGGGAGTAGGGAGAGAGACTTAGATTACAGCTGTCATCTCTTTGGGCTAATATATGTTCTATCTATGTCCAACTTCCATTTGCACAGGGACTGGAAGCAGCAATAGAAGAGTCTGCACTGGCTGCGGTTGTAACCACTCCAAACCAAAGGAGTGGGTGCCCTACAGGGACAGGTCAACACCAAAAAACACCAAAGAATACTGAAATAGAACATTAAACTAAAATTTGGTGATAGATACCCCGACGGCAGAAACCAAATCAAACTTCCCCATGAAACCCCCAAAAGTTGAGTACGGAAGCAACTATGCAGATAGGTCAGTCCCTTTGTGAAAGCATATTAATCTAACAACCTTTCCACCATTGATTGGTCACAGTCAAAGAACCCTGCAAGAAATTTGTTTAACATCAAAGCATTGACCAAGCGAGAAGCACTACCCCCACAAGATGCTTAAACCGATCCACCAGCCGGAAACACACCTAAAGGCAGTAAGGAAAATTAAGTGCTAAATAAACGTGGCATGTAAGTATCGGCACCCAGAAAGCTACAGACCCTATGATCAGATCAGCCAGCAGAGGGCTGGTGCCCCAATGGTGGATACCAAATTGGGCATTCTGGAACCTGTGAATTCGGAAATTATCCATGCATATAACATGTGTGTAACAAGGAATGAGACATATGCAGCGTGCTTCACCTGTGCCACCAGTTCCTGAAGCCATCAGACTTCTAGCCTAATAAGTGCTTTAACGCTGCAATGGAAGACACTTTTAAAGCTGCAGTTGTAGCTGGGCCAAACTTAATTAAACGGCTGCCATGTTCCCAAGCTGAGAAACTCAATGGTCCACTGAACAATCGCTAGCAAATTAATTAAAGTCAGGGGAGAAAAGCCAAGCATAACAAAATATGTGATATCCCTTGGGTACCAAAATACTGTTCACCAAAGGTGATCTGACATACATTTAGGGCTGTAGGTAAGTTGATGGAAATCACAACGCTCATTAGCTTAATGTCTATCTGTGACCACTGACCTTCAGATAGTTGGCAAGTAACAAGCACTAGCTTTATATTTAAAACCAATAGTTGTAGTCGTCTCCCAGAATTAAACTTTATAATAGTGACAGAAGTCATCAGTTAGTGAAACATTATGCACCAAAGCCAAAAAACAGACAATTGGTGCACAAACTTAAAGGAAGTACCGTATTTATCGGCGTATAACACGCATCTTCATTTTAAGAGGGAAATTTCAGGAAGATTTATTTTGCCATTCTGGTCTCCTTTAAATCTGTGCACACTGCTGCACAACATCTATGTAATACACTAGCACTTTGTTAAATATATATATATATTATAGAAATAATTTTAGAATATTTTCAGCACATACAGTAATATTTATTACTTGCACATATTGGATCCAGCATGCTGGCACTATTGTATCACCAGTTTTTCACATATGGGAATTAGCATGTTAGCACTTTATATAATTATTTTAAAATGACTATATACCGTATTTTATCTGTTTAATTGTTAGTTCGTTGTTGCGCCGTACACAAAACCCCACTTTACTTCACTACTTTACTTGTACCTGACGGGTACAAGTTCTCCTACCTCAGACAGCGAACTCTCGCAGTGCAGAGCGTTGCCGTGGTTACGCTCCAATGGCCGCGAGAATTAGACGTGAGGAAGGCGCGGCTTGCCGTTGCCTACTGATTGCCTCACACTCCACACGCTATAAAAACATGGCTTCTTAACATTATATCGGCGTATAACACGCATACATCATTTGCCCCCTATTTTCAGGGGGAAAAAAGTGCGTGTTATACGCCGATAAATACGGTAGTTTTATAAAGACAGCATCGATGTATGATGTATAATTCTTAATTTTCATCCTGTTGCTAATTTATAAAAATGTTTTGCTACCTCTGAATATCATTGTATTCATCATATGCATACTTGCATTGCTCCCTTAACACCACCAATAATAGTGTCACGCTTACAACTGATGCCATTCTGTGTGCCGCACTGTGGAGGGGTAAAAATACTTGCAATTCAGCTTTTTCAACAGTCAGGAAAACGAAACTGTCGGGTATATTAGTTTCATGATCAGGATTTTGGGGTAAGTAGTGTTGCTGTTATCAACATTGAAATATATTACCCAACCCAAGCCAAATTAACCATATGAGTTAGCAAGGTTATTCAGTACTATTAAAAGGTGATTTGGTTCTGTTCGCGACCATGCTTTATAGGGGCTGATATGAGGTGCGACTATTTACCTATATACCGTCATTGATTACACTATGACAGAATGTCTGAAAGATAGCACAAAGTTGCAGAGGTCATCCGGTCTGTGTCGAGCTGGAGTAATTTACAGTTTTAAATTCAATTAGTTTACACTTCAAACAGAGACATGGTCACGTGAACTTTAAAAGCTTGTAAAGGTAAAGCTAGGTACACACTACACTGATTATCGGGCCAATCAGACAATATATACGACTGATTGGCCAGATATCTGTGAGTGTGTATACTTACCAGATGGTCCAAAGTTGTCCCAAAGTGCCGATCATCGCTTCATCTGGTTGGTCGTACTGGTTTGATTTTTGTCATTTAGCAGTCAGTGAACTGTCAGCAGCTGCTGATAGTTCAGTGTAAATCTGCACTATTTGCATCCCTGAGTGAAGGAGAATGGAGACAGCGAGCAAGCACACGGTCAATATTACAGATAGTGAGAAATGCCAGTCGTTTCATTCATTCATTCATTCATTCATTCTGCTGCAGCACAAGTCTTTGATGAATGCTTCACTAGGTTAGCTAAATAATCAAAGAGTGGTCTTTAAGGGCAGAGCTGACACTGCAGGACATTTGCATGCTTCAGTTCCTCACCATAACATCTTCTAGGCTGACAGTGACAGGCTGGTAATCTGAAGGTAAATCGTGTGTAGTGTGTACACATGAATCGGCATGATGATGGTGACTTTTTTTTTGTCTGTCATTAAGAAATTGCTAATCGTTAGCATTTTATGTAGTGTGTACCCAGCTTAAGACTATAATGTACAGACAAATGGCACTTAAAACCTAGTAATGTGTGTGATTTGTCTAATGAACAGATGTCACATTTACATGACATCCATTTATTTACGCAATTGTGATTACATATGTAATCAATATACTTTCTCTCATAAGCCCACCATATTATCTGGATACAAAATTCCAGATAAAATGTTAGTATTTTTTCTTCTTTATTTTAAAATTGTAAATGGGGTAGGTGTGTAATTGCAATGTTGTGCAAGGAAATCTTTCTATATCTATTATATCACATCTTTTTTTGGCTTTTATGTGTTCAAATAATTTACTTATACATATGATTTAGTTGACATGAATTTATCAAGAAATTGTTTCCTGATTTTCAATAAAGTACAAAATTTTGATTTTCCTATACCATTTTTCATTATCTTTAGTATGTTGCAAATTGTTTTATACAGATTTTATATGCTTCATTAATACATATTTACATAACTAAAGAACAATATTCCCAACAATAACATTATAATGATGTATATATTTTGTATATATTGTATATATTTTTGATGTATATATTTTTATTAGGATGGAACATTTACAAAAATTAACCAAAATTATAAATAAATATATATAAATTATCATTACAATAAATGTACATAACTTTGTTACATTAGTACTTTGAATTTGTAAGTTACAAACAAACTTGTAAAATCAGCTATTAACTATGTGGTAATTGTTGTACATATTACTTTAATTGACATGGTAATATGGTAATATACAAAATAGTTAACTGATGCACAGAAAAAAATTGTTATGCTATTAACCTAGTGAACATAAGTGTGGAACTCCATCATAATTTGATTTAACAGGGGTGTTCATTTCCACTGCCCCCTTACTATTATTGTATAGATATACAGTACACCCTAACCCTATACCTCTCTATATTAAAGGACAATGGTTGTTTGAATGTTGTAGATTCTTATTTGACATCTGTAACAAAGGATAAAAAATATAAGTGAATATGTTACAAATTACATTTAAAGATGTAGCAATAGATTTAACCTTTGTTGGTAGATAAAGTAAAAAATAAAGTAAAAAAAGACTATGGTAGATGTATCCAAATTACAAAAGTACACAGTTATTAATCATACCAAGGAGAAAAATACTTGTAATTTAGGTTTACTTACATTTAGACCTTGGGCCTGATTAATTAAGGATCTTAACTTGAGAAACTTCTTATTTCAGTCTCATGGATAAAATCATGTTACAATGCAAGGGGTGCAAATTAGTATTTTGTTTTGCACATAAGTTAAATACTGACTGTATTTTAATGTAGCATTTAGTCATGCAGGGAAGAAGTTTTCAAATGGTGGCTTTTCTGTCTTCAATGATGAGGCCTGGTTGCCAGATTGCTGCATGTGAACAGGACACCTAGATTTGAGTGAGAAAAATGGCACGAGAGACCCCTTTATATCTACCAGCAACAAGGGCATAGTGGTGACACACACAGTTAAAGTAGGAAAAAAATACATGAAGAGAGTGATAGAAATTACAGGTACAAAAAGTACTTACCTGATCTAGGTTAGTCACACAGGGAAGAAGTTTTCAAATGGTGGCTCTTCTGTCTTTAATGATGAGGCAGTTCATCTCTGGATATTGCCAGGTCTTCACTTTCAGTTCCATCAGCTTGTGTCAATGTGTCTGAGGTTTGTACCAGAGACGTTTGGGGTGGCATTGGAGCACTCTGTTGGGCATTTCTGTGCATCATGTCATTTACTATAACTTTTAGAGTGGTGGAAACTGCAAGGCTCTGAGCTGCCACCTGTTGCTGGGTAATCAAAATTTCATTCAAAGTATCCCACATTTGATGCTGTTCTACTTGTACATATTTTATTGTAGCTGAATATTCCATTTGACACATTCCCTGTTGCAAAAGTGTTTGGGCAAATAGTTCCTGATAGTCCAAAATTTGTATCAAATTGTTCAGAAATGTGCCAATAACAGAGGATCCTGTTGCAGGATCCTATTCAATTGCACCATGATGAAATTGTTGGTCACGGTGTATTGGTTAAGTGACATTTCAAGTTCTGGTGGAGGTGTGTTCACTGGTTCTGGTGTTACATAGTAACATAGTTGATGAGGTTGAAAAAAGACACCAGTCCATCAAGTTCAACCTATTTTGGATCTCCTGCAATCCTACACTTATATTTAAAATTAATCCAGAGTAAGCAACCGCCAATCTGTTTCAATTGTGAAAATCTCCCCAGACTCAATATTGCAGTCCTATTTTTACCCTATATCCACTATTATCCTTCATTTTAAATTAACGGTTGTGTTGGCACTGTGTTTTTCATGATCTTAATTGCGTCTGTGTCCAACACTTCCGGTTGCAGTTTCCTGGACCTGAATTGTTCCTGTATAGGAATCAGGTTGCGTTCTGTCGCGGGCCTCAATTGTGGCTGTGTGTGCTTTCCTTTTCATCATACAGATATCTTCAGTTGTGTTTACTTTAAGAGACACAGCCTCCAAAATGATGATAGTGTCTTCAGTACTTCCATGCTCTGATAATTCTTCCACAAAAAGTCTTTTGCTTTTAAATGAGGAGATAGAAATATTATTTTTAATTTTAATCAACATTTGTGTAAAGACATTTGGTTACATGAGTGTTTTTTGATAGTATGTAATTTAATTAAGTTAATTATTTAAATTAATTAAACGTTTAATACCTCTGACAGATGAAATTGAGGAGCCAGGCGATTCTTCATCTACAACGACTTGTCTATTTTCTTCTATGTCATGTACATATTTGTCAATAATCCTTGAGGTCGGCATATCTGAAATGATAAATTCCATTAGTTTTAAGTCTATGTTACAAAGTGATTATAGTGAAATAATAAAAAAGTATATTTACCTGTTGAGGTTCCTGTTGACTTCTTCCTCTTTTGGTGGTAATAGTGACGCTTGTCTACAAAATAATGAATGCATTTCATAAAACAATAATTAGTACTGTTTAAAACATAACATACATGTGGTGTGTTTAGGAGTATGCCTAAATTAGCGCAAAAAAATAAACTTTTTTGGGGGGAAAATTATAGTACAGATGCACAGCTATGTCAATGGATTTCTTCTGCTAATGTATCAGGGACAGTATGTTTTCCACATTATTTTTCCACATTATTACTAAGCTTACCATGACACTTGGTTAAATCTTTCAGGGTTTTGAGGTCATCATGCGACTTCTCCTGCCATTGCTTGAAGTGAACCTTCGACCTCTTTCTACTGATGGAAACTCCACCTGTCTTCGCCATCCTGGCCTTGGTGCTCTTATGACAGCCAAGAAACACCTTCTTACAGGTTTCTTCACTTCAAGGAATGCCATGGACCGCAGAAACAGCTTTGGCAATGGAGTTCCAGATCTTAGTCCTTATATGACAGCTGTTCTTCAAACCCTCCTTGCCAAAAACCTTGTCCTTGACTCACAATGCCTAAAATATCATATAATAAAATTTAAAAAAAAATAAAATAAATGTAGGGCAGTAACGTTTTAAAATAGATATACCATGATTTTTACTTCGTTTAAGTAAGAGAAAGAAAAGTAAATTTTTGATTTTAAATGTACAAAGTTTTTTTAGATGAAATGTGGGTTTACAAATGAAGAAAGAAAAATATAACACCCATCATTAAGTAGATTGACATGGGGTCAAGAGCCACTACATTGTTTGACAGATTGCAGATTACAAATAGACCTGTTGTTAAAATCAGGTTAAAGCAATAAAAGAGACACAGCAAAGCTTGAATTTCTAATTACCAGAAGAAAGATATGTGTGTCATCGACAAACATGTGTATTTAAAAAACCATGTAGGTCACATATTTGCATAATATAATTAGTAACAAACTTTAGATCTTAAAAAGTATACAATATAAACATCAATCGCTCACATGAATAGTTTGGAATAGAAATCTCGCTTCACTATCAAGTCTTGTAGCCCAATATTCATGAATCCTCCAAACTCAGATGAACTAGAGCTGAAACTTACAAAATTATAATATGGTATATTCTATATATATCAAGTCCACAACATTGTGCTGAAATATGATACATGTGGAACTCCAAATAAAAAGAAACCCTCTTCCAATTGTGGTGTGATCAATAATGCAGCATCTCCTTCATGTGGCACTCATGTGGATTCACCAACCATAGGAAATATGCTTACAAACAGCAGGTAAATATGCTTGCATCAATAACATCACAATATTCATGGACTCTTCATAGTCTTCCAACCTCGCATCATAAGTAAGGAAAACAAGAAAAAAGCACCTAGTGCATTATCCTTTTATTGTTTGTTAAAATATGTGTAATCATCACACTTACATTACAAAACAATAGCAAATATCCTAAAATGTTTATGAATAAATTACTCATAACAGAGGGTTCCTTAAAGTCTCATGTGTATAAAAAAGATGAATGGTATCGTCGGGATATTCTTTTCTTTCACAACTGACGAAAAAGACACTCCATACAGACAGGATGGTCTAAATTATAATAACAACTGACACGTTTCAAATCCTTGCAATGGAGTCTTTTTCAAAGTAAACATCTGACACTAGACCATAATTATATATGTACCAATCTGTTAGCACTACTTCCGGCTCCTACCAGTATCCAAATCGAGGTTTGGGAGTATAGCATATGACCTACATGTTAGTCCAGACCGAGGCTTAGATTAGTTAAATAGATACTTCAGGTATGTCAAAATGAGGCTTTGAAGACGTAACTCATATCAAAATGAAAATCAGGATCATCATCATCATTTATTTATATAGCGCCAACATATTCCGTAGTGCTTTACAATTGGGGACAAACATAATAAACTAATAAACAAACTGGGTAAAACAGACAAAGAGGAGAGAAGGCCCTGCTTGCAAGCTTACAATATATGGGACAATGGGAGATTGACACATGAGGTTAAGTCTACATTTTGCATTTTGGCCCAGCCAGACTGCAAAGGTAAAAGTGACTCATAAGCTAAATGATCCCGTCACACAACAATGTTGGTCATGGGGGAATTGTCTTGTGTGAAATTGTGTAACAGGCTAAAGGTAGCGAGGTTAAGAGGGTGGCTGAGGAATATTATAAGCTTGTCTGAAGAGGTAGGTTTTCAGAGAACGCTTGAAAGTTTGTAGACCAGAGGAGAGCCTTACTGTGCGAGGGAGAGAATTCCATAGAGTGGGTGCAGCCTGAAAAAAGTCCTGTAACGGGGAATGGGAGGATGTACTGAGGGTGGATGAGAGACGCAGATCTTGTGTAGAACGGAGTTGCCGAGTTGGGAGATATTTTGAGACAAGAGAGGAGATGTATGTTGGTGCAGCTTTGTTGATGGCCTTGTAGGTTAGTAAGAGTATTTTATATTGGATTCGGTACAAAACAGGCAGCTAGTGTAGAGACATACAGAGTGATTCAACAGAGAAATAACGATTTGCAAGGAAAATCAGTCTTGCCGCAGCGTGCAAAATAGATTGTAGGGGTTTGAGTCTGTTTTTGGGAAGACCAGTAAGGAGGAAATTGTAATAGTCAATGCAGGAGATGATAAGTGCATGAATTAAGGTTTTTGCAGTGTCTTGCGTGAGATATGTGCGAATTCTGGAAATGTTCTTTAGATGTATGTAGCAGGATTTAGATATAGAGTCAATGTGGGGAACAAAGGATAGGTGTGAGTCAAGGATTACACCTAGGCAGCGAGCTTGTGGGGTGGGATTTATGGTCATGTTATCAACAGAGATAGAAATGTCAGGTATGCTCTTGTTGGTGGGTGGGAATATTATTAACTCTGTTTTAGAAAGATTAAGTTTGAGTTGGTGAGAGGACATCCAAGATGATATGGCAGAAAGACAGTCAGTTACACGGGACAACACAGATATCGAGAGATCAGGAGAGGATAGATAGATTTGGTTATCATCCACATAGAGATGATACTGAAAGCCAAAGGAACTTATTAGATTTCCAAGAGAAGCGGTATAGATAGAGAACAGCAGAGGACCTAGCACTGAGCCTTGTGGTACTCCAACTGATAGGGGAAGCGGAGCAGAGGTGGCTCCAGAGAAATTAACAGTGAAAGAGCGATTAGAGAGGTAAGATGAGAACCAGGATAGAACAGTGTCTTGAAGCCCTAGGGATTGCAGCGTTTGTATGAGAAGAGAGTGGTCAACGGTGTCAAATGCAGCTAAGAGATCCAGGAGGATTAGGAGAGAGTAATGGCATTCAGTTTTAGCAGTGATCAGATCATTGACAACCTTGGTCAACGCAGTCTCTGTGGAGTGTTGAGAACGAAAGCCAGACTGAAGAGCATCCAACAGGTTGTTAGCGGAAAGAAAGCGTGTGAGACGAGTGTAGGCAAGCCTCTCTAGAAGCTTGGAGGGGCAAGGGAGCTGAGAGATGGGATGGTAATTTGAGAGAGAGTTTGGGTCTGAGTTTTTTTTTTTTTAGAATAGGAGTAATCACTGCGTGCTTGTATAGTGATGGAAAGATGCCAGTAGAGAGTGAGAGATTACAGATTTGAGTTAGAGGTGAAATGAGCACAAAATGGAGCCTGTTTTCAATCTTCAAGGATATATCTAAACTGCCAAAATCTTAAACTGCAGTAATTGATGAACCATTTGATCTGATAATAGATTTATGCAAAACATTTAGTCAATGGATAATAGTGCCTCAGAAAAGCGGAACAGACATATGTAAATATATAAATACAGAGCAAACATATGTCAATGTGTGAACATATAAACCAGTTAATAAAAGCATAATAAATATGTAAAAGTCCATAGAACTATGCAGGTTAAAAACATCAACATACATTATCACACTATAAAAACCATTTAAGTTGAAATTCTACATTTAAACCTCGAGGGGTTAGAGTTTTCAATAAAAATTCAATAAAAAATCCATTTCAGCTTTTGCTATTCTCTGCAATGTATTTTTCTGTCTCCAATTGTCTTCTATTTTCTGAATGTCCCAAAAACATTTAATATGTCAAGGTTCATAATTGTGTGTAATTTTATGTGGGTGAGTAGTGCATCCCAAATAAAATTTGTCACAGCTACATTAAATTAATTATACAATATTATTCATATGGCAAGCTATAAATTGATCAATAGGCTATATTTCACCATTCACCATTTTATTAGATTGACAAGTCACTGTTCTGCATATCATACATAATCCACACTTGTAAAAACCTGTGCTTTTAATCTGATGTTTGGGAATATCGAAAGTCACACTTTTAACTAATTTGTCCTTAATATTTGGGGCTTTTTATAAATAAAAACATGTTTATCTGATAAAAGACTTCTAATGGTATTGCCTTTTTAAAAAAATATCCCAAATTTTTGGTAGCGCCTGTCTAGTGAAGTGGAATCTCGACGGAATTTGGTACCGGGGACACAATACCTCCATCAACCCTCTAAATCCCACTCCACTGATGGCGGACACCGGGCGCACGTCTAACACCAACATAGCAGTTACAGCCGCAGTTATACGCTTTGCAATAGGGTGACTACTATCGTATTTTGTGGTCATGGCAAACGACTGTTGGACGGTCAATTGTTTTGTGAAAGACTTAGCGGTCTTACGACTTCCCCTCTGGGAAGATGACCGACTAACAGCAGCAGTGGCAGTAGTAGGCGTACCGCTGCAGGATTCCTCGGATGAATTCAGTATTGAAGAGGACTCAGTCTGGCTGCTGACTTGGGCTGCAGGACTGAATCTGATGGAGATCGTGGAGGAAGTTGACGAGTAGGGTGTTGCTGGTGTGTATCCAACTGGACCACGGGATTTAGGTGTCCCTGTACCGATGACGGTCCTAGCCCCAGTTCCTGATCTAACCACTGAACTATGAAGGATATTCAGGTGACGTATAAGGGAGGATGTCCCTAGGTGGGCAAGATCCTTACCCCTGCTTATTTGAGCTTTACATAAGCTACATATGGCAATACAATTGTTGTCCGGATTGGGATAGAAATAACTCCAGACCGAAGAGGTGCATTTTTTGGTCTTCTGACCCGGCATGACAATGGGCTTTTTAATCCCATGGACATCAGCTGTTTCCCCCACTGCTGCCTCATTTACAATAACCACATCAGCATCATCATCATCAAGTTCCTCCACACCGCCAGCTACATCAATAGCCTCCTCCCGAGCCACCTCTTCCCGTACAGTGATGGGAAGGTCAGGCTTGACAACCACCAACACCCTTGGGGATTTGTGATAATGTCTCTTTAGAAGGCAGAGTTGTTTGCTGTGTTGTTGCTGACAGCATAACTCTCTTAAATTTTTTGTAGGGGGGGAGGAGGAGGGCTTAGTTCCTTGGGTGAAGCTGAACCACTAGTCATGAACACGGGCCAGGGGCTAATCCTTTTCTTGCCACTGCGTGTCTTAAATGGCATATTGGCAACTTTACGTTTCTCCGCAGATGATTTTAAGTTTCTCTTTTTGCTACTTTTACTTAACTTGGGCTTTTTGGATTTTACATGCCCTGTACTAGGAGATTGGGCATCGGGCTTGGAAGACGACGTTGATGGCATTTCATCGTCTATGTCATGACTAGTGGCAGCAGCTTCAGCATTAGGAGGAAGTGGGTCTTGATCTTTCCCTACTTTATCCTCCAAATTTTTGGTCTCCATTATATGTAGCACAAGATACTACAGAATGTGTGAACTTGGTAATATTGCAGTACCAATAGACTTATACTGCTGGATTGGTTTTGCAAATTTTGTTATAATTACTTTTTTTTAAAAAAAAAAATTTGTATTTTTTTTTATAAGTTTTTTTTTATTTTTTAAAAACTTGGGAATAATGGGGAAATAACTATGCCCTTAGAAGCACAGAGCACAGGACACAGCACCACTGGACTGAACAGGACACAGCACAGGACCCAGCAGCACCACTGAACTCAGAAGGACAGAGCACAGGACACAGCACCACTGGACTGATACTGCAGAATGTGTGAACTTGGTAATATTGCAGTACCAATGGACTTATACTGCAGGATTGGTTTTGCAAATTTTGTTGTAATTAAATTTTTTTTTAATTATTTTTTTGTATTTTTTTTTATAACTTTTTTTTTATTTTTTTGAAAATGGGGAATAATGGGGAAATAACTATGCCCTGAGAAGCACAGAGCACAGGACACAGCACCACTGGACTGAACAGGACACAGCACAGGACCCAGCAGCACCACTGAACTCAAAATTGACAGAGCCCAGCACACAGCACCACTGGACTGATACTGCAGAACACAGCACAGCACAGCACAGCACAGAACTAAACAGCACAGCACAGAACTAAACAGCACAGCACGAGATCTACCAGGACAGAGGACCACCTAACACACCCTCCCTCTACAAAAGTGGAAGCTGCTCAAATCAATTTATAGGCCATAACAGGTGCTGAAAGGGTGGGGTTATCCTGCAAGGAACATACACACAACATTTTTTCCCCCAGCACACTGCTATAGCCAGCAACAGATCTGCCATTTCTACTGTAGATAAAAATTCAAAAGTCTTTGTTGCACACATTTGCAAATGTATGTTTAAGCCATCCGCCACGCCAATAATTTCTTTTTTTTATAATTATTTTTTTTTTATTTTGTTTATAACTTTTTTAAAAAAATTTTATAACTTGGGAATAATGGGGAAATAACAATGCCCTTAGAAGGACAGAGCACAGGACACAGCACCACTAGACTGAACAGGACACAGCACAGGACCCAGCAGCACCACTGAACTCAGAAGGACAGAGCACAGGACACAGCACCACTGGACTGAACAGGACACAGCACAGGACCCAGCAGCACCACTGAACTCAGAAGGACAGAGCACAGGACACAGCACCACTGGACTGATACTGCAGAATGTGTGAACTTGGTAATATTGCAGTACCAATGGACTTATACTGCAGGATTGGTTTTGCAAATTTTGTTGTAATTAAATTTTTTTTTAATTATTTTTTTGTATTTTTTTTTATAACTTTTTTTTTATTTTTTTGAAAATGGGGAATAATGGGGAAATAACTATGCCCTGAGAAGCACAGAGCACAGGACACAGCACCACTGGACTGAACAGGACACAGCACAGGACCCAGCAGCACCACTGAACTCAAAATTGACAGAGCCCAGCACACAGCACCACTGGACTGATACTGCAGAACACAGCACAGCACAACACAGCACAGAACTAAACAGCACAGCACAGAACTAAACAGCACAGCACGAGATCTACCAGGACAGAGGACCACCTAACACACCCTCCCTCTACAAAAGTGGAAGCTGCTCAAATCAATTTATAGGCCATAACAGGTGCTGAAAGGGTGGGGTTATCCTGCAAGGAACATACACACAACATTTTTTCCCCCAGCACACTGCTATAGCCAGCAACAGATCTGCCATTTCTACTGTAGATAAAAATTCAAAAGTCTTTGTTGCACACATTTGCAAATGTATGTTTAAGCCATCCGCCACGCCAATAATTTCTTTTTTTTATAATTATTTTTTTTTTATTTTGTTTATAACTTTTTTAAAAAAATTTTATAACTTGGGAATAATGGGGAAATAACAATGCCCTTAGAAGGACAGAGCACAGGACACAGCACCACTAGACTGAACAGGACACAGCACAGGACCCAGCAGCACCACTGAACTCAGAAGGACAGAGCACAGGACACAGCACCACTGGACTGAACAGGACACAGCACAGGACCCAGCAGCACCACTGAACTCAGAAGGACAGAGCACAGGACACAGCACCACTGGACTGATACTGCAGAATGTGTGAACTTGGTAATATTGCAGTACCAATGGACTTATACTGCAGGATTGGTTTTGCAAATTTTGTTGTAATTAAATTTTTTTTTAATTATTTTTTTGTATTTTTTTTTATAACTTTTTTTTTATTTTTTTGAAAATGGGGAATAATGGGGAAATAACTATGCCCTGAGAAGCACAGAGCACAGGACACAGCACCACTGGACTGAACAGGACACAGCACAGGACCCAGCAGCACCACTGAACTCAAAATTGACAGAGCCCAGCACACAGCACCACTGGACTGATACTGCAGAACACAGCACAGCACAACACAGCACAGAACTAAACAGCACAGCACAGAACTAAACAGCACAGCACGAGATCTACCAGGACAGAGGACCACCTAACACACCCTCCCTCTACAAAAGTGGAAGCTGCTCAAATCAATTTATAGGCCATAACAGGTGCTGAAAGGGTGGGGTTATCCTGCAAGGAACATACACACAACATTTTTTCCCCCAGCACACTGCTATAGCCAGCAACAGATCTGCCATTTCTACTGTAGATAAAAATTCAAAAGTCTTTGTTGCACACATTTGCAAATGTATGTTTAAGCCATCCGCCACGCCAATAATTTCTTTTTTTTATAATTATTTTTTTTTTATTTTGTTTATAACTTTTTTAAAAAATTTTTATAACTTGGGAATAATGGGGAAATAACAATGCCCTTAGAAGGACAGAGCACAGGACACAGCACCACTAGACTGAACAGGACACAGCACAGGACCCAGCAGCACCACTGAACTCAGAAGGACAGAGCACAGGACACAGCACCACTGGACTGAACAGGACACAGCACAGGACCCAGCAGCACCACTGAACTCAGAAGGACAGAGCACAGGACACAGAACCACTGGACTGAGCAGAACACAGCACAGCACAGCACAGCACAGAACTGAACAGCACAGCACAGCACAGCACGATATATAGCAGGACAGAGGACCACCTAACACACCCTCCCTCTACCCATATCAATGCCCGAGTGAAGATGGCGGCGACTAGCCGGGAATTTATAGGATCCGAGTATCGCGAGATCCGACAGCGGGATTATGACTCCGAGCCTCGGTTTCAGGTTTTCATTTGGCGCCAATACCCGGATCTGTCTTGGATCCGGCTCGGATCGGAAATGTTCGGGTGGGTTCGGATTCACGAAATCCGAGTGTGCTCATCTCTAATACAAAAGCGCCACCTTTATCCACCTTTTATCCGTTCATTTATTTAAACTATAGACCTTGTCTGCAATACAGCTATTTTTAGCTATATTGATCTAACAAAAGCTGATTTAAATTCGCGTATAAATTGTAAAAAAATAATAATGTATAGAGGTGCCCATTTTAAATCAGATTTGATATTTATAATGTCTAAAGACAATAGATAGTAGGAGTTTAATTACAAATATTAAACGTGGTCATAAAAATATGTGCTTTACAGAGAAACTATACAGATTACACATTGCACACAGTAAATATGCAGTAGTTAACATTTTAATATATAGTTTACATGTCCATGAAAGTATAGGTATAGATTTTGCAACTATAATTTTTTAAAGTAACCATTAAATGTGATATGGACTTATTTACTGATGGGTGGGACAATAAATAAAAAAAAATTACCTGGGAAACCAAAACTTTGTTTTCAGCCTCGGTAAATCGTGGATCGTGATTTCATGTGCTCAATCCCTCGCTTAGATCTTCATCTTCCGTGGAATCCTGGTGACCCATTTGCTCTTTTTCTTCTTCCTCTGGAATAGCGACTATTTAAGCAGCTGGAAGTTGTTCTGTCCCAATAACAATCTGGAGCACTTCTTGTTCTTCACTCGAATGTCGACCAAGTAGCTCTTCCTTGTTCAACTCCTGTGGGGAAATACACCTCCTACGCTCCCTAAATATACTGAAGAATAGAATATTAATGTAGAAAAAAATAACAGTTTTGCTTTAAAAAAGCAGTTGTGTGTTTACAGAATCCAGGCGTGAATATAGGACAGATTCAAAGGAACAATTAGCTGCAGGGAAACACGATTTCTTGAACCAGGAACCGAGTCAGCAAAGCCAGATTGACCCCAATAACCAGCAAGTTTGGTAAAATGTTAGAAATGGAAGCATGTAAATTCAGGACAAACATTTTTATAAGGTATGCTCGGAGCTGTGAAATGTATTAATATTTTGTTAATCATTTACATCTGATAGGATACAATTAATATATTCATATTTATGTGACATCATCAATGTATTCTGACTACAAGTACCAGGTGTTACAGCTAACAGCTATTGCCATAAGCTTGTAGAACTGGTTGTAGAGGTCTTCACCTACAGCAGCCGCCTTTCCCGTAGAGGATGTCATGCCCAAAGCTACACAGATGCCCCCAGATCTTAAACTCAGTATAGTACAAGCTTATGAATAATGCCATAGCATGAATTAGAGGATGATGACAGGTATTAAGCGGTATCAGGAAGAAGCCGAGGTTAAATGGCATGAGCAGGCAACGAGGTGAGGTTCAGGCAAATGGTCAGGTCCGGCAGAAAACCAGGATATTTGAGTCACAGGCAAAGGTCAGGGTCACCAGCAATATATCACGGTCCAAGAAACAAGCCAGAGGTCATACACAGTAAGATCAATCCAGAAGTCAGCACAGAATACAGGAGCAGTTCAGCAGCCAGGAACTGAACGTTATTACTGGCAGGGAGGCTCAGCCCTCCCTGCCATTAAATACATGGAAGGACCAATCAAAGAGTGGGAGATACAGCCTGAGGAAATCAGCCTCAGGAGGTAGAAAATTAATTTTGCTCCCTTTGCGCATGTGCCCAGCTGCCCCTCCTGCCAGGAAGCGATGATTTGACAACTTGGTGTCCGAAAGTCAAGTCCCGGTCATCATGTTGACGACCGGGATTCAGTTAGCCTGGGACAGCAAGTCGCTGCGGCTAGGTCATTATTTTGAACAATTCTGAATTTATTAAAATGTCAATTTCATGGAGTGTAATAGGGTTAATTTGAAATAAAAATGTATTTTTTATAAATAAAAGTTTAATGTATGTGTGTTTTATATGAATTTAATGGAAGTACCTTGATATTATTGAACATATGTGCATAGTTGTATTACAAAAAATGGGCGGGATGTTTGTTTTGCATTATATGTGACATAGTCTGCTTACTGTTAAAATATTTGCACGTTACTAATTGGACCGCAATCATTGAAAGTGTATTAGTTTACATTACAGATATGGCCAAGTACCTTCATATGATTACAAAGGTAGCAGGGGAGCTATTAAAAAAATAGCCGAAATGTTGATTTTGACTTAGGTGTGGGGCACACATTACAAATTATGGTAAGATCAATGAAAGTATATTATTTTACATTAAATATGTTGGCATTCACTATTTCATTACATGTCTGTCAGAAAAAATTATATCAGTGTTATGTCGGGATCTATGATCTGTCATATTTATAACAATGGTGGAATTTTGTGATGTAGGCATTTAGTGTTGCTGGCATTGAATGTGTCGATTTTGTGGATATATAGGAATTATATGTGTCGGTATATTAAGAATGTCATTATTATAGAGATGTAAATATTTTCAGTTGTAGACATTATAATGGTCGGGATTTCATGTATGTCATGTTTAACCACATGTCTATCGTTTTAAGTGTCGCTATATTGTGTGTTAGTCTTTTATATGTATCGGCATTATATATGTCGGGTGTTATTGCTGTCAATTATTATATGTTTTTAGAAAAATTATTGTTGAATTAGTAAGAATTGTAGGGACTGTTGCTCATTAGTATATTTTCTTTGGTATATTTAGTCATTTATTTTATCCTTTTATTTTTAGATATTCCTACCAATTCCAATCCCAGAATAATCCGAAGTGCTGTCCTCCAGCTAAAGTTCAGACATCAAGCACGAAGACACAAATGCTGGCTTTAAAAGGCGCACATACAGTCCCAATGTTATAATTATCAATATTGCATGAAAATTCCCTTTCTGTGTATTAAAATGTATCTTTTATTTTAGTCATATTATAACTTAAAAACAGCAAAATATTGTGCAAACAAGTGATTGAAGTGAAATAAAATTGCTATGCGTGCCACTCTATCTCTCGATCAAACCAAATCAAATCAAATATGAATCAACCACAATATTTTTGTGTGTGCCACTAAAAACAGAAAATATATCTCAGTTTGTTACTGAATCAATGAGCTATAGCCTAAAATAGTGAAGTCTCAAACTGAAATGATACCTACTTGAGTCCAACTACTTAATGGGCTATATACTCTACTTTTTAAAAGTCAAAAGCACCTAAAAAAAGTTAAAGAGTATCTATGTTGAAGACGCCATTTAGAGTGAATCTTATGCCACACTTGCCATTTAGTAAACAATATAGGATTGTCCAAAATGTCCACAGAGAGATCTGAATGAGATGCATGTAATAAATACCTGAGATCAAGATATCTGACAAATTGTTGTTCCAATGTAGTATTTGTAAATGTATCATGTTACTTTAACTAGTATACAATATATCTACAAACAGCAGCCTGATTATATAAAATTATATTCAGAAGACTTAGAACTCTGTCTTCTTTAGTTTTTTTGTAAAATGTTTAAGCTTATCCTAGCTTTTTTATTTTTCCAAATTAACCTTTGGAAAACAGAGTTGAAAAGTTTTTCATCTTGTAGCCATAACAATAATGGTAAAGTTTGTAGAAGGTATAATATCTTAGGAGAAGTAATTATCTTTATCAGAGTTATCCTACCCTCAAAGAAGAAATGCAAATTTTGCTACAAACTTCACCTCTGCTATGACTTGATGGATCACACGATTAAGTTTATATAAGTCTATTACATTTTTGGGCAAATATATCCCAAAATACTTAATATAGACATATGCCCATTTCAAAGGGCTACGTCTGCTCCAAAAAGGTTTTCTAAATGGTTCCAAGGCCACTGCCACAGACTTCTTTACATCTTCTCTATATCTTATCCAAAAAGTACTGCAGACATAGAGACTTAGATATAGATATATATATATATATATATATATATATATATATATATATATATATATATAATCTGTAAATGCTGTAAGTTTAATAACAGATTTACCAATTTGTATATCCTGAAAAATGCCCCAATGTTGAAGAAAAATTATAATCAATACCCAAGTTGAAGAGTAATGGGGATAGCAGGTATCCCTGTCTAGTATCCCTAGACATAGATATCGGATCTCCCAGGTTATTGTTAATAATAAGCTTTGCACATGTATTACTATAAACATATTGTATAAATTGTGGAGAAATAAGAACCAAATTCACAGATTTCAAGAATTTGGTGCAAAAAAGACCATAAGATCTTATTAAAGGCCTTCTCTGCATATGAAATGAAGACAAAATTTTGCATATTTTTTGTTACAGAATACAAAAACACAGCTGCAAGCGCTGTTTGTCTGCCCTTCACTGCAAATCTACACTGGGTAAAACAAAGTTGATGTTGAGTCAACAAAGAGGGCATAATAGACTGTAACTTGTTGGCATAATTTGGCCAAAATCTTAAAGTCTTGATTAAGAAGCATAATCGGCCTATAAGAAGAAACAAGCTCTGGATCCCTATCTGGCTTAGGTAATACAATAATATTATCTTCATTAAGATTGTGCACTAGTGTTTGGTGTTTATGAATCTTTTGAAAAAAGCTCAGTAAGTACAGGCACAATATCAATTTTTAAGATTTTATAATATTCAACAGACTATGCAAACTGTTGTCATCGCCTGAAAAGCCAGAAGAGTACTATAGTGAACTGTTATGTAGTGTAGAGTAAATACAGTCTGTGCATCATACTCCCCAGAGATGCTTAATCAGTCCTGCATCCACAGGAACCCTTGATCCTGTGCGTTATGCTGACAGGCATCGCTCATTGTCTACTACTCCCCTCAATCCCCTATGAGGCTCCGGTGCATCGCATCAACATTTGCTTTTCCTAGTGGAACTTGCTGTACTAAAACGGCAGCGCATGCCACTGTAGCTATTGGAGCCTGGAAGTCGAGGCTGGGGTGAAGGGGAAAAACTAGTGGGAGATGTGCATGTACCATTCTTAAAAATGTATTTTTCTTTGCACGAAAGAACCATAAGAGGTGCTAATCCTATATCAAGAACCTGCGTAAATTGAATAGAGGGACTTGAAATTATGCACAACTGCTACAGGGTCTCAATCCTGGGAACAAACTCAAATTGTAAAGTCGGGTCTGAAGGCTGTGAGTTCTGTCATGCCCAGAACATTTCTGAGACCTTAAGTTTTTAATTTCTACATTCCTATATATTATTTGCAATAATAACTGAAATATTAATTTCTTGACTTATCCTTTTCAGCCTTTCAGTAATAAGTGTAGTCATTTCTATTACTTGTACAAGTGAAGGCAGAAATTGAGAAGTTATAAGAGGAGAACAAGTAACAGTAAATTTCCACCATCAGTTATATCAACCTACAACATGTGTACACAGTTTGGCCCAGAGACCAGTGAAGTGTTTAAAGACTGGACAATGTTTACAAAAAGCGAATCAATGTTCCATTTTCCCCTGGAATATACCTTTGGGCACATTCAAAATGCACAGCAGAGTAATTGAGAAGAGGTTTAAAATCTCTGATTCTCAATGGAAAACATATTTTGGTGCTATGAGGAGAATAAGAGAGGTATGCAGTCGATGGTTACAGATTCATTTGGTCGACATTCAGAAAGTTGACAATATTAGGTTGGCAAATCAAATGTCGACAGTATCATTGGGTTAACAATTGAAATGTAGACAGTATTATTAGTTCTACAATTCAAATGTAGTCATCATTTTATGGTTAGGGATAGGTTTAGGGTTAGGGTTAAGGTTAGGGTTTGGGGATAGGGTTAGGAACTGGGTTAAGGTTAGGGTTAGGGATTAGGTTAGAGTTAGGGATATTTTTGTCAACCTAATAATACAGTCTAGATTTAAATTGCCAACCTAATTATACTGTTTACATTTTAATTGTCGACCTTATATAATTGTCTACATTTCAATTGTCAACCTAATAATCCTGTAGATGTCATTATTGTGGACTTTCCAACCCTGTTTATATTATGGTGTTGACCATATAAATGTCGGTCATGTAACTGTAAAAAATATGTATAACATCCTTAAAAGACAGGAACAGTCAAAACAAAGAAGTCTATCACATAAGAGAAAGAAAGATACATTTAAATAGAATTTAACACTGCTTAAGGACTGGCATGCTGAATCTTCTATGTCTTTCGATTGCAGCAATTTATTACTACAACACAACCCCAATAATCCCCATCAAATGAGGATCACCTCCTTGTTACAACCAAAATCCAATAGGGGTACAAGGGCATCCTATAGTACAGGAAGCAATGGCTGAGCTACCTGTAGCCACTCACATCCCAGCAAATGGAGGCTCTGCTTCCTTTCTGGATTTCACTGGAAATCCAAGAAATACTGGATTACGAGGATCGTATCATTCGTTTAGGGAATGTTCATTCTTTTAGTCAATTACAAACTAGGTGTAAAAGAGAGGCATAATATAGACAATTTATTTCCCCACTAAGACAGATTCCCAGAAGGCAAACTCTGCATGCCCCTATACTCCAACCAACCTAAATCTGGTTAATGCTCAACCTGACATTTGAGAACACTTTCATAAATTTAGGAAAAGTTAGAGAGCATCATCAATTTTTAGAATCAGAAATGGTTTGATATTAACCAGCTCCAAATCTCACTATTACTTGGGGACTGTACAAGTTTTAATTATAAATAATGATGGCTCTAATGCACTTCCCACATATGATTAGTTACCAAACCATAAAAAAATCATTTGTTATCAATGTGTTATTCTTCTTTGATGTAAACTGATTGGTGTAAAATGTATAATTGTAAACAAAACAAAGGGGAACTATTGCATATTATTTACTTGAACAGCAACCAGGAATCAAGAATGCTGAAGAAGCCTTTACAGAAACAGTGGCAAATGCTTTAATACAAGGACTTCAAAGTTATATCCAGATCCATTTGCACATAACTGCTGTTGCATGGCAGAATAAAAACACTTGCAGTATTAGTAAGTATCACTATCATTGTTGACCTGTCAGTGAAGGAAAAAAACAACTAAAGAAACCTAATTAGTGTATAATTACAAAATATTTTAGAAGTGAACAGATAAAGGGGACAAAAATACCACATCCATAACCACCACATCTTATATCATGCGCTTATTTTTAATTAACATACTAGCGATGAATGAAATGTGTCTCAGGAAAAAAAAACTAGATTTTCTTTGTTCCAGGGTGATTTGTCTCTAAAGTCTTGAAAAAGCAGGATACATCATATACAATAGTTTCTAAAAAAAATTCCAATCTTTTCGTTGTTCCAACTAGTCAGGAAGTTTTCTCCAAATATTGTGTGCACATATGATATAAAAGAGAAACAAGAACAGTAGTGCAATTTCGTTAGGACGTTTAAGAAAACATTGATTGTGTAAAGGAATTAAAACAATGTGTGCACTTTTTCAGAATGTTAGAATGCACACAAACACACCTAAAGAGGAAGAGAGGTTTATAAGAGAAAACACATGTAATAATAAGAAAATTCTCCAAAATCCTCCATTTGGGAGGATGTGTCATATATTATTTGAAAGAGAACAATAGACACTACTATTATAATATCCTTAAAAAGCAGTTTATTCAGAACACATATTTTGTTCCAACATAAAAATAATACACTACATAAAATATAAAAAAATATTACAAAATAAGGTCTATTATGTCAGGTAATAATACTATCACCACAAACCTATCAGCATTTATAGATCCTTATTTATAACCTCTAGTACTTAAAAGTAAGTCCTATTTAAAATACACTATGGATGTATTGGATAAAATATATAGTATGAATTTGGAAAGAGATTATCTGCTTATTACAGCTTATGTAAGTTCCTTATAAGCAATCATAGGCCATGATTTGGGACTTAAAGCAACTAATGCAGCTTTAGATAAGTCCAGGAGGATTTAAAACAGCTTATAATAGAGAGGATTTGCTTCATCTTGCATAAAAAATACTTTTATTTTAAAAATGAATACTTTCTATAAGAGATTGGAACAGTGATGGGCACTTGATTCATCCTGAGTTACGCTAATCTTTTTATGGCATTTAGGGAAGATTCCACTCTCTGGGGGAACCAGTTCTGTCCCCCCCCAAGGCAGAGAGTGTCCTGTCATTGTTATACTGACAAGATTTTGCTTATCTGGAAAGAGGACAAAAGCATGTTGTCAGATTTGTATTCATACCTGAACTATAATATTAATTATGACATTTGATGTGAGTGAGAACTCCGCTAACGTTTTGGACCTCACATTATACATTTAGAATAGAGGTTTGTTTACAAAAAGGTATGAAAAAATGAACAGACTCAAATACATATATAGAGGCAACCAGCGACGATCAGCAGCGCTGATTGCATAATATACCTTTGGGGTAATTTAAATGAGTGAAAAGAAAATTGTAAGGATGCAACGATTATGGAGGATCAATTAAACCACATGAAGATGTAATTTTTACAAAAGGCATATACAATAAACATAATTGAAAAAGCATATCATGAAGTTAAAGATGTAAAAATAGAATCATTATTAGCACCAAAGAAATCTAAAATTAAAAATTAAAAGAAGAATAAAACAGAATGGTCCTTCTTTTTGGTTTAACCCTCATTATAGAGAAATAGAGAAAATCTTCAATAAACATTGGAGCATTCCAGAGTTCCCGTACTAGCCTCATTACTTCAGAATAGGCCTAATTTCATATATAGAAATGCCCCAAATTTAAAATAGAAATTGAGTAAAAGTATACCATCAGGCAATGATAAAAAAGGAAGAATAATCACCTTAGGTTTCGCATGATGCATCCAGCATGTAATAACAAGTGTTTGTTTGAATATTTGCCCTTCCCTTCTCCACTTTTTGTTTTCTTAAAATGATGGAACATACAAAGTGAGAATTTCATTTACATTTTATTCTTTGTTGTTTTTTCAAATAATATATGACACAGCCTCTTGGTGACTATATGAAATGCTAGGTATGTTCCACATGTAATTTGGAAATATTTGGAGAGAATGAGGATAAGTATATAATATATACTTGTATTAGAGGGAAGTTCTTATAAGTGTATACAAAAACAGAGAATTCTCTTGTTTTATATATGTTTTTTCTCTTAGCTTATAAACCTATTCTCCTCTTTGGGTGTGTTTGTATGCTTCCTAACTATTTGAACAACAAAAAAGATTGGAAGGATTTTTGAGAAGTAGTGTAGATATTAGTAGATATTATTATTATTATTATTATTATTATTATTATTATATTATTGTAGATATTATTCTGCTTTTTCAAGACTTTAGAGACAAATCACCATGGAAATCAAGTTTTTTTTCGGAGACACGTTTCATTCATCACTAATATGTTTATGAAAAGATAAGCGCCTGCTATAAGAATTGGTATATTTGACTTTATACAGGTTATGGATGCTGCTTGTTAAACCTTTTAAGTTGCTCTGTTTTAAAAAAAAATTGCGCTTGTAAGGTTTTATTCATTTCAGATGAAGTGGTTACTTTAGGTAGTGTGGAAAAGGCAGAGATAAAATTAATGGGAAAGCCTTTCAGACTAAGAATAACCATAATACTTGCCGCTATTCTGGACAGGTAAGACATCGGCAAGCAAAGTGTACATAAAGGTTTAATTATTGAATAAATCTTTCCTACATTCAAAAATGTTAAATTCCATTGACCACTTAATTTTGCCAGTGACATAACTATCGCACATTTGGTTTCATTACACCAATCAAGTCCTTGTGGTGAGCAGGGCCCGACCAGTGTAGGCTGAGTACAGTAAGGGCATGTTTTTTGCAATGATATGTTTTGATAGTGATTACTATCAGCAACATTATATAGCCACTATTGATTGTGTATTGACCTCTCTAGATGATTTTACTAAAAACATGAGCATTGCGACTTTATTATATCAAGTTACGGCTGACATCTTACATTATTTGGACTACGTATAGAACCAGAAGAAAAGAAAGTATGTCTAGAGGCACTCCGGGGTATTGGAATTAAAATAAAATTTTATTGGTATGCATTAAAAATGATATATCAAACAACTAGCGAAATATATTAAAAACATGTGCTGTGTGAGAATAAAAATGCAGATCTAGCTGCAAAGTCGCTGTGTTCTCACGCTTTTAGAATATAATAAGTACAAAGGTTCTATATTATATGTTGTAGTATTTAATTATTCTGCTGATTTAAATATAGCTGCTGTGTCATTCATTTGTCAATAATGTCAAATATAATTGTATTTGATAACATATATGTTTTTATAATGAGACAAGGTGATGAATTATAATACCTATAAACATATTAAGGTGAGCAACATTGTTCACTTAAACATAGAGGCAATAATTAGCTATCTGAGGCTGATATCAATTAGTGTATAAAATGACTCTGTTTGTGATTCAAGCTCATTAAACAGTCATAGTATATTAGGGCACAGATATAATTTTCTTATGGTTGTTCAAATATAGACTATATGTCCTGATATCGTGTGCTAACTTGTTAAATTGATGGCTTAATTCGCTTGGCACTATTGGGTTGCTACAATATGGATGGCATGATTGGCACATAAATATGAGTGCCATTAGCTAGGCTGAGTATTGTCCAGAAGTTAAGGAGATCTATATCTTATCATTATATCCCCAATGACTAGCGTGATTGACCACAAGAATATAATGTATATTTGCCGAGCCTGAGCTTGATCTAACTTAATACGAGTACACTGATATCTAGCTAAATTATTAGTAAGTCAAGAGTGTAACATCAGCATAGCGTGAGAAACACAGCGAACGCCGACGCGCGTTTCACTTGTGTGCTTTTTCAAGGCAAGACGAGCCATAGCAATGATTGGATATTTAAGCTCTATACAGACCATCCCTTCATCTACGTCATTAATAGAGATCCAATCATATGGTATATCTCGCTGGGATGATAGACAGCGGTATCTGCCTATAGAATGTCGGATTAAAGGTATTCTGAAATCTTATTGGTATCGGAATAGAAACAGAAAACATGTTTCTTAAAAAGCAATAGAACGGGAACTCAGTTTCAAACCTTGATTAGTGTTATTGCTTATGAGTTGTCATAGGATTTAAGGTGGAGTTTCATTTAATGAACAAGATCTCTGAGCGTATTCTGGTAAGTATTCTCAGTAAATTGCCATTAGCAGTTTACAATATCATGTATTATATATCACCACTGATCAACGATAGATATGAATATACAGTAATAATGCATAAATTGGTCCTATAATACTAAAATAAAGACAGTATTCTGTATTTATATACAGCAGTCTTGTATCATATGAGTATAGATAATATTCATTAGGTGCAATAAAAAATATAACTACCCTAAGTGTGTTTTAACTAACTAGAATTGTCTACTAGAATTATACTATGTATTAACATAGATCATTATTCAAAGTGTTCAAGTGGATGTCCACAGTAAATTGTCAATGGTGGTTTACAGTATCATATGTTACATGTCACCATTAATTCAGCAAAGGTATAAATATAAAATTATAATACATAAATTGATCCTGTGGTACTAAGGTGAATAAAGATGTACCACATTTATATACATTAATCCTATATTGTGTAAGTACAAATGTAATATCTATAAGGTGCAATAGAAGTACTAAGGTACCCTTGGTGTATTGAAACTAATTTTGGTTATCTACTGGGATTATGATATAGACTAAAATAATTTATTATTAAGAGTGATATTAATCAAATATCACATCCTAGTGAGGTGATTGAAGTCAAAAGCTGATGTGTGGAACTGTGTAATGAACCTTGTGTAACATTTAACTTTTATAAGTGATTTAGACCATCCATCATGTTGTAAACATGATTTGATGGATTAAGAGCCAGATCGCTGGCAAGTGATTAATCAAGATTAAAAATGGGGGAAAATGGGAGAGAGGGGGGAGGGTGGTTTTGTATTATTATTATGTACATAAGTGAGTCAGATATTGTATCTATATATCTCCATTATTTCTATAATTATTTTTAATACTCCAGTACTTTTTTTAAAATTAAGTTGATTTGTTAAAGGAAAGCCAAATAGCTGGTATAGTCATTAAGGCCTTCCGGTATCAAGCTACCCATGATGAAGATCTTTTTGGTTTCTCTTCTCAAGAGTTCTCCTTGTAAGTCTCCTCCACGAATCCCCATGTGTACTTGTTCCATAATATAAGCTTTCACAAATTTTGGGTTACTATTATGAAAAAATAGATAATGTTTTGCAACCGAAGTTATTTTTTTGTTGTTATTTCGATCCTTCTCCGCATTCTTAATATTTCCCATATGTTCTAGGAGTCTTTTCTTGAAGGGGCGGCTGGTCATGCCAATATATTTTTTAGAACAAGGGCATGTTAGACAATATATCACCCCAGAGGAGTTGCAATTCAAAAAGTCATCTATTTTCCAGATCTTACCATACTTATCCGTATAGTCTTTTGTCGTAACTGTATATTGGCATGCTTTACATGACCCACATGGGTAGAAGCCTTTAGTTTTATTCCTTTTAAGTATATCCTTTTGAAAGTGACTATGAACAAAACAATCATTAAGATTTTTGGATCTTCTCCAACTGACGGAAATTCTTTCGCCTAAGATATTTTTTAAATCCGAATCTAAGAGAAGAATATGCCTGTGATGTTGGAATATATCAAGGAGTTCTTTCCATTCATTGCAAAAGGTACCGATCATCCTGACCTTTGATGGATAAATGTCATGTTTCTGATTTTCAGAGGAGTAGATCAGAGATTCTCTATCTTTCTTTAATACAAAATTTTTAGCGTTTCTAATCTTTCTTCTTCCATATCCCCTGTTTTTTAGTCTCGTTATAAGTTCTTTTGATCTTTTATCAAAGGTTTGTTTATTTGTTTATTAGAATAGTTTCGTTTCATTCGTAATAGTTCCCCTTTGGGTATACCTTTAATTACTGCTGGGTGGTGTGCACTTGAACAGTGCAATATGCTGTTAGTAGCAGTCAATTTTCTATATACATCCGTATCTAGGGTGCCATCAGCGTTTTTGTAAATTATTAAATCTAAGAAATTGATCCTTTCAAGATCAATTTCTGAGGTGAGTCTTAGATTTAAATCGTTACTGTTCAGAATTGTAGTGAAATCATTAAACAGAGATATGTCTCCATCCCACAAAATCAGGATGTCACCTATATATCTGAGCCAAAGTAAGACATGTTTGGTATATTTATCGTTAATTTCACAAAACACTACTTCCTTCTCCCACCAACCTAAAAATAGGTTTTGGCGTAAGTCGGAGCACAACATGTCCCCATGGCGGTACCCCTAATCTGAAGCTAAAATCTCTCATCAAATAAAAAGTAATTCCTCGTTAGGATGAATTGTAAGAGGGTAATGATAAGTTCATTCCGATCAGAGTTAGTGTCCATACCTAGAAAATATTGTGTCGCCTTCAATCCATCTTTGTAATTTATGTTAGTATAAAGAGATTCTACATTATATGATGCCAAGTAGACATCTCCATTCACTGTAATTTCTTCTATTTTAGACAACACATCCAAGGTGTCTCTGACATATGATTGTAAGCTACAAACAAATGGGCGTAAGAATTGATCTATGTATTTATTGGCTTTTTCAGTTAGTCCACCTATCCCCGATATAATGGGTCTTCCCGGGAGATTTTCTTCATTCATTCTTATGTATCTTCGGGAGTATATACATTGTTGGTATTTTTGGATTCTCTGCCATGAGATAATCATAATCTTGTTTAGTTAGTATTCTATTATCAAGTGCTTTTGTAATTATGGATTTGTAAATACTCAGAAAATTAGCCGAGGGGTTGAATATTAGGCGTTTGTAGCAAGTTGTGTCATTTAACTGTCAGTTAATTTCTGTTATGTACTTATCTTTTGCCCATTTGGCAAACTTATTTGGACTACTGCAGAAAAGACGTTTCCCATTTGATTTCTAAAGGGGAAACAGATGTTTATTTAATTTCATTTGTATTCATATTTGTGTTTGTATGTAAATATATTTATTAAAAACTGTTTAGGCAATATTCTTTCTTGTGTATATGATACTTCATTACATTCTAATAATGTATAGAAATAGGGCAATTCGACTTTAACATTTGTTACTAACACTCTCAAGCCACCATGTTATGCTATCCCTCTGCTATCATTAAGCATACGTATACACACTTATACACATGACATACTGTATGTCTGGTGCAAATGCTTTTTTTTTTTTTTGAGTTGAATGCATTTTCAGATGCGTCCAATTAATCATATGCACATAAAAAATATTTTTTTTAACATGCATCCAACTTATGTTTGGAGCACAAATGTGTTCAGGGGACATTTATTAGCTAAAATTGTTTTATTTATACATAAACTGCACAGTTCAGTAAGCATGCAAAATAAAAATAAGTGTGATGTACAACCTGTGATACTGCATCTTTCAGTAATTGTAATTCATTATATGCTCATTTGTAAAATGATTCTATATTCATAAACAAATTTTATTTAAATGGTTTCAGCTTGTATTTATCTTGTTATCTTTTGTTTAAAGTAGTCAGACATAAAAAAACAACTAAAGATGCCTATTTATTACATACTGTTCTGTCATCTCACTTCTCATAGCTTAGCTACTATTTCTATTACTGCCTAAGGTTAGAAACAAAGACAGTTTGGGGGGGAAATCATATTAAATAATTAACTTAGAAATAGCTAATGTCATACTGTGGAAGTTCTAAAAAATATATAGAATTTAAATATAATTTGAGACTTATATTTAAATATAAAAGACAAACCAAGGAAATGCAATATTCCTTTTGTACTTGCAAATGTTTTTTTCTTCTGAGTTGATAGCACTTCAAATCAAGCAAGGCGGCAATCTTCAGAGATCTAAATGTTAATATGCAAGTTCATATACAACAATAGCTTTAATGATCCCTTGAAATCATTGGCAAGAATCATTTTGCTCCTAGGCATATCAACTCTGTTTTTTCTCTTTGCTGTGATATCAGGAGAGAATAAAATAATGTTTGTTTGTTTTTTGCTGCAAAATGAGCCATCATAAATGCACATACCTGTATTTCTTAGGGTTCCCTATAAAACAAGTCAGTCAAAATGATAGGCCCTTTATAAGATTTTTTGTCTCCTGGGTGAGTTTTTGTCCTAAAACACAAAATTACCATAAAATGTCAAGATAAAATTGTTGATTACCATTTTAATGATATGACTTTTCAATGCTCCCAAACTTAGAAAGTTTCAATTAAATAGCATGATTATTTTATTGATTATAGGTAAGAAACATTACCTGACATTATCATGGATACTGTGATAATCATTACAGTGCATTACTAGAGATAAACAAAGAGCTGTAGCATAGAGTTCCTATACACACTGCTTTTTCATTGATGAGGAAACAAATTGTCTATATGGGGTTCAAAATTTTCAGCAATTAGTTCATGAAAATTAATCAGCCTCTAAAAATATCAAAATTGATTCTCATAGCCTTATTCAATAATTTAATCTTTCCCAATGCACTATTTGCATTCTATTGTACAGTAATGACAGATAAACACTATTCTACTTGTACTATCAAAACTTACTATCAAAGCTATTTGTCCATGCAAAAATAATGCACAGTTCTTAAATAAACTGTGATACGGAGAGAATGTTAGAGCTTTGGGAATAAGGAGAGCGCCAAAGAAAGAACTGTCCTATATATTTGCATATAGTGACATAGCATTTTTGGCAGCTCTATCCAGCTGAAATCATAAAGTGCAGAGCCCCACTTGACCTACTTTGTCTTTTGTCAATATGTAACCCAGAATGAAATCCAAACTATGGCTGCAAATCAATTAAATAAAAAAGCACTATTGCTTTCTTGCCAATGGAGATGCAAGTGAATGCATAGGCTGCACAGAAGAATTGACAATGTAAGTTCTTGCAATAATAGCCATGGGCCCCACTAACATCACAGGCACCTGACAGATGACAAACCCCCCCTACCTTGACCGTTTCTTTGAGCAGCCCTACATATAGTACAAGAACATCCTTTAAATGTATGTTTTGCTTGAATGTTTATTGTGCAATGCAACTGGTCAACAGATAAAAACTATCTACAAATATTCTTAGTCTTCTCAGCTTTATACAATAGTATATGCAGCAAAAAACACCTCTTTCTCTGTATGTGATTTGTGATAGTTCTTAATGTACATTACAATCCAAACTACAGCCACATAGTGTAGCATTGTGCTATAATCAGAAATAAATTACACCTCGTGTGGGTCAATTCACCATCCTGAACACCAGGCTTTATAGTGAATCAAATTGTAAACCCATATTGAAAATGAATCATATAAAAGGGACACCCATGTGGGCACATCTATATCTGTTTGCTCTGAGGAGGAACATTTCAAACCATGTTTTGACAGAGGATCTGCACGTTTGGTTTGAAAAGAGTCCTTTATTTATCATATGAGAGATGCTGTTGTTCTAAGAATATCTGGTACGCAGATTATATGCCTTTTTTATATATATAGATGTGCCCACATGGATGTCCCTTTGATATGTAAGTTCCCATGAAAGCTCTCTGTATTGACCCCTAATGTATTTGTACATAGTAATCATATCTCCCCTTAGACGCCTCTTTTCTAAAGTAAACATGCCTAAACTGGCTAACCTTTCCTCATAACTTAATGACTCCATACCCTTTATCAATTTTGTCGCCCTTCTCTGAACCCTTTCTAGTTCCAAATTATCTTTTTTATAGAGTGGTGCCCAGAACTGTACTGCATATTCAAGATGAGGTCTTACCAACGATTTATACAGTGGCAAAATGACACTGTCTTCCCTTGCATCTATGCCCCTTTTTATGCATGCCAATACTTTGTTTGCCCTTGCAGCTGCTGCTTGACATTGAGCACTATTGCTAAGTCTACTGTCTACGTAGTAATGTATTATCATTACTTTCTGATCTACGTAGACCGGTTTGGTCTATGTACATGAGAGCAAGTAAACTTGACTCTATTTCCTCATCAAATTATCTGACATGCCCTTCTTTGAAAATAAAAGGCTACATAAAAGTTCATTATCCCTTCTGTATTGCATCAAAAATGGTAAGAATTCATGTATATTTTTTTGTGTCCATTATACATAATTTCCTTTACTGGTTTGGTTGACCATCGTGGATTGTTCTTACATCCCATACAGTTGTAAAATAGTGATGTTCTGCTGTATGTTTAACTATGTTTCTTGTTATACGTTTTCAAAAGGTATATCAAATTTTGTGAAAAGGTTATGGAGCTTCCACACTTTTTTATAGATATTTTTTTGTTTTGCAGATAGAAAATCTTTGAGGGTATCATCAACTTTAGGACATGCCAATGTTCGTTGATAATTGATTTGATCATATGTGATTTGTTGTTATGCTGTGTGATACATCAATATTTTTCCTTTTATTTCAAAAGTTGAGGGGCTTATAGAGTTTATCCTAATACATTTAAATTGTCCCACAAGAATGTTGTTAATCCAATGTAGATATACGGTATATATCTGGGTTTGTAGAATGTTAATGAAGAGCTTAAAATCAGAAAAAACTACACTTTCTTTACTGGTGTTTGCTATGCATTCTACATTCAAGTTATATTAATGTATTGTAGGGACTTCACAAGTTCCACTTTTGTTTTTTTATATATGAAAAAAATATCATTAATACACCTATAACAGTATATTACATTTATTTGCAAAATAAGGCTCTGACTCCATATGATGTCCACTTCTCCATGAAGAGGTTTGCATAGTTAGGTGCAAAGTGTGTACTCAATGCTGTACCTTGTATCTAGTTGTAAAATTCACCTTAATGCAGAAATAGTAATACATAAGAATTAACTCAATATTGTTAATTCTGAAATTAATTTGCGCTGGTTGCAGTATAGCATGTTTAGATAAAAATTATGTTTGTAATTTCAGCCATTCATGAGTTGGATGCAAGTGTACAGCGACTTTACATCACATGTCCCTAGAATGTACTAGTCCCACCATTGAATGTCCTGCAGGATCTGTAATTTATGCACAGTGTGCTACAAATAGCTTTTTTATGAAGTGACCATTCCCTTTATAACTGGTTAATGTATCGAAATATATTTATTGTATTTAATCCTATATGTGATACTAATGGGTGACAAGGTGGATTTCTTATGTCTTTATGTACATTGGGAAGTTGATAGAACACCAGTATACAATCATGTTTTGTCTAGCTATATTCTTATTTTGCTAGAATTCCTAAGAAAAGACTTTTGTCAATGTGTTCCAAAAGTTTGGAAAAGTACCCTGAAATGGGACCACCTACCTTTTTTGCTGGTTTAATAATGATTACTTTATTTTCATTTAGTTCTTTTAGGCCAGTATGATCATTTCTTGTTAAATAAAATCAAAATTCTTGCTTCTAGGAATATTTTACATCTTGTTCTGTCAACTTATGACATTTTTTGATCAATCTGGGGGACAAGTTTGCTCTTTATCTCAAATCTGCATAGCTGCAATTTTGTCTTGAGGGGAAAGTCTGTAGTTGTGTTTGCTGCCTGATGAAGGGTTCAGGAACTCCAGTACTGCAAGTTTGGATATGTTGGAGGTTTCTGTGGTGCAGTGTTTTTGGAGTTACAGTTGTTGTGTGCCTTGTAATACGAGAAGAGCGGTAAGAGATGAGTGCTCACCTGGGTGATGAGGTCCTCTAGGCTGTTTTCTGGATGTTGAGACAGATGGTGACTGGATGTTCTGGGTGTTCCTATGTTGGTGAACTTATTTGGAGAGTCTTTAGCTGTTGGTGGGGTTGATCAAATTCTAGTAGCTGTTGTTTAAGGTTCTGTTGAGAGAAGAGGGAGAGAAACTCACCTTGCTGAAGTCTTTTCTTATGTTAGAATGCATTACTTATCCTTGCAGTTAGAGTATTTTCTGATATGTATAAGCTCTTTTTTATAGCACTTTTTCTTGCTGCTTTAGTTTAGAGCTGGTAGTTTATAGGCTCATAATGCAGCTCTATTTTGAAATGGTTATAGAACTTGATGTTTAGAGTCTGTGAAACTATTTGCTGCAATCAGTATAATTCTGTGCAATGTTTATAGTTGGTAGTATGTAATGTATAATGTTTATAGTCTTCAGTGTTTGTAGTTCTTTTAAATAAATGTTTGTAGCTCGGGTTGTTTATAGCTTGTTCTAATGTTTATAGTGATCAGTTGGTATAATGTAGCTTGCAGATATTTAAGTGGAAGTATGTAAAATACAATGATTACAATTAAGAGTGCTTTAAGTGCTTTTAGCAAGAAGTAGGCGCACAGAGAAATGTGCTGGTGTGTAAGAAGGCAGGTTATATCAATTCCACCACATTTCATCCTCAATGCAAGACTACTTCAGGGATGATATTTATGTCAAGCAAAAGGTACTTTGTGGGAACCATTAATAATCTGATTTATTGTATTTAGATTGAAAATGCTCTTTACTTTATTGACATATTTCTCATTATTTGGATATATTCATTAGTGCTTTGTTTGTGTTATCTGCCTTTTTCTGGGCTGAATGGGCTCCCTTTCTCAAAGAGGCTTTAGCTAAATTATCCTTTCTTCAATTACTATATTCTGCCTTAAAGTCATTTAAATATCAACAAATCTTGTATATATTTTGCAATGTCCTCTTTTATTTGTTTAAGTTGCCATTTTATAAAAGTATCCAGATTTTTTAGAGGTTCAAATTCTGGTGTAAATTTGCTCTCCACTTGATGAAATGAAATGTGGAGCAGTGATCAGGGGCAGGGAAAACACTTGTCTAATACAATGCACTGCAAAAAAAATCACTGGGTCAGTGTTCCTAGCTGAGCATTGGCAATAATGTGTCAGAATCAGAATACAATTTAAATCCTTGCTATTTACTTCTCATCTCCTCTGCCCAGCTGTCTTACTCTAACTGGCCCCATATTTATAACCATTCCACTCTAATGCTTCTTAGCTTTGAGAAAAAGAGACATGTTAGTGGTGATAATCTGGGGGAGTTGGAAAACATCTTTTCGATGGGCTTACTCTTAAATGTTTAAAATTAGGCAGGGTGACATAACACACACCTACATTTAATGGGAAAACAATTTTTGAAGTGAATCAGGCCAGGAATATTCCTGCTATTACTGCATCCTTTCTTAACCATAACGTCATTGCATATCTGCTAAGAACTAACATCTCAACCTAGCATAACATAGATAAGGAATGTAACCACACTTGAGAAAAATGGAAAAACTAAACAATATATGCAACAGCAGCTTATGGTAAACTTCTGGAACCTAAAATCCTTTCATGAAACCACATACTTGGCAACAACAAGCATGCCTGTCTCAGCAAGTGATTCTCAAGTTCACTGTAATGATGATGAAGGAATATGTGTGCCATAATTCCCTTGACAGACTGGCATTATATGAAGAGAAGGAAGATGGCATGGACTCTTACAAGTGTGAGAGATGGCAGAAATGTAAAGTTGGTTAATAGTGTGTACATACACTTGTTCATTGTTGAATATGGACAAGAGTATGCCCGATTTATGAGCGTTTAAAAAAATGCACAATACATTCATTTTGCATGTCTTAATGAATCAGGCCCATTGTGCAGCTGTCCACTTGCGGGGCAATATGTTGGATGACAATGTTTCCAGCTGTCTTAAAATGGCTTATACTAACTGTCTCTTCTGCCACCTGAATATCTTTACTGTTATTATGCTTGATGAACTGCTGCCTTTTCTGCTTCTTCAGCCACATAGCAAGGTCTGGATGAGACAGCAGATAGATACAAAGGAAGAACAATTTTACCTCCACTCAAGTTGTTTTTTGTTTTTTGTATGCATTATAAAGCTGATGTATTTCATAGTATGCTTTTGGAAGATGTTAAAAATAAAAAATATTGATTCACTATTACTACTTTTAAGGTCTTGAATAAAAACAGCAGTTGTAGTGGTGATTAGTTGCAAATAGTGCCTCTCAAAATAAAGGTGTGCCTGCCAAATAAGCATTAACAAACTTTTTATATTCACAGACATAAATAAAAATACACAGTCTCCTTCTCAAAGGATAAAAAATAAGAGATATACATAGATAAGTATGTTCCACATAGAGATGGGCGGGCTCGGTAAGCCGAGATCCAAATCCATCCGAATTTCGCCTATTCGAGTACAGGCTCGGTACTCTCCCGCCCATTTGGAAACGAAATCGAGGCAAAACGTCACCGTGACGTATTCGTATTTCTGAGCTCGGTTCTCGCAAGATTTGAAAAGCATAAGTATCTGCCTCCACAGCAATCCATTGCCATTTAACAGAGGGAGAGAGCAGGGTTAGGTCACAGGCTATATTAGCGCAGGGACAGAGCAATAATTGGACACATTATTGTTTCTATCCTATTCTATACAATTCTAATATTAATACCAATTGTATTAGCAATTGTTAGAGCAGTAAGAGAGGAGGATAGAGGAGGCTTTTTTTCAATCTTTGGCACACCAAGTGCTTTTGGGGTGTCCCATATTCCCCAATATTTTTCAGTAATTTTTCTGGCTGTCAAAAATCATATTTGTCAGCAGTATCTATATAAGACAATATTTTGCACTACAAGTGATTTGGGGTGTCCAATATTCCCCAGTGTTTTACACTAATTTTTCAGGCTGTCAAAAAAAGTCATATTTGTCAGCAGTATCTATATAAGACAATTTTTGGCACTACAAGTGCTTTGGTTTTATTAAAAATGTATTCAAAGCAGTCCACATATGAGCAGAATCAGCAACCAGGTTCTGTCACCAGTCGTGATGGTAGTGTTCCCAATGCGATGTAAAAGTACATAGTCTTTTTAAATCAAGGAAAAACCACACACCAAAATTTTTTTTACCGTGTTGAAGCGAAAAAGGAGTGTAACTGAGGAAAAGTTAAGTGCTGATAAAAAAAAATTGCCAACATGCCATTCTACACATGCAGTGGCAAAGAAAGAATGAGGCCTTCGCCTTTCTCTATTAGTGGCAGATCCAAAAATCTTACCAAGCCTTCTTCTTGTACGGTCACTCGTGAGCAAGCAAGACCAAGTAATTTGGAGTCTAAAAGTGGTGCACAACTACTGTTAAGCGGGAAAGCCGAGCTGCAAGAAAACAGTAAGGCATTACAGGATAATGTATGCTCAGATTCAGAAATGACACCAATCCCTGTGGAGAGTCCATCCACCAGCGGTGTGTCTAATCGTGAGCATTCTGATAATGTACCCATAAAGAAGGTTCCTTTCAGAAGTTCTGCTGATGTGTGCTTGAACAGCCTGAGTGTAGCCGGTGATACACCAATTGAGGATGCCACTTTGGAATTAGAAGAGGATGAGGGGGAGATTTGTGTAGGCGATGAGGGCGCTAATGCTGCTGATGTTGATGATTATGATGCAGACAGATACCAAATTGCCTTTCTCAATTTCTATTTATATTCTAGATTATATAACTGCTGAATAGTTTTCTATTTTACTCCTAGTGGAGAGGGGATCTGATGCAGACAGATACCAAACTGCCTTTGTCCATTTCAATTTATATTATACATTCTATAACGGCTGAATTTTTTAGTATTTTCTACAAGTGGAGGGGGGCCTATAGAGACAGAACCCAAAGTGCCTTGGTCCATTTCTATTTATATTGCACAGTCTATAATGGCTGAATTTTTTAGTATTTTCTACAAGTGGAGGGGGGCCTATAGAGACAGAAAGCAAACTGCCTTTGTCCATTTCTATTTATATTGTACAGTCTATAACGGCTGAATTTTTTAGTATTTTCTACAAGTGGAGGGGGGCCTAGAGAGACAAAAACCAAACTGCCTTTGTCCATTTCTTTATATATTTAACTATAAGTGTAGGGTGTAATATACACCCAAAGACAATGGCTGCATTGCCAATAGGCTAAGATGAAGAGGAAGACAATCTGGTTTGTGTGCAGAATTAAGGACGGCCTACCAGGGATTAAACTGTTTTCTTCCTAATTTATTATCTTTAGAATTACCTTACTTATCCAAGAAACAGGTGGAGCACTACATTTGGTCATTTTATGCCCAAAAACATTGATTTTTAAACAAAATTGCAAAACAAAACCAAACAAAACCAAAACCAAAACATGAAGGTAATCCAGATCCAAAACCAAAACCAAAACACGGGGGTCAGGGTCAGTGAGCATCTCCACAGTACCATCCAAGAAAAGAATACACTACAACAAATCCTTTAATAAAATAAATATGTCTGTTTCAGCAAGTACTTAAAATGTACTTCTATACATTCATCAAAGAAATCTCTTTAAAATCCCTATTCTATATAAAAATAGATTACATAAAATCAAGGGATGTTCACAACCCTATTCATTTAAATAAATTGCACAAGGTTCTACATTGCAGTGACTGAATATATAATATATTCAGAAGGTCAGTGGCACACCTGAAATAACTAAAGATAGATAGATAGATAGGATAGATAGATAGATAGATAGATAGATAGATAGATAGATAGATAGATAGATAGATAGATAGATAGATAGATAGATAGGACAAAACAAGGAAATATGGAAATGCTGCAAAATCACCTTTTAAAAAACTGTAGCAGTTTCATAATTTCATGAAAGTGAGTTAGAGAGACAAAGATGGCACTCCCCTTCACCTTCATGCCTTTACCCTCAGTAACCGTCACTCGTATTTCCGTTCCACTTTACACGCAAAGGAGAGAGATGAAAAAGATTACAAAACTTGACTCATTTTATAGTTTTTATGTATGAAATTCATGGGCAGAATGAGAACATAACGGGCTTCTGTGGGATTGTATATGAACTGTAATACTACAATGAAATTAGCTGTTCACCTATCATATGAATTGAATGAAGTAGAACTGCATGAATGTATCCATTGACACATTTACAGAATCTTATCGCTTGACACATTGCATTACATATAATATCATTGTATCTTGGTTGAGTGCTGATTAACCATTCATATAGTGTATATTAAGAGTGTGGTTAACTCTACGATCGAACAGCTCACTTTGATAAAATACCTGAAAGTTCAGTAGTGCCAACCGGTATGACTAATTACTATCTATTTATTACAATTTTACCACTTGATCTCACTTGTTCTTTACTACTAAAATAAACATCGTTATTCAGATCTTCACATCTAGACTTGATTATTAAAGTAGGAGTTGCTAAGCTGTTTGTCTGATTATACTCAGGCTAAATGGAATTTTATAGTGGGAACAGAACTGTAAAACATTAGCTGCCAGCAAGTGGAACACATATATTCTGATTGACAGACTTGCTACTCTGCCAGCTCAATTATCTGTATATGACAGCACAGTAGTTTCTACACAATCTGCCACAGTGTTTATTTAGCAATAGGAGTACTGCCATTTGACTTCAAAGAAACCTACACATTGTCAGTGTAGCCACCTGGATACAGCAAATAAGCAGTCCCTGCATAGTCAAGCACTTCCTTAACAGTATGAACAGTTACCTATATACTGCAATACGGTGGTCTCTATACAGTAAAAACACCTACACCTCAACATTATGTCACAGAAAACAACATCTTCATACCAAAAAGGGGTGTATATACTAAACTGCAGGTTTGAAAAACTGAAAAGAGATGTTACCTATAACAATCAATCAGATTCTAGATTTACAATGTACTAAATAAATGATAGCTAGAATCTGATTGGTTGCTAAAGGCAACATCTTCACTTTTTCAAAACCGCAGTTTAATAAATATACCCCAAGGTCTCAGATCTGTTGTTCCTTAAAATCTAGCAGGACTCTGGCTTAGTGGTTAGCACTTCTGCCTCACAGATCTTTCATATAGCGAAGAGATAGACCTTTTAGTTAAATGGCTTGGAAATGAGTCTAGCCTTAAAATGATCTGTTAAAGACTTGATTAATGCTTTGGCTCACCAGAAGCAATAGAAAGTGCACTATTCAGAAGATTTGATGATTTCCCTAGATTACCTAACAAAGGCTATCATAGACTTAGAGAACTGAGCAACTTATTAATGGAGCTTCAAGTGGTCCAGTCTGATGAAGACTTAACAGGACTTACCTAACTTGACACAGTCAGAGACATTAAACTCATTGTGCAAAATCTGCTAGAAAAGCTACCCATAAATCCAAATACAAATAGCAGACCAAGATGCTATTTCCCCCTTCTCTGTTTTTTTAGCCATTGCACACCATCTAGCTAAGACCAGGGGATAAATGTATCAAGCTGAGAGTTTTCTCAGCTATCTTTTATTTAATACATTCTACAAAATGAAAGCTAGAATCTGATTGGTTGCTGTAGGCAACATCTCCACTTTTTATACCCGCCGGAAAACTCTCAGCCTGATACATTTACCACCAGGAATGAACCTAGTTTTGTCTTTAACATGTCAAGTGCTACCCCAATGCAACCTAACCCATGCAAAATGTCAGTCGCAGTTTACAAGACTAATGTATAGACTCCAGTTTCCTTCCACAGGTCTGCCAGATATATCAACCAGGAGACTAGAGACAAAAATCCTGACAAACAGTGTCCTCTGCATCGCAGACCACATCCTCTCCTGAAATGCAGAGCCTTCAGAGAGAAGTAGCTGGAGCACGGCCGGATTTACCACTAGGCAACCTAGGCAATTGCCTAGGGTCCAGCAGTCCTCAGAGGGCCCTCCCAGGGCCGGCGGTGAGACCACCCTTTAAAAATGGGTTGCTACTTATGGGCCAGTGCTATATGCTTGCCTCCCCGGGCTAAAGTCTGCCAGCCAGCCCCTGAAAAGGGGTATATGTTATGCTAAAAAACTATAGTTCTATTGATTTTTTAAGGGAGGGGTCCCAAACCAGTATCTTGCCTAGGGCCCCATGACGGAATTGTCCTTGGATCATGAAACCATTTATGGTTCATTTGAGCGCTCCACCTGCTTCTTGGATAACTGAGGTAATTCTTCAGCTAATACATGCCAACGAGCGCTGACCCCCCGGGATGCATGCTTTTATCAGACCCACACCAATCCATGGTGTCAGACAATGCACTAAAAAGAGCCATTGTAATTCCCGGTAGAAAGCGAGTTCATCAGTGAGCAGCAGTTGAGTGAGAAACTGAAGGAGGAGACACCATCCTGTCATGTAACACTTGAGCTGAGGTCTTGCTCACCAGGAGCTCCTTGCATCTCTTCAGATCTGGGTCAGTTGGAAACAAAGATAAGACATGGCTCTTAAACAGAGCATCAAGCACAGTTGCCAAATTGTAGTGATCCGATTTCAAGGTTTTGATAACTCTTGGATCCTGGCAAAGCGAATAAAGTACTTGATCTACAAGTCTGACATACTTAGCGTAATTGCTTTGTTTAATCTCCTCCTTCAGTTTCTCAAGCTGTTTTTTCAAAAGTCTAATTAAGGGAATCACTTGACTCAAGCTAGCAGTGTCTGAACTCAATTCACAGGTGACTACTTTGAATGGTTTCAGCATTTTGCACAACAAGGAAAGTATTCTCCACTGCGCTTGACTAAAATACATCCCCCCTCCTTTCCCAATGTCATGGCTTGTGGAGTAAGCGTGGATGGCTTTTCGCTTTTCCTCCATCCGCAGAAGCATATACAGGGTAAATTAAATTGCTCTTGCAGCTGCTGCAATCTCCTACACACTGTTGCCAAATGTTAGAAATGTCCAGATATTTTACGGGCCACAGACAGCAACTCATGCACGTCCCTGTCATTTTATAAAAAGCTCTGCACCACTAAATTTACTGTGTGAGCAAATCAGGGAATGTGATGGAATTCACCCAGCTGTAATGCTCTCACAATATTGGTGGTGTTTTTAGAAATAACATATCCTGAGGAGAGTCCAAGCGGGATAAGCCATGTTGCAATGACATCCCTTAGTTTTTGTAACAGATTGTCAGCTGTATGCCTCTTAGTGAAGCCGGTGATATACAGAGTAGCCTGCCTCTGACAAATGTGAGGCACTTGGGTACATGCTGCTGCTGTTCCTGCTGGTGAAAGCTAATCACCAACCCAGTGGACTGTCACAGTCATATAATCTTTAGTTTGCCCAGTTCCTCTTGTCCACATATCTGTGGTTAAGTGTACAGTGGGTAGAATGGCATTTTGCAGCCCAACAACAAAATTTTTACAAACCTTCTGGTAAAGCTTTTTACTGAAATGGTGTCGGGATGGAATTTGGTAACAGGGACACAAGACCTCAAATAACTGTCTAAAGCCAACTGCATTAATAGTGAATATTGGACGCAGATCTAATACTAGCATAGTCGCCTTGACGTCTGTGATCCGCTTTGCGACTGGGTGACAGCTTTCATACTTGCTTCGTCTTCCAAAGGATTGTTTAACAGTCAATTGTTGTAAACTACTAGTAGTCTTCTTCTTGGTCTGCTTCTGGGATGAAGATTCACCCCCAGCAGCAGCAGCAGCAGCAGCAGTGGGGCTAAAGCTCAAGAATTCTTCTGAGGAATCCAGGATAGTGGAGGAGTCATCTAGCCTTAGCAACTTGGATGCAGGACTAAATCCAATCGCTACTGAGGATATTGACGAGGACGGTGTTGTGGGTGTAGACTGCAGGCGTCAGGATGTAGGTTAGAGAAGAGCCCTAGCTGATGACGAACTGCTTGTTATTATTTTTTTCTGATTTTCCCAACACCTTGCCATGAACTCGTGTCAAATGGTGAAACATGTTATGAGATTCCTAGATGGTTACGGTCCATACCTCGACTGACTGTGGCTTTACATACACTACAAATGGCTAGACAACTGTTGTCAGGATTTGGGTAAAAAAATTTCCACACATATGAGGTGGATTTTTTGGTCTTATGTCCAGGCATGACAATGGCCTTGTTCTTATTAAGAACTGCTTCCACAGGCGCAGGACTTAAACAAATAACATCATCCTCATCAATATCCTCATTAGTGCCCTCGTCGGATACACAAATATCCCCTTCATCCTGTTGCAATTCCAAAGTGGCATCCTCAATTGGTGTATCACCAGCTACAATCGGGCTGTCCAGGCACACATCTGCAGAAAGGCCGAAAGGGGCCTTCTTTATGGGTACACTTTCAGAATGGTCACGATTACACATAGCACTTGTGGATGGACTCTCCTCAGGTATTTGTGTAATTTCTGAATCTGAACATACATTTTCCTCTAATGCCTTACTGTGTTCTTCCAGCTCAGCTTTTACACATAAAAGTATTTGGGCACCACTTTTGGAGTCCGAATGACAAGGTCTTGCTTGGTCACGACTGACCTTACAAGAAGAAGCCTCAGTAACAGTTGCAGAACTCGCACTAATAGAGAAAGGTGAAGGCCTCATTCTTTCTTTGCCACTGCGTGTGTAGAATGGCATGTTGACAATTTCATTTTTTTCTGCAGATAATTTTGCCTGTATTACAGCTCTTTTTTTCTTGACCAAGGTAAAAGGTGTTTTTTCACTTTTTTGTTTCCTTGACTTAAAAACACTATGTACTTTTACATAGGCTTTACCAGATGACGTACAGGGATTAGTATCATCATGACTAGTGGCAGCAGCTGCTTGGTGCTCCTGCTCTTCTGTGTACTGCTGTGGATCCATTTTGATAACAGCGTATACTTTGGCAGCAAATTCAGACAAAAAGCCTGCAAGGCCTAGTATTTGTATTTCAGCAATGACAATTAGCAATGGAGCTCTTCTCTTTGGGTCTATATAACACCGTACACTTTGACTGCAAATTCAGAAGAAAAGCCAGCAAAGCCTACTATTTGTATTTCAGCAATGACAATTAGCAATGGAGCTCTTCTCTTTGGGTGTATATAGCACCGTACACTTTGAGTGCAAATTCAGAAGAAAAGTCTGCAAGTCTTAGTATTTGTATTTTTCTGCAACGAGAATTACCAATGGTGCTCTCCTCTTTGTGTGTTACCTATATAACACAGTAGAATTTGACTGCAGAATTACACCAACCCTGCCAGCGCTAGTATTTGTATTTTTCTGCAATGAGAATTACCAATGGAGCTCTCCTCTTTGTGTATTACCTATATAACACAGTAGAATTTTGCCCCCCACATTTAGTCTAGACTACTGCAACCTCCTCCTTACTGGCCTCCCCCTCTCCCATATCGCCCCCCTCCGCTCTGTACTCAATGCAGCTGCAAGACTCATCTTCCTTCACGCTGCTCCTCTTCTGCCGCCCCTCTCTGCCTTACACTGGCTCCTCCTCCCCTACAGAATCCTTTTCAAACTCCTTACCACCACCTACAAAGCTCTCTCCCAGTCTACTGCCCCCTAAATCTCTAACCTCCTCACCATTCACATTCCTGCCCGCTCCCTGCGCTCGGCCAATGACCGTTGCCTCTCCTCCACTCTGATCACCTCTTCCCACTCCAGAATTCAATACTTCTCCCGTGCTACCCCCTTTCACTGGAATGACCTCCCTCGCTCCATCCATCTCTTTCCCACACTGTGCTCCTTCAAAAGGGCACTTAAAACTCACCTGTTCCTCAATGCCTACCAACCATCCACTTAAGCACTCATCCCCTCTGCTCATTTTCCCCTCTCTCCTCTCTCCTCCTGGCCTCTCTTTTCTCTCTTCCTTGCTTCACTGGCTCCCATTTGTGCCTGATTTTGTTTACCCTTCCTTAGGATGTAAGCTCGTATGAGCAGGGCCCTCTTTCCCTCCTGTCTCCATACTGTTTTACCGCTCCGTCTTTACTGCATTTGCCTGCCTGGAGTTTCTGAAGTATTGGTACTTTGTGTTTATTGTTCTGTACTGTTTCATCCTGTATGGTCTACTGTTTGTACTGTGTACGGCGCTGCTGAATTCTTGTGGCAAATAAACAATAAGAATAATAATTTGACTGCAGAATTACACCAACCCTTACAGCACTAATATTTGTATTTTTCTGCAATGAAAATTAGCAATGGAGCTCTTCTGATTGTCACTGTAGACTTTGTGGAACACTGCTACCCCCTCCTCTTTCAATTCTATCTGTCTGACCAACTGCTCTACACAATGTGCTACCCCTTCTGTGTCTCTCTTTCAAATGGTGCTAGATCGCCGTAGAGGGCGGTATTTATAAATTTCAAAACTAGCGAGATGAGAGATCCAAAGAGGTAACGTTGACATTTTGCCTCGTTTTTTATTCCGAATAAGCATGAAAGTACCGAGCCGGACCCACTAGGTTTGGGTGTGCTCTAGTTTTATACACTACATTGAAATCATAGCAGAATGATGCTCTGTTCTTGGAAAAGTCATGCTATGTGATTACTTTTTCTTCTTGTCTCATTTTATTTTTATGTCCAGCACACTCCTACGTTCCTTTTATGAAGCTATAGACTCGTAACATTTGTTCATACTTGAACAGGATGTAGATTTAAATCCAGTATGTCCACTGGGTAGGCACTCTTGCTCCCCTTCCAAACTAATACTGGGCTGTTTCTGATAGTCACTGGTTCCAGTAGTTGGCCAAAGAACCATCCAATTCCATCTTCACATCTTGCACAGTGTTCAAATGTGTTTAAAGAAGCATTTGATCAACACTTGCGTATGGGTCTATCATATGCTATACAAGGAAATGTCTTATTTGAAACAAATGAATCAATTTACATTAAAAAAAATCCATGTGAATTCATATGTAGATGAGATTATTTAGACAAAATGTAACAGTATCACAAGCATACTGTTCACCATATTAAGAAAATAGGAGAACATTCCTGTCCCATCTTTTCCTATTTCATAATCATTCGAACTATACATGAATATGTTTACTTTTAAAACATATCACATAGTTAAGATAAAATTATGGGTTTCTACGATTTCATTTCTAAAAAGTTAACTCTGACAGTATGCCAATTAACTACTCCTTGTGGGAATTAAGATTTTTCATGAAGATAAGCGGTCTCTGTTAGAGTTAAGAACAAATCCAGCTGAAGGATGAAAATTTCCACCTGGGCAAACCATGTTGCAATGCAAAGCGTGCAAATGCAATTATTTTTTTAATGCAAGACAAAAGAATTCCTGCTTTTGAAGATAGTTCAGCATGTATATATATCTTACAGTGTGCATCCCTCCAATCTCTGTTCTCACTTTGTAAATGTATCACTCTGCAGTGAAGCAGTCTGGCTTTGCAAAGGTGCAAAATTGCACCTTCTAGCTGGATTTGCTTTAGACTCTAGATGCAGCCCAGAGTGTTTTAAGATAATTAAACAAGTCAGTCAATTCAAGTGCTGAATAAACAAAATTTTAATAGGGATAAGTATTGTACACAAAGATCATTGCAGCTGTACCTGACTTGTAATCTTATTAATAATATCTACAGAAATAAATTGATTTCCATGAAAGTAAGCCACAGTAAGGGCTTTTATGTGCAACAAACCAAAGCAAATCAGTGGTGCATTAAGCTCAGTATGAATATCAAACAAAATTATATATTGCTTGACTGTGAATTCAGATTAAGGGAAGTAAATATTACTTAATAACACACAATAACTGTGTTGTATTTTACATAGCGTTACATAGGAAATAAAATTACATTAAATTATACACTAGATATAATGAGCTACACATAAAATATGTGTGTATATGTTTAAAATCAATAAGCAGTGATAGTAGTTGTGCTTCATAAGTAATATGGTGGGTGAGTACTATATCAGGTTGCATGGCGTATCTTGCATGAAATCACTATGCACATATACCGAAAAGTGGCCAAACGCATATCCGTCTATAGAGATTTCCATGATTCTGCCATCTACACATCAGGAGGAAAGGGACTTTGTAAATGGTGTTACTTAAGGGCATATTCGCGCACTTGCGAACAGATAAAGACACGTAAAAAGACAAACTTATACCTGTCCAAGCTACATTATTTGCAGGTAATCAGGGTCAGGTAATATAGGGAATTATGATGACGGTCACCAGCAATAGCTAACCGCTTGTGATTGGCAGTTTATGAATGCTTTGCTGATGCTGATAGGTGCACTCTAAGTTAGACATGCACATAGTATGCTTTTGTGTACAAAAAATGTTATTTCCTATGTAAGACGGGAAGTTATTTCTCCTGTATTAGAGAGCTTTTTGACGTTTTCTTGATGCCTAACATTGAATGCAAAACAAATCAAATAGTTTATGTTGAGTCGGGAGTATGTTTTTTTTTTGCTTAAAATACTAATTTTCACAATGCTCATGCACACCAAAAGTGCATTCGCATACATCATACCTGCACTTGTGGCATGCGAATGGCAGTTGGAGTAGGCTGTACACTAGCTTATCTCTTTGCCCAAGTTCCCACTTTTACTTATTCTCACAAATATAAAGCTTTGGATATTTCAGAGTACTGTTAGCAATCTTCACAACACTACTGCGGAACGACTTCATACAGAAAAACAAAGCTGTTTTAGGATCTACTGAACTACCATCTCTGTTCAGCTGTGGGACCAATAGAGATCAACTGTCATTGCTTTTTCAACATCTGTTAAGCTACTCACTGAGCTCAATTGTGATTGCTGTTACCATCTCTTTTTGGCTGCTAGATCCTCTGCAACCAACTGTCAGTGTCCTCCTGGACCTCATTGTGTAAGAGCGGCAGAAACGGCCTACTCCATTAACCAAAACAAGGCTGCGGTAAAGTATCCATTACCTCTTCCATTGCACCGCACAATTATGATCAATTGTGGCTTTCTACTATCTCATTACCTTCTCCAACTAATACACATTCATTCACATCTCTCCATCATGCACCTACTCAATTTACAGTCTCTCCTTTTTAGTGTCACCATACTTCTCTTCAAACTATGTCTCTTGCTCCATAATCCTATTACTGCCGCCTGGATTATAATCTCCCCTTCACTACTTCCCTCCTTGCTAGTCTGTACACATGAACTGTTTCTCTCCTGCACACACCACACTCACAAGCCTACATAAACAAAAAAAAATCTCATACCCACTAATCCTCCTTACATGTTCTCTTTATTACCCTGCTCCTTCTCATGGCTGCTTGTGATATTTCACCTAACCCTGGGCCCTGTACAATCTCCTTTATCTGCTCACGGTCCTCACACCACCCCAAACCCTTTCATCCATCCCGTACTTCCAATCCCACATCCTTATCTACATATCTCTACTACCTTCTCTTTTCTTCTCCTGTGCACTATGGAGCGCCAGATCTGTTTTTAACAAAGTTACATCCATCCATGAGTAATTAATTTCTAAATCCCTCAACCTCCTTGCCATTACAGAAACTTGGCTCTCTCCTATGTAGGACTCTCTCTCAGCCACGCTCCCAGACCCGAAAACAGACAAGGTGGTGGAGTAGGCTTATGCTTTCTCCAAGCTGCACCTTCCAAGTCATACCCTCTGAACCTTCCCACTTATTCTCTTCCTTTAAAGTCCACACTATTCGTCTATTTTATCCTTCCCACATTTGTGTTTCTGTCATTTATCGGCCCCCAGGTCCAGTTTTCCATTGCCTTGACAACTTTGCGGCCTGGTTCACTTTTTTCCTAACCATTGACCTCCCTACTCTCATACTAGACAATTTCAACATTCCCATTGAATGCCTCTTCTGCCACTAAACTTCTTTCACTTGCTTCCTTCTTTGGTCTATCCCAATGGACCTCATCTCCCACCCACTGTGATGGGCACTCCCTTGAACTTGTGTTCTCCGGCTACTGCTCCATATCAAGTTTCTCCAATTTAGCCTTTCCATGCTCCGACCACAACCTCCTTTCCTACAGCCTCACCTTACCTCATGCCCTCTGCCCTGCACCCAAATCCACCTGTACACAACAAAACCTAAGTACTCTTAACCCAATCAACTTCTCATTTTTACTAAAACAACTATTTTCCCAATGACTGCATGGTCCTGTCCTAATCAGGCTGCCTCTTTCTATAACAAACTTCAGTCCTAGACAATGCAGCTCCAGTTACTACATATAGTCTCCGACAATCCAAACCCCAATCATGGCACACCAAACAGACCTGCTACCTGCAAAACTGCTCTTGCATTGCAGAGCGCATCTTGAGGAAATCACGGTCCTATCCCGATTTCCTCCTCTATAAATTCATCCTTTCTTCTTATAGCACTGCCCTTTAAATCGCCAAACATTCTTCAAATCTCTAATATCCACCCATTCTTCTAAACCATGTCACCTCTTTGCCACCTTCAACTCACTTCCCTGCCCCCTGCACCACCATCCCCTTCCTCTCTCACTGCCCATGATTTTGCCAACTATTTCAAAGACAAAATCAACACCATTCAACAAGATATTTCCTCATGCCAAATTTAGCTCACTTCACCCACTCTACCAATCTATACTTACACTCTCCAATCTACCCATAATTCATTCTTGTCAGTAGTTGAAGACGAAGTCACTGCACTCATCTCATCATCTTACCTTACAATCTGTCCCCTTGACCCTATTCCAACACTTCTCATTCAACTTCTTTGCTCCCTCTCCTCCTCTGCATGCCCAACTCTATCTCACCTCTATAACTTGTCTCTCTCCACCGCCACAATTCCATCCTGCTTTAAACATGTGCTCATCTCACCAATTCTTAAGAAACCATCTCTAGATCCAGCCTCTCTCTCCATCTACCATCCTATTTCTCTCCTCCCCTTTGCCTCCAAACTACTTGAGCCATTAGTGTACAAACACCAGTCTCACTTTCTCTCCTCTCATTCCATTCTTGACTCTCTGCAATCAGGCACCTGTCCCCAACATTCCACTGAAACTGCTCTCACAAAAGTGATCAATGATCTACTTACTGCAAAGTCTAAGGCCTAGATTTACTAAGCTGCGGGTTTGAAAAAGTGGGGATATTGCCTATAGCAACCAATCAGATTCTAGCTTTCATTTATTTAGTACCTTCTACAAAATGACAGCTAGAATCTGATTGGTTGCTATAGGCAACAGCCCCACTTTTTCAAACCCGCAGCTTAGTAAATCTAGCCCTAAGTGTCATTTCGCCATAGTCATTCTCCTGGACCTCTCTGCTGCTTTTGACACCGTTGATCACCCGGGCCTGATTCATTAAGGATCTTAACTTGAGAAACTTTTTATTTCAGTCTCCTGGACAAAACCATGTTACAATGCAAGGGGTGCAAATTAGGAATTTGTTTTGCACATAAGTTAAATACTGACTGTTTTTTGACTGGTTGCCTTGAAAAAGCATGTAGCGAAACGCGCGTTGGCATTTACCCTGCTGCTGCAAATATTCACTCCTTGCTACCTGTATTAACCTAACTATCACTCACCCTTGTATGGGTCATTTATTAATCTAAATGTATGTGTGTGTGTATGATTGCCAAATGGCACTACCGCTATTTAGTAGGTGAACTAACAGATATATCAGGTGCTTGATTGGTAGCAGTTCACTAGTGTGTGTATGCAGGACTGCACAAACGGCACTATCAATATTAGTAGGAGAACTACAGACATATCAAGCGCCTGTTTGTTAGCAGTTCAGTAGTATATTACAGGGACAAAGGATTACTAGATTATACAAACTAATCAACATTAGTCAGAGTTCCTTTTAGCCCCAGAAATACTACTTAATAATAACATATATCAATACTCAACTTGGTGTGAGCTTATATAAACATGAGAATATACTTATATAATAAAATGCTCCTTACATCATCAGAGGTTTGAGTCAACATATAAGCTCATTACCTTATAAATTGTGTCAACTATAATCATATGACCATTGGTTCCAATAAAGATAACCTCAGTACACACAGCATACATTTTCAGTTGCAATGGTATCTTAGGTAGTCAAATATAATTAGAAGAGGAGTGACTATTATATACTGATTAGCTTTATATATATTGATAACAAGTAGCAGGGCATAGCAATTTAATTTGCTATTTTACCACACTTTTGCCCCTTCATCAGAATGCCCCCCTGAGTTCTTTACTTATGTTTCTATCACATTCATTTCTTCTGTCTTCTTCTTTTTCTCTTCTGTCTTTTCTTCAGTGTGCTGGCTTCTCCCTGCGCAGCTCCTCACAGATAGTGTCGGGACTTGATTGTTATGGCAACCATTGTGGCATAAACTTGTAGAACTATAGTGGTAGAGATCTTCACCTATAGCAGCCGCCTTTCCCGTAGAGACTGCATATGCTCACAGGTACTCGGATGCCCCCAGGACTTACACTCAGTGTAGTACAAGGTTATGTTCATACGGCAGCGGACAGGTACAGGAGGTAATAAACGGAGTATGGATCATCCAGAGAGTGGCAGAGCACAGGAGGAGATGACAGGTGCTAGCTGGATAAAGGCCACAGGCAAAGGTTCTGAGTCCGGGTACAGGAAGAAGGTCAGGGTCACAGGCAAATGTTCAGAATCCGGGTATAGGCAAAAGGTCAGGGTCACAGGTAAATATTCAGAATCCAGGAACAGGTAGAGGTCATACACGGGAGAACAATTAAAGGTTTAACACCTACACAGCACACAAGCAGGCAGCAGTACTGAGAACAAAACGCTATAATCGGCAGGGAGGCTAAGCCCTCCCTGTCTTAAATACTAGTACTGGCCAATTAGGGCTTTGCCCTGTAACAGTTCTCAGGGGCAGACTAATTAAAAGTGTAGGTTCATTAATCAGCCCGCAGGCTGTATGTACTTAGTGCATGCTCTCGGCTGCCCTCAGTTGCTGGGGCGTGCTAAGAAAATGCTCGACGTCTGGCCGTTGCCCTGACAACGGTCGGGACCGAGAAGCAGGAAGTGACATCCCGGTCGTCATGGAGACGGCCGGGACGCTAGCACTAGGGGGAAGTGAGTCGTGGCGGTGGGCGGTGCAGCTCCTGACATTGATGACGTTACACCAAACAGCCAGCAAGAAGAATGGAGGGCTCTGTCGCCGGCACCAAGTATGCATTTACTGGTAGGTGGAATTTAGCACTTCTCAAGCATGCCCCCCCACCTTGATTGTACTACATTCCACCAGCCCTGGTTGTCTGTAAGGAAGTGGGGCATAAAAGTGGCAGTATATTATGATGGCACATACTGCTCCACTTCCAGCACTGCTTAAGATTTTATTGACTCCTAATGCTATATTTCTTAAGTTTACCCTAGTATATACTAAGTTTTTAATACATTAATTATAAGAGGCTGTGGGCCTGATTTATTACAGAAAGTAAAGCGAATAAATGTGGAACTTTGGAGCTTAGCTTGTATTTCAATTTGTATTTACTTTCCTAGAAATTTGTGTTTTGGGCCTTTTGGCCTAGTGGACTAAAGCCAGTGAAAAGTAATCTGGCGGTTATAAAATCGATTCCTCAATGATAAAACTTTTTTAAATATAATACATGTTTTTCTGCAATTATGTTTTTTTTTTATTTTGTAACCAACGATTAATCATGGATGTTGACATTAGTCATTGCTTTCAGCGAATATTAATGAAATGTCAAGTTATTTCATAAATATTATATATAATATATTATATTTTTCTTTGGTTTTCATAATACCATAAGGGGGATGTAGTCAACATTTCTACCTTCATAATGTCAACATTCAAAATGTCTATACCATTCAAAATATCTACACCATAAAGTCGACAGTGATAATGTCTACACTTATAATGTCGACCAACATATGGTCTATATTTTTATAATGTCTGCATATTGAAAATACCAATATCCATAATGTCTACACATTCAAAATGTCAACATTTAAAAAGTGTACACTTTGACAAATTGCTGGATTCCATGTGGGCTGCCCCCCCCACCCAGGTTTAACCAAGCCCATGATGACAACACAAGGACTCATTCACACCCCTAGGGTGGTGGGTGTGGGGTTTTATTAAATATTTAAATCTATAAATTAATTTTGTCCCTGGTGCACTACAGGTCTCAGCATGCCAAGGATGTTATAAAGTGTTTGGGCTTGCTTGTGCTTGTAGTACTACAAACACCAGAATACCTATGGTTGCCACGGCATGCCCTGGTACCGAGGGTACACTAGGATGTGGGAAGCTATCTGCATGGGGATAGTTAAACCTGGAGGGTTGGAATATGCACTTTTTTTGGTATTGTCTTGAATGTGGAAGATGATGCAATAACAATTTAGGAAGCCTCCAAGTTTACTTTTTCAACCAATGTGAACCTCTCAGAGTACCTTACTGCACACTATGCACTGTCCAACCAATGCCAACACCTTCAGGTACCTTAGCACATGCTACACGCTGCCCAGGCAGTGCCTACAACCTCTATATACTCCGTTGAATGTTAGCAAACTACCAACTGTGCCCTCAGAATTATGCCTTATACATTGTCAATCACCTCAGACTATTCTGATGGGAAAACCTTTCTTTGCATCACATCCAAACAACTTCCTGTGTATTCGCCCATAGACATAAACTCCCAAATTCTCACAATATCTCATCTGCTTTGGTTTCAAGAGCATTAGCACTCCAAAAATATACTGGTAGGTTTGCTATCAAAAATTGTAGGCTGCTATCAAAAATTTTCCCTGGTCTCTACCTCTCTGTGTATATGTGTGAGTGTGTGTCTATATTAGGGAATTTAGACTGTAAGCTCCAATGGGGCAGGGACTGATGTGAATGAGTTCTCTGTACAGCGCTGCAGAATTAGTGGTGCTATATAAATAAATGATGATGATGATGATGATAATGATGATTAGTTCAGGAACCCAACATAGTCATTTCCTTTATTAGCTCCTCTAGGATTGCACAGACATTTGATTGAACTGTAAATTTTACTTATTTTATCATTTCTGCAAGGATTGGTTGAGGAGAATCATAGTCACATTCTGGAGAATCACATGACTGATGAGGAGGTGGGCCATATTTCTCTTTTCTATTAGGAATGCTTGGAGTCTGTGGTTGTGATAGTTGTATTTGTCTTTGCAACGCTGTAAGTCTGCTGAAAAAAATAGATCTCAAGACTGGAAGATATAGTAACTGGTGTGCTTTCTACAAGGGTAAGAGATGTTATCCTTTTCTTGTAGGTGGAAATTTAGTGAGAGGAAGACATTATGATATTATAGAGGCCTTTGGTTGCAAGAAAAATTATCCAGCTATTATCTAACTATGCTTAAGAGGGAAAGATAATGGTATTTTGCAAAGCCAAAGCAATTCTGTGATGAGGCTCTAAAGTAAATGAAAATTAGCTGTTTAAATGTGAAGAAGATACGTAATTCTGAATGTTATATGCCTTATATTCTAATGAGAGTACTTAAATGTTCTCTAGAGGAAATAGGCAAGAGTGCAGTTCTAATGTAAACAATATTAGGTAATAGTTTTTACTCAGGTAATTGTTTTTGTGAACAGCAAGATGAGAGAGGAGAGGAACCTCTCAGTTGCCTCCTCTTTGTTAGATTTGAAAGACTGAGCATTATTGTATTTGTAGTATGAGGAGATCTCCAGGTGATATTATCATGTCATCCTATATGTAGGCTGGAGATCTAATGTAAGGGCAAAATTGGGTCTGTTGGTGGGATCTTTGTGGCCACTTGGCTTGTTATATGGATGCTATACACATGAGTTCCTGACTTGCGGGTCTGATGAGATGACAGATGTTGTACTATTAGCTGGGAGCCCCAGAGTGGTGATATGACTAAGACAGTGAGAGTTGGAGATATTTTTCTTCTTTCTTGATGACCAAATGGACTACTAGTCGATAGTGGTGTGCTTTGAGGACAGTAGACCTCGGGAAGTCCCAGATTACTGAACTGATTACTGATAGGTCCTTATTTGTCACTTTTGGTGCAGATGACTTCTCCTGTGACTTCAGTAATAGAGAGGGGCTAATGAGGAGGTAGAAATGGGATGCTGGATGGAGGAGAGGAGTTTTAATTGAAGTGTGGTGAAAAATAGTTTGAAACGTAGAAAAGGTAAATTTGGCAGGTGAAAGGTAAATTGAGAGACGTAGATGAATGTGAATTAGCTGGAATAGTTATTAAGAGAGAGATAAAGCAATTAATCATCTTCAGTGAAGAAGGTTGAGTCTCCATTGTTCTTTTTGTTTTTTTACAAACTTTTATTTGTAAATTTTTGGCACGCAATAAACAGACATTTGACACTGTCCCAAGAGGGTATAGATAAGTTACATCAAAAATTATAAATTGGAGAAAAAAAACAACAACCCAAGTGGTGCATTTACACAGAGATGTAAAAGAGTGTGACATTGTATATGGTAGTGAGAAAGCAAGGTAAGAAGGGAAAGAGGAAAATAGAAAATAAAGGGGGGGGGGGGTTGAGTTGAGACCAAACCTGGGGTTCCTGAACACCAGGGCAAGACAGAGTGGAGCATTATGCGGCATCCAAATTAGACAGCGCTATTCACAGAAAGAGAGTCAATATATTCTAATTTAGGTCATTTTGTGGGTTGGTAAATAACCCAGTCACAGTTTTGGGAGAATTTATGAGTCTTCTTACTGAGATATGCTGACATTTTTTCCATGGACGCTAAGTACCAGATTTTATTGAGAAGCTGCTGTCTAGAAGGGGAAACCGGTTTATTCCAATGTTTCGCAACTAGAGATCTGGCCGTGTTGAGAATCTGAACAGACAGCTTCTCTGAGTATTTGTCCAGGACCCCAATAGGGGAACCAAGGAGAAAAGACCATGGGCACATGGTGACATCACTAATCATAGCAGCCACGTCATCCCAGTAGGTAGCTATCCCCGGGCAACACCACCAGATGTGGAGGAAGGGCCCTTGTCCCCACAGCCCCTCAAACACAAGTCAGAAGTGGACCCTTAGATTTTTTTCAGCTGGGTAAGAACCAGGTACCAGTGGAAATATATTTTGTAGACATTTTCCTAGACAAGGGATGAGATGGAAATCTTAGAGACCCTCTCTCTAATTGTCACCCAAGTATTCTCATCTGGCGGTCTGCCCAGGTCAACCTTCCACTGGAGTTCATGGATGGGGGTGTTGGGTTGCTTGGAGGAGGTGAGAAGATTATATAAAATAGAGATCATTCCTCTTTGCAAAGGAGATTGTACACATAGAGATTAAAGGGGAGTGAAATGTCTTGTTATATTAAGCTTAGGAAGGTAGTTGACTTAGTGTCTTACCTGGAGGTAAGTGAACGGTCTAATAGCAGGGAAGTCAAATTTCTGCCGCAGCAGCGGCATTGAAGTGCATTGGTCCGCATCCAAAACATCCATCACCATCTTGATACTCTTCTCTTGCCATACCTTAAATCTAGAGAGGCATTGCCCTGGGGAAATGATTGTCCCAGAGAGGCATTATGGGGGAATGGGTTAAGGTGGTCTGAAAATGGATCTTTCAGTAGTGCAATATCTGACAGGAGAAGAAGGCAACTGGGTGAGATCTCAGTAAGAGAGGCCTGTCACCCATTGATACTAGCAATGTTGAACCCAAGGACAGTGTGAGGCAGCAGAAGAACTCCAGATCAATTCACTGAGGGCCCTGGCTTTTTGTAAACTATGCCACAGCTTGGATCAGGTGGATTCAAACGGATGCCCGGAAAGCCCCTGCTAGCACTAACCGTCGTCCTTCACAAAGTGGAAAAGCTAGTGCGTGGAGGTTTATGCTGCCATACAACCTGAGAGAACCAGCGGTGTGTTTGGATTATGGTGGACCTAGGCACTTGTAACGGCAGAGTCTGGAATAGATAAAGCAAGCGGGACAGGATATTCATCTTAAGGACTACTATCCTACCCAGCCAAGAGATGACTAGTATTTGCCACCTGAGCAGATCCATCTTAATTGTTTTGATTATGGTTGGAAAGTTCTCCGCATATAAAGAGTCATAATGGGAAGTAATAGAAACACCTAAATATTTTAAATTGGACTGTAACCAGAAGCTAAAGTTGCTTTTAAGGAGCTCTAGAGTCAGGGCTGGCATAAGGAGAGTGAGGGATTCAGTCTTAGAGATGTACACCTTGTAACAAGAGATGGATCCATAAGTAGCGAGGGTAGCAAACAGGTTTTGCAATGAAGGGTGGGAGAAAGTTAGCATAAGGAGGATGTCATTTGCAAATAACAAAGTTTATTATCATAGGAGCCAACTGGGACACCTTTGATATCCATGGAGGAGCAAATTTTGGCCGCCAGAGGCTTGATCACAAGTGCAAAGATCGGGGGGAAGAGAACACATCATGAACCAAAACCCTAGCAGAGCGAATAAAATATAAAGCCTGGCTGTCCTGAAGAAAGGTGTCACCAAGCCCAAATTTCCGAGGAGTTTTCAGAATAAAGAGCCAGCTAGTTCGGTCAAAGGCCTTCTCTGCATCCAGAGAAAGCACTACGGCTGGGGTCTTAGTAAAGTTGATACAATGAATGAGACTAACTATTCTTCTGGTGTTATCACGCGGCTAACAGCCCAGTGTGAAGCCCACCTGGTCCTTATGGAGAAGGTGGGGCAACACAGCATTAAGACGGTCAGTAAGGGCTTTCACATAGATCTTGACATCTATGTTTAAAAGTTAAATGGGCCTATAGTGAACACAGTCCGACAGATCTTTGCCCTCCTTGGGGATGACAATTATACAGGCCTTGAGGGCTTCCTTTTAAAAAAAAGCCTGCTTTTAACACATATTTAAACAAGTCAACAAGATAAGGCAAAAGAAGCTTGCTAGATGTCTTATAATACATAGCTGTGAAACCATCTGGGCCCAGTGCCTTGTTCGCTTTCAGGCTTTTGATGACCCTAGAGATTTCCGGAATTCTGCCCATAGTTGTTTAAGTGCAAAAGTTTAGGTAAGCAGCATTGAGAAACAAAAGTTTTGGAGGCCTCTACTGATGGCTGGGTGTGACCGTTAGACTGAGATATATTAGAAACCTCTAAAATCCTCTGTTTTCTGATTTGGATCTTGAGTAAGACCACCAGCTTGAGATTTGATATGGAGTACATTGCTTTGGAAGAGTTTAGTTCAGAGCCTAATGTCAGGTGTTGTCCCGCCGTCTCTCCGGGACGGTCGCCTGTACATTCTCCCTGTGTCTGGTAACCACACGCGGAACATCTTGATGGCCGGCCCGGGCCTCTGCGCATGCGCGTCCCATTGCTAGGCAACAGGATGCTACTATGAACCTACGGCGGCGGGTGATGACAGCGCCGTTGCCCCCTCCCTGTTCATTGGCAGCCCAGACTTTATAAGGCAGCTTCTGTCTTTATGGGTTCTATCTAAACTCACTACTCGCCTAGAGAGCTCAAGTAATGTTTAAGTCCTCACTTTTTTAGCATAAACAGCCGTTCTTATCAAGCTACCCTGAATCACGGCTTTCTGGGTGCCGCAGAGGAGCATGGGAGAAATAGAGGAATCGACGTTAGTTGTGTAATAGTGGCGGCATTCTGTGTCTATCTGCGATTTAAGCTGTGGGTTAAGGAGGATTCTATCATTTAGGCACCATACTTCCTAGCACATGGTCGGACCATGGCCCGGCAGTGGTTTCCTCCCAGTCTGGACCCATAACGTCTACCACAGCCTTGCCATGGTCTGACCATGTGCTAGGAAGTATATCAACATCAAGAATATGTTGAGCTATGTCAATGCACAGGAAGATAATGTCCAACTCCGTGTGCACTCCGTGGACCAGTGAATAGAAGGTGAATTTTTTCGCAGTGGGCTCCCTAACTCGCCCTGCATCAAACAAGAGGTGTTTAGAGAGAAGGAGTTTCAAGGTTTTTGAGCTGGTTTCACTAATCTGACGGGTTGATTGGGGGAAGGTGTGGATGTATCCAGGGGATTTACTAGGGTAGCATTAAAGTTACCCGCCAATAACACTCTGCCAACACGGTGCAGGGATGAGAGGTCACCAATAGAATGGAAAAATTGAGCTTGGTTCATATTGGGAACATAAACATTGAGTAATGTGTAGGGAACGTTGTTCAGTTCACCTGTCAGAAGGAGATGGCGCCCCTCTTGATCCCCAATTTCCATGAAGAGTGTGCATGTAAGATGTTTAGCCATAAGAATGGCGACCCTCTTTTTCCTACATATAGGGTCACAGGCGTAGTATGAACAAGACTAGTCTTTAGATTTAAGTTCAGGAAGGCGGGAGCCAGAAAAATGAGTCCCCTGTAAGAACACTATGTCGCCCCTCAGCTATCTAATAGTATGAAACAAAATTGAACTCTTCTCAGGGCAATTCAGCACTTTCACATTAACTGTTACAATTTTAATAGTCATGGGAGCAGGCCAGCAGGAGCACTTCTCGAAGTTTTGTGTTGGGCACAGATAGTGCAAGCCGCATTAAATTTAGAAATGTCAGTATGGACAGTAGGCCACCAGAACCGGTGACAAAGTAATGCTTTGGTTTCTTCACCCCGGCATGTCCACCAATTTAACGTTTTGAGCCGTAAGTGGGGCTCCATAAAAAGATCATCCGGGTGGAGTATTGCTGGTCTCGGTTCTGGTGAGAGCTACAATATTAGAGGGGTTGATGATACATTGAGGCGCCAACAAGTGTTCTTGGAACACAACAGTTTAATAAAGGAAGGTAATACACTCACTTTAAAACGATGTATCATGCACATAGGAAATTTTACAGCTGCTCCTCATTACAAAAGTGAAATATCCAACCCATCAGGGAATAATCTTCTCAGTTACTTATTTCAAGTTGATCCTCTTTATCTCTCTATCAGACATGCAGGATACATGGTGGTCAGAATGGTAAGGACAGTATACATGTAGGAGGGCCATAATGAACTTTGACATAGTTTAGTATCTGTATAAGAGCACAAGTAGATACACTGAAAATATGATTTAGTATCAATAAAAGTCAATCAATAGCAATATGGTGAATAAAAGAATAATTTAATACTTAAAACACCAATTCTATAACAATTAAATGTATTTCAAATACATTGCTATTTTGCAGTCTACCACATACTTGCCAACTTTAATTTTTTTATTTCCTCGAGATCCCAGAAGGGGGTTGTGGTGGGAGGGCGTAAGGGGGCAGACGTAGTAAATTGATGTCACTTTGGTCCTGCCCCCACAATCAGGGCCGCCATCAGGGGGGTACAGCCAGAACTGCTGTGAAGGGCCCGGACAGACTAGGGGGCCCGGACAGACCTCTCCATCTGTCAGGACTCCCTGGACTGTCCGGGACCCTCAGTCACCGACCATGCTGCCCCTTTTTCCTCTATTTAACAACCAAACCGCAGTAGTACTTCAAATCCTCCAATAAACTAGTAGTGCAATGTGGATTTAAAACTTTAATAAGCTTTTTATTAACGTTTTAAATCCACATTGCACTACCAGTTTTTTGGAGGATTTGAAGTACTACTGCGGTTTGGTTGTTATATATTGTTTATTTTACGGGGACGCAGACCCCGTGCAGTAACCATCTCGTCCTTCTCCATAATGTGCCCCAAAAGATATTCTGTTGTTTTTAGACCTTTTTTCCTCTAACCTTCTTCTCTGCGATGCTGCAGCTCCATCTCTCAGGCTCTGATACAATAGGAGCGCTGCACTGTGATGTCATCACTGCGAGCCGCGCTCCCAGAGCCTAGGGGACCTTAACTGTGCAGGGAGAGGGAGAGAGGAACATTAACTGTGGAGGGAGGGGGGAGGGGGAGAGGGAGAGCCTGGGGAACCTTAAATGTGGAGGGAGGGGAGGGAGACCCTGGGTGACCTTAACTGTGGAGGAGGGGAAGGGGACCTTAACTGTGGAGGGGCAGGAGAGTGAGAGGGGGACCTTAGCTGTGGAGGGGGGGAGGGAGATCTTAACTGTGATTGAGGGGGAGAGGGGGACCTTAACTGTGGAGGGGGGAGAGGGGGTCCTTAACAGTGGAGGGGGGCATTAACTGTGGGGGGGAGAGGGGGACATTAACTGTGGGAGGGAGGAGGACATTAACTGTGATTAAGGGGGGGAGGGGGACATAAACTGTGATTGAGGGGGGAGAGGGGGACATTAACTGTGATTGCGGGGAGGGGAAAGGGGGACATTTGCTGTGATTGCGGGGAGGGGAGAGGGGGACATTTACTGAATGTGCTGTGATGAGGGTGTCACGGGCACTAGGAGTTGCTACCCGAGTTTCACCAGATGGAACTCTGCTAGAGAGGCGGGGATATGGCACGCACCTCAAAGCAGGCAGGTGAATGATAGGAGCGACACAACAGCAGGAGAGTAGAGATAGTCTGAGGAAGTCAATGACTTGGAGCTGTAAACTGGAGACTGAAGATAATGTAGACACGAGGAGTGGACGTGGATCGGTGATGGTAAGTAGAGGAGGAGTCAGTGGTCTGCGTACAGCAAGTTGTACCACTGTTGTGATGGGAAGAATAGAATTGGTGCAGGTAGGTAGCAGGGTAGTCGGTGGTCTGCGTGCAGCAAGTTGTACCACCGCTATGGTGAGGAGACGGGTCCAGGTGTAGGTAGGTAATAGGAGAGTCAGTGGTCTGCATATAGCAAGTTTTACCACCGCTGTGATAGGAGGACTTGTCCAGGTGCGGGTAGGTAGCAGGGAAGTCAGTGGTCTGCGTGCAGCAAGTTGTACCACTGCTGTGTGAAGGAGTGAGGACTTGTCCAGATGCAGGAGAGTGAAGTTGAAAGGCAAACTGTGGCTGTATGGGAACAGCGCGAGTAGAGCAATGTCTTGAGAGGCAGGGATGGAAGGCACAATGAATAGTCTGTATAAAGTAGGTGCCTTGCAGTGAGGAGAAGCTGGTCACAGCAGATATGCACAATGATGCCAAGTAGTAGCGTGAGGAGATAACGAGCTTGAGTGAAAGCTTGTCCTAAATGAAGCAATGCGGTAACACAGTCTATATGGGTACCTGTACCCTGTGCAGCAAACAACAATGGATGCAACTGGTATGTGAGCAAAATAGGCAATAGTCAATAGTCAGTAGAGCATACCCAGTTGTGTAGATCCGGAATCAGCTGAGAAGTGAAGCATTGTAGCGGTATGGGAACCACCGCTGAGTTGAGCAGGGGAGCAGCGTGGAAGCTGTAACCCGATCAGCAGAGTGCCAGCGTTGGAGCGGTAAGAGAACCGCTGCTGAGTGGAGCCGGGAGCAGCGTGGAAGCTGTGACACGATCAGCGGGGTGATAGCGTTGTAGCGGTGTGGGAACCGCCGCTGAGTTGAGCAGGGGAGCAGCGTGGAAGCTGTAGTCTGAGAAAGCTGCACACAGTCTGGAAACTGTACAAACGAGTAAAGCTGGAAGCAGTTTGGGATCTGCACACACCTATAGAAGTTCACTGGGAATGAGACTTCAAGATCAGGCCCCTACCTAGGGTTGCAGGTGCCTCTAATAGGGTGAGGTGATTGATCTGTCAATCACCTCCATGGACAGGTGAAGTTAATAGCGGGTCCTGCGCATGCGCAGATGGCAGGATAGCGAGCGGCCACGATTCCACACAGGTGTAGGTAGAAAAGATGGAGGACCTCGCACCAGTGTAGAGGCACTCACGGTCCAGTGAGTGACAGAGGGATAAGGGGCATATGTACTGTGATGAGGGATAGGGGGTGCATGTATGGCAAAGAGGGAGGGGGGCACATGTATGGGAAGGGGGGTCATGCCAGATTAATTAATACTGGGCCCCACAGTTTCTGTTGGCAGCCCTGCCCACAATGAAGCAACATTCTGTCATGGGGCAGGGCCAAAATGAAGCTATTCCCTGTGAATTTACTTCCCTAGTAAGTGGGCAGGATGTGGGAGAATTATCTGCTTTCCCCGGGACCGGGAGACCAACCCGGAATTTGGGAGGCTTCCAAACATTCTGGGAGAGTTGGCAAGTATAACCTACTAACAATTTATTATAAAGCTGCTCTAATGTCTCTTTCTAATCAACTAAGGCCCTAAACTACGATAAAGGAAAAGTAATAATATAAGCATTTAAGCAAAAAGCGAATGTACACAAAACTATTATGAACTTGAGATAAACCTCTGACTTGGTGAGATCATTCATTCTGAAGTTGAGTTACATTTATGTGAGAGTGAATCAATCAACTTTATGACTGCTATAAATTATTTCTATGGTAAATTAATCCTAAATCTAGATGGTTGTACGAACTGGGTGGCATTAATTTGGGGACTATCTTTTGTGCTACCTAGCTGCTCAGACTGCATATGTGTATTCCAGTGAATACACAAATCTGTAAGGTTTTTGTGTCTATGTAATTTCAAAGCTTTTTGTAAAGATAAAATATTTATGATTTGAAATTGAGAAACATAGAATTTGACAGCAGGTGTGAACCACGTGGCCTATCTAGTTTCCTCTAAGTTTGAAATCAGCTACTGTCCTTTTATTCCTTGACAATAATAACAAGCAACCCTACATGCACATCTAGCAAGATGAAATAAAAGGTGGCATGGTCAACGGAGCTGAAGCAGTGTTGGAGAAGAGGAATGAGATAAGAAAATCCCTTCCTTGTGACCATACTCTACCTATACAGTCCATATTACATAAAGTTCTATAGTAGATTCTAGCAAGTGCTTAGAGGTTTTAAACAACGCAGTATACATTGAGCTCAATTGACCTCCACATTAAAATGGTTAATTATATGCAAATGCCTCTCTAGCTCTGGCTTTCAGAGTCTTCTATTTTTGGGAACACATATACTTATAGAAAATATCACCCCCTTTTGTATATTGTACAAGTGGGTAAATGCAATAGAGAAAGGGGTCCATATTTATTTGCAGCTTGAAAACACAAAGCCCCCTCTTTACCCATACCCTGATGCAGTGTGTGTATTGTAATAGTTAATGAATGTATTTTTTGGTGGTGTACTACTGGTCTCTGCAAGCCCTGCAAGCGGTAAACTGCTTGGATGTATTGGTGTAAAAGAACTACAAGAGCCCAGACATGTGGGGCCTGTATGACACTGTGACAAAGTCCTTTATTTAAAAAAAGAAAGCATTACTTGACACATATGCTCTTTAACCCCTGTATTGCTCACTTACATTACTCTTCTTAATTCCATGCTTGTAAACATAGGGTTAAAACAAATATCTTCTCCTTATGAGAGTTGTGCTTCCACACAGATAAGTGGCCTGTCAGTTTATATTTAATACAGTGACTTTACTTTGATTGGTCAGCACTATGGCAAAGACACTGGGCCTGATTCATTAAGGATCTTATCTTCAGAAACTTCTTATTTCAGTCTCCTGGACAAAACCATGTTACAATGCAAGGGGTGCAAATTAGTATTTTGTTTTGCACATAAGTTAAATACTGACTGTTTATTCATGTAGCACACAAATACCAACTTTAAATTTCAGTGTACAAATAAGCTATCAAGTAGTTGTGTGCTACATGAAAAAACAGTCAGTATTTAACTTATGTGCAAAATAGAATTCTAATTTGCACCCCTTGCATTGTAACATGGTTTTGTCCAGAAGACTTAAATAAGAAGTTTCTTAAGTTAAGATCATTAATGAATCAGGCCCACTGTCTGTAGAATGGTAGTAAAGTTCATTTGAAGAAAGTGGGCATTCCCTTTACTATGCATTAAAGGACAGTAATATTTCTCTCAACACTTGTGACATTCCTTTCTTTTTTTACATGCTGGTAACTTTTTGTCAAAATGCCTTTCACTCCTCAAAAACAATAACTCTCCTAAAACTTATTTTTTATTTAATTTATTTTAAATAATGTTTACACAGTTACTATAAAAGCAAGTGAAATGTTTATTTCAATAAAGTATTAAACTGTGATTTAAAAATTGCTTGTAAAATATGATTGGGCAATTTTCTATTTATTCCAATTGTTACTGTATCCTTGGTCTTGATTTATTAAGGAAAGTAAGGCAAAAATTTAGTACGTTTTCTCCTGAACAAAACCATGTTGCAAGGCAAGGGGTGCAAATTAGTTTATTATTTTGTGCATAAGGATAATGCTTATGTTAGACACTAATATGTTCTAATAAAACTAACAATTTTAAAAAGCAATAGTAGGGAAAACTATAAAATGTAAAGATTTCCATGACACAATTAATGGTGATACTTTAAGCATTTCAAATTTAATTGAAATTTACTCAATGAATGATAGTTTTAATGTTTATGCTATTACTTTGTCACAATGGTGAAGACAAGGGAGCTGTCTGAGAGCATCAGAAGTGCCATTTCCAAAGGTTGTGACATCATAGTTCCAACAGTGTGCAATGTTATGAAGAAGTTTGCTTCTCATGGAACTGTGCAGAACCTTTCGTGAAAAATGGGGGAAAGAGGAAAATCGATGAGAAAAGTCTTCAAAAGTTGGTATAACTGTGGAAAAAACATGATGTAAAACATTTAAAGAGTTCTAGACTGACCGGAAACAATCTGAAGTGGGGGTTTCAACCCATGCAACTTACTTTACATTAAACCAAAAAAGGCTTTATAGACAAAGTTGAAGAACATGGGTCCTTTTTATCAATATATTTGAAGTGTGATGTTACGCTATTAGTTGTCAAGACAACTAAATAAAATAGGTATAAGTTGGGTGGTCAGTGCTGCTGTATGTCCTGTATGTTGCTGCCACTAGGGAAATGTAAGGGGTAAATTCCATAAAGACTCCCAAAAAGAGTAAAGATATAACTGATTAATCCCAAGATGTAATAAATATGAATGTGAGAGCAGATTTATGGTAAATATTAGTTTATTTAAATAAAAAATGTTAAAAATTACAATATTACATATATATAGAGAATACCAGAAATGCTACATCCAATATGGTAAAATGTAAAAAGATATCAAAACACCAAAGTAGAAAAAACATCACTCAATAACAATAGTTCTGGCCAAAACATATGATTATGAATGGCAAATCCTTAGTGTGGTGAACTCTCCATGTCCAATCCTTAGCATACTACTGTCCGTGTCTGAAAAATGTTAACATGAGAATAGAACAAGTCAAAATCCAAAAGATATCCATAAGTTCCAAACTGTCATATAAAGCAGAATGAGACAAGTCAGTTAATGTGTAGGGAACAGCACTAATACTGCTCTATGGGGGGGAATGCACACAATTACCATTAGTACGGTAATTGCTGCACATTATTATTGTTACTACGGTAATTTCAATGCTGACTTTTGCTCACAGCTCACTGAGCTGTGAGCAGATGTCTGCAGAGAAATTACCATACTAACAGTAATTGTGCGCATCCCGTGTTGTTCTAAAGAACAGCGCTGGAAATTGAATTTCCCTTCACTTGCTAGTTCCTCTGCAGCAGTGGTAGTAGACTTAGTTCAAATCTCCGATCTTTAAGTAAAATAAACTCATGTTTTGTATTCACAGGACTTAAGATAATCCACTTCCCCAATTAGATAGTTGGTTCATTTCAAGGTGTCCTCTCAACTTCCCATGGACTGTAAGGTGGCTTGTGCCAAAAACACAGTGAAGGGAAGTAACTCCAGATGTCGTGAAGACTCACACATGCCGGCATCCAGCTGTCAGCTAATAAATAACTCCTCTGCACGACAAGCAAAGTGAATTAGATAATAAAGATTCATAAGTCGTTTTCACCTGTTGAAGAAACTTAGGAAAACAGTTAAAACAGGTAAATCAAGTAAATACAAACGCATTTCACCCCTATGTCCATGGGGCTTCTTCAGGGATAAGATGTGTGTACTGAATAGTCCAGTCAATTGGTTGCCATTTCACAAGCAGCAATGGACATAATGCCACCCATAAATCAACTGATTGGTGCACAAATTAAGAGGGTGTTCCCAAGCCATGATTTCAGTATCAGGCAAATATGAAAGATCAACAGACCTCTTAATTTAAAATAATTCAAACAAAACAGTTTTCATACTAAAATGGTAATAAATAAGGATAGGTGATGCGATATAGAGATGATATGTAATAACATCAAAATCATAGTCACATTTGTATAATAATTGCATCAGTATGGTTGTAAAGCAAATCAGATATTTTGCTTTATAGGTACAGTAAAGCAAATTCCACAGTAAAATAAATTTAAAATAAATAATGTTAAGTGATTTGAAGATGGTATGCAATGAAATCCAAATCATAGTCACATATGTATAACAATTGCAGCAGTATTGTTATAAATCAGATCTGTAATATTGTTTAAAGAGGTACAATACTTTAAATCTGCCTTATTCTTTAAGGCCTGTTTTCCATGGTTAGTCAAATTAGTTTTACCTCTAGGTTTCTAATCACCACACAAATCTTTTTTCACTATCTCATAGAAAACATCTAAGTGACTCCCCTTAGGTAAAGGGTAAAACTTAGAATTGTTTTAAGTCAGATTTAGATGTACATGATTCTTAATAATAGCATTTTCCTTTTTAGAAAAGTCTTTTTAGAGTCAGTTTGCTAACAAACATATTTAAGTCTATTAATAATTGAAATGTATTGAATAATTGTATTGGTGCGAAAGAATAAGCTTTGTTCAATAGTGACATCTCAGGTTTTGATATTTAGCTATATGGAAGAATAAATATGTCATATGAACATGGATCCTTTAGTTTGGGTGTGTATGGCATCAATTTTGAATTTCTTAGTCCCACCCCTTTTCCCTCTTCTTTTTGGAATCTTCCTCTATGCTACTCTCAATATTCCTTTCAAAGCTGTTTTTCTGATTGTCTCTGGGAGGGGGTGGGGTGGAGTTAAAAATTATCATCCTTAAACTAAAGGGGTAAATCTATTCTTTGTAATTTATATTTCTTGAAAAGGGGAATTCAATTTTTTCACTTTCATTCTCTGTTTATATTGAATTCTATTTCAATATGATTATTCAAGTTTTTTTTTACTCATAATTATTAGTTCTAGGCTCCATTACATAGTTTTGAATATATTTATGAGCCTTGTAATACACATTATGTAACCTCTAGAGAAAATGTGAAAGGGCTGATAGGGACATATTCTAAGGTATTACTCTACTGTTGGAGTCTGGGTAAAATGAGCTTCACTACATGAGAACCTAAGGAACACCCTTTGGACACAGTGGCTGTTTTTTGAATATCAAGGACTCCAGAGAGTATACAGATAAGCAGTTCTTTATACTTTTTAAATATGTACATTTATTTATAGTATTATTGTTAAAAAAAAATAAAAATCTGCACTATGTAGTTTACTCTGCTCATTTTGTTTATTGTTGTGACAATGAGCAAGAAAGAACCAGATTTGACCATTACTGATAAACCTGAGTTAATTTATATATGTTATGGGTTATGTTATGGATTTAGTTACCACATTTGAGCACTTTATTGCACATATATAGTATTAAATACTACACAATCAGGCGCCTATACTTTTCTTTATTTTACTGTATATAAATTTCTACAGCCTGCAGGAACAATTAGAGTTCTAAAGTCTGCCTGTTGCTTGGTTATTTTCTAGAAAGTATGAACATTGGTTTATATAGAATTTAACAATGAATACTGCACTTACGTGAAACACCATTCCTTTATCTATCTCTCTATCTATCTATCTATCTATCTATTGATAATTATTCTGAGATTTTTTAATTTATCACATTCTGTGTGGCTTGGAGCAATTGTTTCAATACCAATTCCACAAATTTGATGCAGCCTGAGAAAAATCATGTAAATAGGAATGGGAGTAAGTAATGAGTATGGATGAGATATGCAGATCTTGTGCAAAACAGAGGTGTCAAATTGGGAGATATTTTGAGACAAGTGAGGAGATGAATATTAGTGCAGTTTTGTTGATGGCCTTGTATGTTAGTAGAATAATTTTATATTGGATTCAGTGAAAACAGGCAACCAATGTAGAGACTAACATAGTGGTTCAACAATGGAAGAACAATTAGCAAGGAAAATCAATCTAGTTGCTTCATGCAAAATAGATTGCAGGTGTGATTTAGGGAAGACCAGTAAGGAGGGAATTACAATAGTCACTGCGGGAGATAACGAGTTCGTGAATCAAAGCTTTGCAGTGTCTTATGTGAATTATGTACATATTCTAGAAATGCATTTTAGATGCAATTACTCCAAGCCATGATTTAAATATAGAGTCGAATTGAGGATCAAAAGAGTGCTCTGAGTTAATGATCACACTTAGGCAACAAGTTTGTGGTGTGCAATTTATTGTCATGTTGTCAACAGAAATAGAAATGTCAGGTGGGTAACAATTCCAAACAAGTTATGTATACTGAAATTAATTATAACGTACATTTTGCATTTCAAATACTCTTTGATAAACATTAACTTTTAAAGCCTAGAGAATAAGAATATATAGTAACAATTGCATCTACCATGCAGAAAATTAGGAATTTTATTTGGAAGTTGATCAATACTGAAAATAGGGACATTTCAATGGACAAAGCTTTCCAGAGAAATTTCTTTAAAATATAGGACTGTCTATGGAAATTAGGAACATTTGACAAATATGTTATAATAGTAAGGTGGCTTTCAAACATCTCAGAAATGAATGAGTTATTAAGATGATATCCTTAAGGGAAATTGAATATGTACCAAAGGGATAAAACAGATAGCTCAGATATTGCCTGCTGTTTCTAGTCTGGTGTTGTAACATGTATTGCCCAGATCAAAGTGTAAGCTCATCTTTTATTATAAATTCCTTTATGCATTTTTTTTATCATTCCACACACCACTTCATTGAGCATGTATGAAAATACCCTTTTCAAGATTTGGAATGACAGCAGAGACAACATGTTGGGAAATGTGTGAGATAGTTTTCCACTTAGAAGATTATTATTTTTTTCCTTCCAATTCCCTGCTGTCTGGACCTCATGCATAATTTGTCTGAATGTTCAAATCTTGTCACACAGTATATTCAGATAGAACTGTTATCTATTGATGAAATTTTACCTTTGAGTAGCATTTGTAAGTTTCTACCTAAATCATTGGTATGTGTCTAGTTGTGCACTTAAAGTTTATGGAGGATTTAAGTATATTTTTATTTATTTATGTATTTATGTATTGCATGAAAAACATTTTTGATACAATTATCACATACTCTGCCAAATTAATTTATCTGTTTACTGGTCAATCAAGGTATTAGTCAAACACTATCTTTTAAACAAGGGTTATCTTTTGTTATTTGTATAATTTGACATCTCATGTAGACAGCAATTGGGAACATATGTCATATGTCATACTATTCAACAAACCCTTTCTGTCTATTATTGTCAGATTGTCTTGCCAAACCTATGAGAGGTATTCTAAGCATAAAACTAAGGTCATTAAGCAAATTATGCTGTTGACATGCTACTTTTATCGCAGCTGCAGATCACTCCCTTCCAAGTTTCTTACAAGATTCCATCAGATTTGGAAATTTTTCTATGCTCAAAAAAAATTGGCCTAAAACAATTATATTTCCAATTCAACATGAAATACTTCTGGAAGCAATGCATCAACATCCCTTAAAATTAATACAAAAATCTAATTATCCAGGCTATCCAATTATCCAATTTGGATAACCAATAACATGTCAGATTCGGTGGCACTTAATATTCATCCAGTTATTGATTATCTAAAATAAAAAAACACACATGGGAAAAAAACTCACTATGTCAGGAAGGGTTTATTTATTGAAGATTAGAGTCCACCCTATTTTTTTGCCCCAATATATCTTCTTGTAGAAAAACAATCCCAGAGCATAACCTTTCTGCTCTGGGAAAAAAGGGCAAGGATTAAAATCAACACTTTTGTAGAACCAAAGCTACAGGTCGTTTATCAATTCCTAATTTTAAGTTACATTATTTAGTAACATAATTATCATTCTTGACAAATGTTTTAGAAATTATCCAGGGGACACTGTGAGAAACATCCTGGTTGAGCAGATGGATCCATCATATACCTTTCTACAAATACTGATAGGTGGGATGCTATCAAGAAATGCTGCCCAATTGTCAAGCAGGCAATCAAAGTTTGCAACTTGGCTCATAAAATCTAAGTTGGGATGAGTATTAACCCAAATGTTACTATATGGAAGAACAGATCATTTAAATTGTTAAATTGAAAAGGGCAAAATTTGGTTCAGGTGTGAGATGACCACAATTGGTCAATTAAATTCTAACATTCATTTAAAATTACTTGAGCAGTTGTGGACTCTTCTATATTTACCTACAGCTGTGCCATGTTCTAGGAGCCCAGTTTGGCAGCAATGAACCATTGCTTTGTAAGAATCCTATTAAAGCTATTCATGAAAACATAATTAATTAAAAGCAGTCTTAAACCTATATGTCTCTGTGTTTCCTCATATTTCATCATATGGGCTTATAACCTTAATATACAAATATGAATATTACCTCGGGCTAGTTTCAGATTAGGAGTGGGAAAATGTAGCAAAGTTGTCACATCAGTAATTACATTCTAACAAAGGAGACAATGTTCTTATTATCCAAAATATGTAGGAAGGCTCTGCAGTTTATGAATGGGGATCTCTCGAGGTAGCTCGTGTCTGCCTGTTATCTACTGTAGAGTGCATATGTTCAAATGGTTTAACGATAGCTGACTAATTTAAAGAACACTTAGCAATTTATTTCATTGTATCTGTATATTGTTGTACTTATCAAGTGGCATTTGTTCATGGGTGTACAATGCACTTGATTTGCCATTATTAACCAATGTATTTACTAACCCCATTTTAAGCTTTTTACAGACCACACATTGCAGATTTCATACCATCCTTTATTTCTTCCGAAAAAGAGAATTGGCCATCATGAGTATAAACCACAATGTTCACTATTCATAGAATAGTGGTGAGTAATCCTATTCCTAGATGTTTGATATAAAGGAAATCTTTACATAATACCCATTCTCAAGCATGTAATGCAGTATAATTGCTTTATACAGTGTTATTTGATTGCATCATATTTGTTATGTATAAAATGTTTTAATAAAAATACACAATTAAATTTTTTTTTCCCTATAAATGTAGAAAAAACAAATCTTATAGTGCTAAAATAAGAAAGTGAATATACTAATGGCCAAAAAGCAAATAATTGTTAAAAATCAAGAAATAGTAAATCCAATACCAGCGTGTACCACGTTTCAAAGGAGTTCCAGTGCGTGGGTGGGCACACACCAGCGAGCGCAAACAGTGATTTCTATATCACGGATTTCAAGCGGAGTAGGATCCCCTTTCATTCAGAAGAAAACTGACACACTGCTTTGGATTGCTCATCTACTGGTGTGTATACCGCTCGCTATGGGACCCTATTGCGGGGATCAGAATCCATTAGTGCATACACATGGTTCTCCTGGCTCAGGAAGTGAAGCTATACTAAGTCACGACATGTGGTGAATAGAGGATTTAGCTGTGATATTAACGCTGGGTCGCGGATGTTAAGTGGAACTCTATTAGCCCTGACACATGGTGAATAGAACTAGAGATGGTCACTGACCCCCGTGTTTTGGTTTTGGATTCGGTTTTGGATCTGGATTACCGTCGTGTTTTGGTTTTGGTTTTGGTTTTGCAAAACCGCCATTGCGTGTATTGGTTTTGGTTTTGGTTTTGTTTTGCTATTTTTTTGGAAAATCCATGTTTTTGGGCCTAAATTAACCCAATTTAGTGCTCCAACTGTTTTAGAGACAAGTAATCTAATTGTTGAGGTAATAAATCATCCAAAAAAACAGTTTAATTCTTCGTTGGTAGGCCTATTCTACACACAAAACAGATTGTCTTCCTCTCCATCTATGCATATTGGCAATGCAGCCATCGTCTTTGAATGTAGATTACACCCTACACTTATAGTTAAATATGTAAAGAAATGGAAAAAGCCAGTTTGGTTTCTGTCTCTCAAGGCCCCCCTCCACTTGTATAAAATACCAAAAAATTCAGCCATTATAGACTGTACAATATTAATTGACATGGAGAAAGCCAGTTTGGTTTCTGTCTCTCTAGGCCCCCCTCCACTTGTATAAAATACTAAAAAATTCAGCCATTATAGACTGTACAATATTAATTGACATGGAGAAAGACAGTTTGGGGTCACTCTGTCTCTCTAGGCCCCCCTCCACTTGTATAAAATACCAAAAAATTCAGCCATTATAGACTGTACAATATTAATTGACATGGAAAAAGCCAGTTTGGTTTCTGTCTCTCTAGGCCCCCCTCCACTTGTATAAAATACCCAAAAATTCAGCCATTATAGACTGTACAATATTATGAAAAATGGACAAAGCCAGTTTAGGGTCACTCTGTCTATGACACCCTACCCTTAAGGATAAATTGCCCTAACAGCAGCCTTTCAAGATGGTATGTGATATGGAAATGCCACAAGTCCCTTTCCTCTTTGGGGGTAGATTGCACCCTACACTTACATAGAAAGTTTTAAAAAGATGTTATTGGCATCATCTTCAGCTTAATCCTCACCCTCATCAGTGTGTACGTCATCATCACAGACTATCAATTCATCGCCGCTTGAATCCGCCATTAGAGAACAGTCAGTGCTTGGATGTCTTGGATGGTGAAGGCCTTCCTCGTGGAAGATGTAGTTCATTTTTATAAACATCATTTTCTCCACATTTTTGGGAAGTAACCTTCTACGGCGATCACTGACTAAGTTCCCTGCTGTGCTGAACACTCGTTCAGAGTACACACTGGAGGGTGGGCAGCTTAGGTATTGCAAAGCAAGTTTGTACATGGGTTTCCAAATGGCCTGCTTTTCTTCCCAGTAAGGAAAGGGACTGTCTGACATTTCCATATCAACTTCCTCTTGAAAGTAATCCTCCACCATCCTTTGCATGTTTATACTCATATTGGATGGAGTTATGGGCAAAGTGACACATTTTTTTGAAAAATCCTTCAAACCAGCCCAGATGTTAAATTGTTCTGGTCTGCCCCCTGTGTCTTCCCTGCTTCTTTTTTGGAAATTTAATTTTTTACGAGCAACAGCTTGAGAAAGTGAAGGAGGACACGTCGTCAAGCCGAGGCCCAGTTCAGCGGCCAACTTGCTGAGCAATAGCTCCTTGCAAAAGTTCACATCTCGCTCATTTACAAGTAAAGACTCAATGTAGGTTTTAAACCTTGGATCAAGCACAGTGGCCAAAACGTACTGATCCGAGTTCAAGATCTTAATAACTCGAGGATCATTGTGAAGCGAATTAAGTACTTGATCGACAAGGCCAACATACTTTGCTGAATTGCTTGCTTTCAGCTCCTCCTTCATTTTCTCAAGCTGCTTTTCCAATAGTCTAATTAAAGGAATGACTTGGCTCAAACTAGCAGAGTCTGCACTGACCTCACATGTCACAACTTCAAATGGTTTCAGCACCTTGCACAGCACTGAAAGGATTCCCCACTGTGCAAGAGTGAAATACATCCCCCCTCCTTTCCCAATGTCATGACTTGTGCAATATGCTTAGATGGCTTTGCGCTGTTCCTCCATCCTCTGAAGCATGTACAGGGTGGAATTCCACCGAGTTACCACCTCTTGCTTAAGTTGGTGGCAGGGCAAGTTAAACTGCTCTTGGAGCTGCTGTAATCTCCTACATGCTGTGGCTGAATGCCTGAAATGGCCTGAAATTTTACGGGCCACCGAAAGCATCTCCTGCACCTCACGGTTATTTCGTAGGAAGCTCTGCACCACCAAGTTGATGGTGTGAGCAAAACAGGGAATATGTTGGAAATCACCCAGCTGTAATGCTCGCACTATATTGTTGGCGTTATCTGAAATGACATACCCTGGGGAGAGTCCGAGTGGTATAAGCCATGCATCAATCACATCTCTCAGTTTGCGTAACAAATTGTCAGCCGTATGCCTGTTAGTGAAGCCGGTGATACAAAGAGTGGCCTGCCTGTGACAAATGTTACGTAGTGGTGTACATGCTGCTGCTGTTCCTGCTGGTGAAGGTGAATGACCAACCCAGTGGGCTGTCACAGTCATATAGTCTTTGGCTTGGCCACTTCCACTTGTCCACATATCTGTGGTTAAGTGAACAGTGGGCAGAATGGCATTTTTCAGCGCAATCTCTACATTTTTAGACACTTTTTGGTATAGTTGTGGAATAGCTTTACGGGAGAAATGGTGTCGCGATGGAATTCTGTAATTCGGACACAAAACCTCAATTAACTGTGAAAAACCAGCTGCGTTTATTGTGGAGATTGGACGCAGATCTAACACTAACATTGCAGCCATGGCGTCTGTGATTCGCTTGGCGACTGGGTGACTGCTGTCATATTTGCTTCCCCTCGCAAATGATTGTTTCACAGTTAATTGCTGAAATGTAGGACTGCTCATTTTATTAACCTGCCTCTGGGATGACGATTCACCCCCAGCAGCAGCAACAGCAGCAGCAGGACTAACGCTTTCTTCAGAGGAATCAATAATAGTGCCGGAGTCATCCAGCCTTAAGTGGGATGCCGGGCTAACTCCGAGCGCTACTGAGGATATTGATGAGGATGGTGTGGTGGGTGTATTTTGTAGCCGTTGGTATGTCGATGAGCGGAGGGTCTTAGCTGATGAGGGAGTGCTTGTATTCTTTTGGGAAGAACTTTCAGCTTTTCCCAACACTTTGCCATGAACTCTGGTTAAATAGCGTAACATAGACAAGGTTCCAAGATGGTTAAGGTCCCTCCCTCGACTGACTGTGGCTTCACATACACTACAAATGGCTATACAATTGTTGTCTGGATTTGGGTAGAAATAATTCCACACATAAGAAGTGGATTTTTTTGTTTTATGCCCAGGCATGACAATGGCCTTTTTCTTGTCACGTGCCAGAACTGCTGCCACTGGTGCAGGACTTACACAAACAACCTCATCCTCATCAACATCCTCATTAGCGCCCTCGTCGCCTACACAAATCTCCCCCTCATCCTCTTCTAATTCCAAAGTGGCATCCTCAATTTGGGTATCACCGGCTACACTCGGGCTATTAAGGCACACATCAGCAGAATGCTCACGATTAGACATCCCACTGTTGGATGGACTCTCCACAGGGATTGTTGTCATTTGTGAATCAGAGCAAATATTCTCCTGTAATGCCTCACTGTTATCTTGCAGCTCGGCTTTGACGCGTAACAGTAGTTGTGCACCAATTGTAGGCTGGGTAACTTTTTGGGATCTGCCACTAATAGCCAAAGGTGAAGGCCTCATTCTCTCTTTGCCACTGCGTGTGTAGAATGGCATGCTTGCAATTTTTTTTTTATCGTCACTTAACTTTTGCTCAGTTACACTTCTTTTTCGCTTCAATACAGTAAATTTTTTTTGGGTTTTTGTTTTTTGCACTAATTTGAAAACACTCTGTTGTTTGACATCGCCTTGGCCAGATGACGTACTGGGAACACTAACATCAGGACTGGTGACAGAACCTGGTTGCTCATTCAGATCATATGTGGACTGCTTTGAATCCATTCTGCGCGCAAACCACTGGGGAGTGCTAAAAATTATTTAGTAGATACTGCTGACAGTTATGACTTTTGACAGCCAGAAATATTAATGCACAATTAGGGAGGACACCCCAAAAGCACTGAGGAGTGCTAAAAATTATTTAGTAGATACTGCTGACAGATATGACTTTTGACAGCCAGAAATATTAATGCACAATTAGGGAGGACACCCCAAAAGCACTGAGGTGTGCTAAAAATTATTTAGTAGATACTGCTGACAGAAATGACTTTTGACAGCCAGAAATATTAATGCACAATTAGGGAGGACACCCCAAAAGCACTGAGGAGTGCTAAAAATTATTTGGTAGATACTGCTGACAGATATGACTTTTGACAGCCAGAAATATTAATGCACAATTAGGGAGGACACCCCAAAAGCACTGAGGAGTGCTAAAAATTATTTGGTAGATACTGCTGACAGATATGACTTTTGACAGCCAGAAATATTAATGCACAATTAGGGAGGACACCCTAAAAGCACTGAGGAGTGCTAAAAATTATTTAGTAGATACTGCTGACAGATATGACTTTTGACAGCCAGAAATATTAATGCACAATTAGGGAGGACACCCCAAAAGCACTGAGGAGTGCTAAAAATTATTTAGTAGATACTGCTGACAGATATGACTTTTGACAGCCAGAAATATTAATGCACAATTAGGGAGGATACCCCAAAAGCACTGAGGAGTGCTAAAAATTATTTAGTAGATACTGCTGACAGATATGACTTTTGACAGCCAGAAATATTAATGCACAATTAGGGAGGACACCCCAAAAGCACTGAGGAGTGCTAAAAATTATTTAGTAGATACTGCTGACAGATATGACTTTTGACAGCCAGAAATATTTATGCACAATTATGGGGGACACCCCAAAAGCGCTGGGGAGTGCCAAATATGAAGAAAAAATAATAAACCTCTATCCTCCTCTCTGCACTAGCGATTTTGGTTAGAGCAATTGCAAGAACAATATTGTATTCTCTGTCCCTGCTCTAATTAGCCTATGACTACACCCTGCTCTCTCCCTCTGTCAAATGGCGATGGATTGCTGTGGAGGCGTGTATTTATAAAGTTGAAGTATCGCGAGAACCGAGCCCCGAGATCCGACGACGTCACAATGACGTTCGGCCTCGATTTGGATACGGAATGGGCGGGAGAGTACCGAGCTGCTCAGCTCGGTACTCGGATACCCAAAGTTCGGGTGGGTTCGGTTCTCTGAGAACCGGACCCGCCCATCTCTAAATAGAACATTTGGCTGTGTCAATAACGGTATGTCTCAATCCAATTCTTATTATTATCTATTGATTATGATATAGGAACATCAGATCATCATATGAAAGTACTGACTTAGTGCTAATATCGAGGGTCAATACTGTTACATATTTTAGCTGCTACACCCTACATTGGTATCCAATACTGAGTCTATACTGGGATACATTGATTTGTTTCTCTATCCTCATTACAATTTTGGAGATATATATGTACATTTTATTTGGAATTTAATTTTGTTTACTATATTTATATTATTTTTATATTTTCAACATTGGCCAATCATTGTTTTGAGATCAGTCTCTTTTGATTAAAAGTTATTTTATATACAATTTATAAATGTTATGTGCTGTGTATTAAACTATTGGATTTACTATTTCTTGATTTTTAACAATTATTGGCTCTTTTTGGCCAACAGTGTATTTACTTTTTTATTTTAGTGCTGTAAGATTTGTTTTTTCTTTGTATGGACTTAGTTAGGGTTTGGCATTAACCCCTTTTCTTCTTATTCGGACGGTTTCATATTCAGAGCAGTTTTCCGCAGCTCAGCACAGTATTTTTTTTTTATAAACGTAGAACGTGTGTTTGGCATTTGTGGGCCTTGCTACCATGACTGTGCTCAGAGCTCACATATAACAACCTTATATGTAAATAAATAATAAACTTAGAAAGAATGTAAAACATAGTAAACATACTATGTTGTTATATATTTAATCACCTATGATGAGCCTCATATTATGCAGTTTCAATAATCCCCATCTTATATAACAGTATACCACTAACCTACTTATCATAATCAATATGCTGTTAACATGGCCTTTGGTAATATTATCCACAGTACCATATGGTCCAGTAATATGCTATCAATTGCCATTTGTCACTAATGTGCCCTTAGCAATAATGCCCATTAGTGTTATACTAATAAGTCCATTAATAGCAATATCCATTAATATAAACATCGATAATAATATCTAGTACAATACAATAGGGATTCTCATTAAAATGGCCTTTATTAATGATGTCCAGTAATATGCTGATAAGTAGTAAAGTCAATTATTTAGCCTATTATTAGTAATATTCAGTAATGTGTCCATTGGTAGTGAGCCAAGTATCTTTGATCATGTGTAGTAATTCCCACTAGGTATGTGAACTGGGCATATATTGCTAATTGGTCATATGCATATCTTTGACTTGTGACAGTGCAGTAACCTACTTAAATGCAATCTTTTCATTTGCTCTTGTCTGGACAATAGACATCAAGTTTTTTTCAGTTAGCATTTGTTACTTAAGTTTTGGGGTTTACTTGAAGTTAAGTGGGATCTCTGCTTGACCATACCCACCTGCCCATAGCGCTGCCAAAAATAGCCATAAATACTAAGTGCCTCTTAGATATTTTGTACTTGGTTTTGTCAGTGTATGTGACAGTTTTTCCACACCAATTATGACTGGTGTCCGCTCTGGAATTTGAGTACCTATTAAAAATTGCAAATCAACATAAAGCAATGTGCATTTCAACCATCCTGACTTCAGTCTTAATTTTGCCATGATACCTAAAATTCATGCTACAACAATTATTCCATCTTCATTGAGGGTTTTTTCTCCCTTCAATTATGCTGACTTCTTGCAGATCAATCTAAACTTGCATACACCTGTTATTATTATTATTATTATTATTATTATTATTATTATTATTATTTGAGGGAGCCTTAACCTTTGTGGTAGAAGAATGATCCTTCATTCAGTGTTCAATACCTATACCATTGTCAGAGAGCATTTGTTGAACCTGCAGGCCTCTGTGCTATTGAATTCATTCATTAACTTTGATTTCCATTTATTTATGTTTGAGAACATCAACTGAAATTTTTTTTCAGAAATCTACTTCCCAATGTCATACAGCTGCATTCAGAAAATTATCTCTGTAATTGCACCCAAGGAACCAACACACCTTTGTTGTTCCTATTTCTAACATGGAAAATGACAGTGTAGAAAAGACAAAGTGCTTGGCTTGTATTTTGATTCTACATGTTGCTTTTTTTCTGAAACAGAAATGCAAGCCAAATAGGTCTAGTTGGAGGGAATAATTCTCCAGCCAAATTGGGGAAAGACTCATAAATATCATGCTGATTACTTCTTTCAAATAGGTTGAAACACCCATTGTGACTGTCCAATTGGTCTTAATCCAATGATCTCTCATACACAAGGAAGAGTATTTCGTCTTTCACCACTAAAGAATGAAACAACTGGGGCTGTCATTTTAATTAGTTTGCCAAACCATTTGTTTTGAATTACATATCTTTGGCATATCTACTTCTTCTTAAGGAAGTCTACTGTACACTATACAAAGTTAATATTGTCTGCTTGAACAGTATTTAATCTTCTTATCACGGATTTCAAGTGGAGTAGGATCACCTTTTATATGTCAAGCCTAATAATGGATACTGATTGCACTCACTGATTTCTAAGTCAATAAAGTCAGTTATTTATTCCAGGGCTTTCCCAACCTGAAGTACAAGGTCAAAGTACTTCATCTTGTTCCCCGTTATCGTGATCGTTCCGCACACCCGTATTGGTTTAAAATCACCACCATTACACATTTCATAGGGCTTCACCAACTTATTCAGAAAGTAGTGATTGACAGTTCAAAGTCTTTACATGCAATCCCATCATCATTCCTATTGTATAATCTCATAACAAACATTTCCGTTCCAAAATGAACATCACACAATTAAAGATTTGCACCTAATCCAGCTCAGGTGTAAACGACTGATGATGGTAATGACTAAACTCGGCATTCACTCTTACAAATCTAATGGCATGATTGTCAATTCACCTAAACAACTGACACCACTCATCTCATCAAATAACATAATAACACAAATGCCGGTGGAAGCCATTGTCTCATTTAGATTCAAAATAAAAAGCAAAATAAAGGAAACTGGTGTCTGCTTACTGAAAAAAGGTAGGTGAAGTTTTCACATGTGCGTCTCAGTAGCAAGAAAACTATTTTCTTTGAATGCATGGGATAGCATTAGCACGTGAGAGTGCTTTACATTGTTTTACTGATCATTTTTTAAAATGTTGTTCAAATTGAGACTTTCAGAATTAAACTAATGAATTCTAATCTTACATTACTTTTCAAATGTGTAGCCATTGTTGCATACATTGGGCAATGCAGTTTTATGGTTTAAAAGGTTAGGACTGCCTTCTATGTGATGCAGTTTAAAAATGGTAGCACACACTCTAACTATTCTTTTGAAAACCAATTCAAAAATTATATTTCATGCTTATTCTGCCATATATATATATATATATATATATATATATATATATATATATAAATATATATATATGTATATATATATATATATGTGTGTGTGTGTGTGTGTGTGTGTGTGCGTGTCAGGACCAAGCTTTGTTAGTTATCTATAATGTGTAGACCTCACGGGGGACCCCAAAATCTACAATAAGGGAAATTTTCTCACCCATCTATGGATGCAATAGCCGAGGCTGCTTGCCAATGGGGAAGATAATGTAGATCCTAGTTCTTCAGATTCATCCAACAAGATTGTTTGTCATTCAAGCCATAGGTGATTTCGTATTTATTTACATGTAAATACCTTTTATATTGGCTTAAAATGTAATGCTTCCGATAAACTGACAAATAACTAAGGAAACAATACTGTAGAGTCGTTTGAATAGTTTATGCAGGTATTCAGAAATGAAATATACCTCGGGGACTGTTGTGTGAATCTCTCCGGGATCAAAGCATCCCATCTCATGCACCAATTTTTCATGTATGCAGGTCAATGCCGTGTACTCCAGAAGACTAAGGTCTAAGGATGCCATGGTCCACCACCTGTTCACCTGGCTTGTTTGCTGTGGTCCCTCAATTTGTCCTGAGTTCTTGCCACCTCTGTGAAATGTTCAAAGTGAAGAAAGTTGCAATAGAAACCGTCAAAAACAAATTTTACAATATTGAAAGAAGGTATTCATTTTAGTAATGTATTTGCTTACTGATTTTTGACCTCGGTCACAGACCTTTGAACAGGAGCCACGGCATTGACCTGCTCCAAGATGTATTTCTAAATGCAGTGCTTTGCTGTGGTGGATTACTGCCAGTTGGTATGGAGTAGCCTATACACCACCAGCTCAACAAGGAATTTCACTTCATGTTGGGCAAAATTGGGTTGCCGACACTTGGTGGAGGTAGATTGGTTTTGCCCATTCACCTCTTCATCAAAAGACATGTCAAATAGACAGTCAATAGCAGAATTCTAGACATATATACAGAATGACAAAGATACAGTCTGGCTAACAAAATGGCAAAGCACTATGATTACCCCTCCAGCTTTATATAGTGTATGCAGAGGCATTTTCTCCTGCAATTGGTTGTTTGTAAACACCCAGGCATTGTAATTCCTCTAATTGCCTGGTTGCAGACCATTATTGTGATAAAATTACAGATGCACCAAGGGCAGGTGAGAGGAAATCAGACATTTTTATATGGTATAGAAGAGACCCTTGAACTACATGCCTATGACGACACATGGTCACACAAACATGAGGGCATCTAGTTTCACTATGATGGATAAACTACATTAATATAACTCAGCCTATAGGGCTGCAGAATTGCATCTGAGGCATAGGCTGGGGGGCAGATGCTCTATTGTGCAGATGCAGCACAGCTGGGGAGCCCTTCTAAAGTGGCAAAAGCAGATCGGTCTGAACTCAGGGGTTAAATTACAAGGCAAAGTTCTCAATTAGAATAAAAGTGAATAAATTGATTACAATTGGATCTATCCCAGTGTAGAAATAAAAGTATAGTATATAACAATGTGGCCTGTAATAACTTTCAATTGACAATAAAGGCCTGCTATGTAATAGTGATATTTGACTATCAGTATATGATTACATTCACTTTATGATTCTGACGTTTTTATAAATCTCCTAGGTCAAATCCATGTGCACATGGTGTAGAGGAGTTTCAGTTTGTCAATGGTGGAGTAAAGGTCCATGTGTGGTATTTGATAATTAACATTGAAACATGTTTCTATTTCTATGCATCTATGTATATGGGAGAGAGAGATAATATTTAATAAAAAACAAATGTGTCAAATTTCTAGGAAGTCTGGGAAGGAGGCCCAGGAGGAGGCACAGAAGGAGGTCCTGAAGGAGATCCTTTCCCAACACCTGGATCAATCCCCTTTTCCACCTCTGGAGGAATTGGATGAATTATTTTCCTCTCCCAGAGGAAACCCATTTCCCACCCCTGGAGGAAGACATGAGTCATAATAGTCAAAGACCCCATGGAGGAGGTCCATGTGGAGGAGGCAGAGAACCCATCTCAGGCTCATAAATGTAAGTATCTTGATTTATTAATCTAATATTATATAAATTCATTCATTTTTGAAATATAGGTTTTAGAAATCCGTTCTTTACTAAATGTGCCTTTTCCATCAGCCCAGGCAAAGCTTACTACTCTATAGTTGTCTGAATTTTTGGACCTAATAAGTGTTTGACCGTAAGTAAAGACCCCCCCCCCCTAAATATATCTGTGCCTGCAAAATGCAGCCCTTTGGATAGTACTGTGTTCACACTAAAATTAATCTTGCAAATAATTTCTCTAAATACATACATAATAACATGGTAGCATAGTTGTTGAGGTTGAAAAAAGACACAAGTCCATCATGTTCAACCTATTTTGATCTCCTGTGATCCCTCTCTTATATTTAATGTAAATCCAGATAAAGCAACCGGCAATCTGTTTTAATCTGGAAAATCCCTCCTGACCCAATATTATAGTCCTAATTCTCCCTGGATCCACTACTGTCCTTCATTTTAATTAACAGTCGTAACCCTGGATACCCTTTTCAACTAAAACTTTGTCTAACCATTTCTTAAACATATCAATTAAATTTGCCATCACAACCTTCCCTGGCAGTGAATTCCATATATTGACTGCCCTTACTGTAAAGAACCTCTTCCTTTGTTGGATGTGAAACTTCCTCTCCTCTAACCTTAGGGGGTGACCGCATGTCCTGTGTACAGTCCTTGAGTTAAAAAGTTCCCATGAAAGTTCTCTATATTGACCCTTAGTGTATTTGTACATAGTAATCATATCCACTTTTAGACACCTCTTTTCGAAAGTAAACATGCCTAAAATGCCTAATCTTTTTTCATAACTAAATGACTTCATACCCTTTATCAATTTTGCCGCCTTTCCCTGAATGCTTTCTAGTTCCAAAATGTCTTTTTTATAGAGTGGTGCCCAGAACTATACTCCATATTCAAGATGAGGTCTTAACTTACCAATGATTTATATAGTGGCAAAATTTCAATGTCTTCCCTTGCATCTATGCTCCTTTTTATGCATGCTAATACTTTATTGGCGTTTGCAGATGCTGCAAGCACTCCCACTCTTAAAGCACTCCTAAATAATTTTCCAATTAAGATTAGCCTAAATTTCATTTATAGATTGCTTACTTGTTTTTGATCCCTACATACATAAATCTTACATTTATCTATGTTAAACTTCATTTTACATTTGGCCACCCAATCCTCCAGCCCCTAAGACTCTGTAACGAAGATAAATAACATTGTCAATCTTATAGTCCATAAATAAAATATATTATTCTTTGTCATTGCCAGTGACAACAACCTAAAATAATTATATACAGTATGAATATGATAATGCCCAGAAAGGGCAAATATGGCAGTGATAGAGCCCATGATAATGCTAATTAATGCCCAATGGTATAAAAAATAACAATGAAGACCAGTAGTAGTAATGCCCAATAAAAGCAGTATGTCACGAAATCTACATAGTTGGAATAAGCTGAACAGTGATCCTGTGAAGCGATGAGCTGCAGCACTTAGAAGGACTGTGATATACGCTAGTGTAGTAATTCAGGAAAGAGACGGATACTGATTGAAGAACTATAGTGACAGGTCTTAACCGCAGTATAAGCTGAACAGGTATTGCTGTGAAGTGATGAACTGCGGGGAGCAGAAGCACTGACATCCACACAGGTGTTATAACTCTGGAGCAGGACCGATGACAAGTGACGCTGCAGACAATGACAGAACTGCCTAACTTGCGAAGACAGGAACAGAGGTAAATATGAGCATAGACGGGAGTCAGAAGAGATGCTTCCTATCATGAAGGGAGACCTGATGATCTGACACCCATAGAAAGGAGGAGGACCCTTATAAAGGGAACTGACTGGTGATCGTCCTATCACCGTGGAGCACAGGTTTTAAAGGTTTCCGGGGTTGCACATGTGCAGAATACTTTGCAAGATGGTGTCCCAGGGTAGAGGAATGCCAGGCTGTACAACAGATAGAAATAACCACGGGAAACCCATGTATACAAGGATCAGGATGGAACTAAACCGATGAGATGCGTGATACAGTACTACTCAATAAAGTATTTTTTGATATCATGGAATAATGCAAGTTGATGTGGCAATGCATATAATGAGTTACTATGCAGTAATTGTCATGAGACGCATGTTGGAGTAATAAGTGGGATGAATTGCACGCCTGTGTGTTACTCTCTCAATCAGGAGTAATAAGGTACAGTAGTATGAAGTGCACTAAGGTGCCTTTGCTCATATCAGACGCCGTCTCCGCACTTACAGTTGGTGCAGGAGACGGACGCCTGCACCTTCCAAGCAACCACGTCTTGTTGCCTAGCAGCGGGACGTTATATCTGCTCACGTGTTTGCAGCCAGCATGTCTTACTGCCAAAATCTCCCTAACCCTATCAGGAGGCACCTTAGGGTATATAAGGCAGCCTCTGACACATGTCTAGTGCCAGAGTATTTGGTCTTCAGCCTTGGATTCTGACCCCGGCTTGTTCCTGACTTCTCATTTGGTTCCTGATTCTGGCTTAGAGTGATATTTGGTATTGACCTGGCTTCCTGACCATTCTCCTGCTTCTTATTTGGCTATATCCGTTCCTCTGGTTTTGACCCGGCTTGCTGACTACTCTTCCATCCTGCATCCTGGTGGGCTATCACCGCTGCCTCAATTGTTACATTGTTACCTCGCCAGCTGACTGATACTGAAGGCCGCGACCTGCACGTCCCTTGCAGCGAAGTCCATACCTCATTGCGGGGTTTCCTGGTGAAAACCAGGGGCGTGTTAGACTCCGCTCCTCAGTACTCAGTAGTGCCAACTGCTGGCAGGTATCATCAATTCTACCTAGTGATTCTGACAGCTCATAATTCCCATAAAGAAGCAAATGAAAATGTAATGATAAGTGCAATTGATTTTACATCACGGATGTGCATATGCCTGGTTTGCATATGTTTTTGAAAAACACACATGTTCATTTTGCGTTCCTTGATGAATCAGGCCCATTATGTGTCATAAGTCCTTTCCCAATATTTTGTACATGTTCACTGATTGTTGTTTTTAATGTTCTTGTAGTTTTGCTCAGATGCTGTAGGCCGCATGGGCACTCCAGCAGATAAACAATACATTTTGAATTGTCTTTAATATTGTTTTTTATAGGATGTATTTTGCCAGCAATTCTTAAGTGAAACCTATATGCCCTGCAGCTCAATTTGCAAGCTTTACATGGCAGAGAAAATACCCTTCCCTGTCACCCCCCTGCAATGCTAATCCATTTCCAAGTTTCCCCCACAAAAGGGTAGGGGCCAAATTAGAAACTCTTGGCAGTTCGACTTTTCATTTCTGTGCCTGTGTCATGGGTCATCCACTGACTATAAGTATCATAGATGTCTTCTAACTGTAATGAACATATGTGTCTTATAAAAATGATATGAAGTGAAACACACTTGACGAGGATATAAAGAATGAATGTCTCCTTTAATGAGAAGTAAATAATAGTAGATTAGGAATAATACTTATTGCAAATATAAGAGATTGCTAGAATTGTTGATATAACACCTAAAAGTTAACAGGTGAACATGACACAAAACATTTTTTACTCTTAATATGTTTTGAAAATCTAAAAAGCAAAAGATTTCCTTATGGCGAACTCTATGATTCCATAATTATCACAGTTTAACCTAATTCATCTCAAATATTTTACACAGATTGGACCAGTCTCACTAATCTAGGGAATAGTGCATGTCTCTCACTTGCCAAAGGCAATACTTGAATACAAAGAATAAAAAAGTGCTGAGGATGACCAAACTTTCAAATATTAAAGTACCAACACAGTGAAATAAAATAAACATACACTGTATTATTAATACAAATATAATTATATTAACAATCACTTTATACTGTTTGCAATATCATGAAAAATTCTGAGAATGCTCATGTATAGTACTACATTGTTTTCTATTATCTGATGTATCACACTGTTTCTCTGTATAGTGTCCTTTTGACAAAGTATTAGCTGAAAATAAGCTGACATAAATGGATCACCACCATAATTCATATATAACTTGATGTTCAATGAATATCCCTAAATCTCAACAGCCTCAACAGTCCTCAGAACCGGTACTTCCACAGACTAAATTAGTGTTTAATTGATGTTTTGCTTTATTTACGCTTTCATTACCACACAACCACCGCCCAGTGGTGTGGGAAGAGCCCTAGTGCTTTCAGCTTAGAGATGGTTCTACATAGAGGGGGGCCCGCACAATTTTTTGGGGGACCCCACTCCCTTGAGAATTCAGCCCCTGCATATCATTATGGCCCACTGCTGCGAGTTCCCCTGCTATAGTGCCATCAACCCTGGCTGGCTTGACTAGTGCTGGTTATCATAAAATCTGGGGGAACTCATGGCACCCCTTCCCGATTTTGTGACAACCAGCACTAGGCTGGCAGCACAATGGTTAATATTATTGGGAGGAGTCCCCACACATTTTTTTATTCTGTCTTTTAACATTGTATAGAGCCTAATGGAGGATCTTACGTACCATAGGTTTTATTTTTTTATCTTTACTGTATTGGTATTCACCCCTTCTCCAGCTGGTTTACTTACATTGCCTACCAATTGCTTAGTTGATATTTTCATTTTATTAGGTTTCCCTCCCAATGTTATCTCTGTTTTGCCACTAGTCCCGATTTCCCCAAGTACACAGGATGAACTGCTTTGCTTCCTTGCAAGACATTCTGTGCCAGTTAGGTTGTCTTCTTTTTCTCCCCCACCTCTACTCTTACTAATTCCCCCATTCCATGTCCCTCACTTCCTCGTATGGATTGGTCTCTGCTTGCATCCTCTACATCATTTTGACTTGAAGTGTCACGTGTTCCCCTGGAAACCACCATGAAACTACTCTCCTTAAACTTCAACAGCCTCAACAGTCCTCAGAAACGCAAAATCCTCCTCCAATATCTAAAATGTCAAAAAGTACATAGAGTGGTGCTTCAAGAATCCCATTTTCAACACATCCATCCTGACCTGAAATGTAAGGCTTTTCCTCACACCTTTTACACCACCCCACGTAAAAAAATAAATGTACAGCAATTCTTATATCATCATCATTTATTTATATAGTGCCATTAGATTTCGTAGTGTTTTGTATTTCATTCTATCTTGCTGACGGACCATTCATTCATATCTTTACTATTGGATATTTTGACACTTTTTGCTCTGCATCACACGTGTAGACTGAATGACCATCTTTTGTTAAAAAAGGACAAGCCCATGTCAAGTCCAGGCTGCAGACAACTTGAGGTGAGTGTCAGATTTGCCATAGAATGGGTTGGATCCGGCTTGGGTCTGTTGGGATTGGTACCACTCCTCCCAGAGGCGTGGAGTCTAACAGTAGAGATGGTTTTCGCCAGGAACCCCTGCAAGGGAATTTGGACTTCACAACTCCTGCACTGCAAGTTGCATCCCTCTAGGGAAGTACGCAATGGGACATGGGAGAATAGAACACTGTGAGGCACTTCAGAGTGATGAGACAGCAGAGCAGTAACTCTGATGATAGATAAACTTGGAAGTTCATCTATTACAATCCCTGAAACATCAACATGGTTTCAGATAGCAGTCTGACAAAATGAAATACCTGGGAGTTTATCTGACCAGAAATTACAATCTGCTTTATGATGCCAACTTACCCAACTTGTTAAGCAAAATTTAATTGACTGGTATAGCCACTACATTTCCTGGTTGGGAAGGATAATGGCTGTTAAGATGAACAACTTGCACAGGATCCTATAATTATTTCAAATTCACCCCATCAAAGTATATTCTTCTGTGGATCTCTATTAAAGATAGACCACTATTCACACTGCATTTTGGGACTCTGACGTGTACTTACCAGTTTATACGTAATCTTCCCATGATAGCCCCCTTCTGGAATAACCCTGCTGTCCCACCTGGCAGGAATTACAGCTCCTTAGCGATTTGGTCCCAGCACAATATAAAATTTCTACCTGACATTGACCCTCTCAGTTCTTCCCGAAGTTTTTGGACATTCTGCGATGGTTCCATATTTCACACAACTGTTTTTTGCAGTTTTTGCAAATTAGACATCTCTGACACTCAATCCCGAGCTCAAATCCCTATATCAGCTTACCCCCTTAGAGACATTCTGTAAATATAAATCACACCCCCAGTGGTCTTATTTCTTTACCTTTTATTAACTTTGTATATCTCATACTCAGATAGAGATAGCAATGAACTTAATTGGGAGGAGGACATGGGAGAGACTCTCGACTGGTCCAAAATAAAAAAAAAACTAATTTCCAAAAGTTCTATTTCAGTTCATACTAAAGAAAATACTTATACATTGCTCTAAGATGGTATTTGGTCCCCATCTGCCTGCACATGATTTATCCTGATTCTTATAAATCCTTTTACAGAAATTGCGGTCAATATGGCTCTTTTATTCATTTCTGGTGGACCTAAGATCGTAAATTTCTGCCACTGTATTCATGACTTAATTCGTAGTATCACAAACCTGACACTTCCTACACTTCTTACAGCCTTTTACACCGTTTCATTCCAGACACCGACAAGTATACCACGGTTCTAATTAGGCATATTCTTAATGCTGCCAAGTGCGCAATAGCTGCTACCTGGAAACAACCTGACCTCTCACAGCAGTTATTAATAGAATTTGACAAACTTATTGATGTGAATTTATCACAAGTATACTGCATGACTGGCCTGTTAAATTTCAGGCTATCTGGATTTCCTGCCTATCCAATTAGGAGACCAAATTTGACCTTTATCTCCACATGAATATCTATAATTTTACTCCTATATTTTGTGTGATGGACACCTTGCCAGAGTATTAGTAGAACTGATCTGAACATTCACCCCCCCCTTACTTGCCTTAGCTAGTGCACCTCCCTGTCCTTCCATTGCCTATTTTAGACACTGCTCCTCAATTATCAGGTGTCTGTTAGATAGTACACACTCTGGATACCTTTCTTTTTGTCAGTGCATTTGTTTTTCTATATAATGCTGTTGTCGATGAGTTTGTTCCCCACAATGTTATACGCAACAGTTTGATTATTTATATCCTCTCCCCTTTCCAATGTCGCCCTTTTTTCTTTCCTTTCAATTGCTTCTTCCTTTTTTTTACTATATATAAATCTTTATGCAATAAACTTCAATAAGCTATATTTTTAAAAAACAAACAAACATGTTTTCATTATTATTTAAATATTTTTTTAAAAATTCCCAAAGAATTTCAATCCCTTTTCCAAATAAAAAGCATGTAATCTATAAATCTCTTCCATAGTTTAAAGTTCACACCATATGGGCTATTATTTCAAATAAATTGATCTTTCCACAAGCCATTAAAAAGATTATCGTAACTTGGTGCAAACTTGGCCCCATCACTCTCATCTGAACCTGTAGACAAACGCATCACCAAATCTAAAATATTCATATTAAAGATAAATAAAGTGATTTCCACAATAAAAGTCACTTGTGAATCATTCCTATTTCTATGAAAAGACATTCCTATTTCTATGAAAAGAATTTTGCTGCATGGCTGCCATGAAAGTGTATTATGGATGTATACAAGGACGATACATCTACAGTCCATAAATAAAAAAACCTGCTCCAATTAGAAATTTTTAAAAATGTATGTCATTTCATACAAATATGAAATGACATACATAATGAAAATATTGCCCTCAAATATGATGTCAATTGAAGTCCTAACTTTTGCTCAAAAAAATTCACATAATTGAATAACTCAAATCTCAAAGATCCTATCTTCGAGATTATTGGTCTCCCAGATGGGTTTACTGGGTCTTTATGTCATTTCAGTAAAAAATAAAAATAAGGGAGCCTGGGGTAATCAATATTCAGGAATTCAAATTATTATTATTATTATTACCAATTATTTATATAGCGCCACTAATTCCGCAGTACTCTACAGAAAACTCACTCACATCAGTCCCTGCCTCATTGGGGCTTACATTCTCATTCCCTAAAACACACACACACACAGACAGGCAGACAGAGACAGATAGACACACAGACACAAACAGACAGACTAGGGTCAATTTGAAAGCAGCAAATTAACCAGTATGTTTTTTGGAGTGTGGGAGGAAACCGGAGCAGCCGGGGGAAAGCCAGGCAAACACGGGGAGAACAAACAAACTCCTCACAATTCTTAATTATTATTCCAGTTCCTATGGAACTTGTTAATAATTCCAAAGGTTTTACTTTAAATCCACTGATAGGGTCTACTGGTAAACATTTACAAATCCTATCAAATAATAATTTCTTTGCTTTCTTAAAGTAGTTATCTCTATCCATTATATGTGTGCCCTCTCCATTTTCAGCCTGTTTAATGATAATTTGTGGATGCTCCCTTAATTCTTTAAGGACTTTTCTTTCTATCACTGTCAAGTTTGGAATTTTCTGAAAAGGTGCACTAGCTAATTTTTCAAGATCATCCTGGACCATCTTCTGGTATGTCTCCATATAATTCCCTTTCAGATGGGATGAATAAAAAGTCAAATTATTTTTGTTAGTTCTGTTTAAAAAAACTGCTTCCCAATTATGGGATAGCTGAGGGATTGTTTTAAGGATCCTCAAAATTCCTCATTGCTGCAAATGTTACAAAGTATTTTCTAAGTGTCAAATTTCTTACATACTTGTTCAAATAATAAAAATTACTGAACGGTTTTATTTTCGTGGACAGAGCAAATGTGAGGCCTTTCCTCAAAGGCTCAAACTATGTGGCACTCAACTGTATTTTATTTAGCCATGTCCACTCATATTACACTGTGGGCTAGATTTACTAAGCTCCGGGTTTGAAAAAGTGGGGATGTTGCCTATAGCAACCAATCAGATTCTAGCTGTCATTTTGTAGAAGGTACTAAATAAATGAAAGCTGGAATCTGATTGGTTGCTATAGGCAACATCTCCACTTTTTCAAACCTGCAGCTTAGTAAATCTAGCCCCGTATGTTGATTGCAGCATGTCTAAAAAGGCCTGGCATGCATGGAGTGCTTGAGAAGTGTTCACATCTGATATGCAGATTATACATAGAAAAATACCCCATCTCATACATTCAAATCTTTTTCTTAACCACCTATAAAAAGTAACATTTCATCCCAAGAGGTCTCACCTTACGTACTCCAACTCTGTACTCCTACAACAGCAATTTTTAAAGAGCTATGAGAGACTGTGGAATAATTTCAGCAAAACAATCTATATCAATAGAATTATGCAAGAAAAGATCTAGAACCTCAACATTTTACTGGAAATGGGACATAGAATATGACAAATTTGTTACAACTATATTCCAAAATACCTACAGATTCTCATGATTGTCCTCAAAAAAGAAAAATTCTCAGACTTAGACAGAAAACTGGACACCTTTCTGGATTTTTAACAGTCATGGATAAAAAAAGTGTTGTCAATCTGAGCAACTAATTTATACAGTCAAGATAAGTTTGAAATATTAATAATTTCAAAGAGACTGTCATTGTGCTCAGCAAAATCTATGGACAAAATCAACTGGTACAATAACATGGAATATCTTTTTCAGAAAGCTCATAATTTCATAATAATGAAGTTTATGACATAATTGTCTCAGGTCCAAGTAATAATAACAAATGCAAGCACCAACAACCATGCAAAAGAAATTCACCTTAAACTAACCCCACATTAGACAAATACATTGACAGTTACAGTCATAGAGTTACAGCAGCAATCCCTGTTACAGACCATAACTACAAGGGAGCAGAAAGCCATCAGATTCTTGAAAGACAAAAAGGAAATTATTATGAAGCCAGAAGACAAAGGGGATGCAGTTGCCATTATGAACATTACTCACTATAGGGATCACACATGCAACTGTTAAATAGCATGTGTATTCCAAACTATAAAATACAATAATAGTTAAGAACTGACCTCCAACAATCATGTGTCATGTAAACATTAACTCCTGAGGAACCAAAAGTGGCTAATTTTATATGCTCTCTAAAATCCACAATGAGAGGATGAACTCTAGCAAACGTAGTCTCAGACATTTACATTGGTTTGTGTGAGTTTCCTCTGGGTGATCCAGTTTCCTCCCACACTACAAAAGCATACTAGTAGGTTAAATGGCTCCTATTAAATTGACCTTAGCCTCCCTTAGTATGTGTGTGTGTGTGTGTGTGTGTGTGTGTGTGTGTGTGTGTGTGTATATTATGGAATTTAGTCTGTAAGCACCAATAGGGCAGGAACTCATGTGAGTGAGTTCTCTGTACAACACTGCAGAACTAGAGGCACTATATAAATAGCTGCTGCTGATGCTGATGATGATTTAAGGTGGTGTAAAATGTTCTGAAACCTCTGGTCAGGAACACACTCTACTATATTTAGGATGCTACAGATCTCCTTAACAAGCTCATTGCCACAGATTTAGTACCTGAGAGAATCATCTTAGCCACAGATGAGATCTCCTAATTTGTATACCTAATTAAATGACATGGTCCACTGAAAGATTTTAGGTGTGCGGAAACAGGGCAATTATAGCTGTGACAAATTAACCCACACCTGACATGGCCAACTTGTGGCTCTCCATGTGTTGTGAAGAAGCTATAGGCTGGCAGAGCTTGCTGGGGTTTGTAGTTTCTCAATACATGGAGTCCCACAAGTTGGGCAGACCTGATCTAAGCAGATTCACTGTTAATAATGACAAAACAGATGTTCCCATAGTGGCACATTTCTTTGGTAGATTTAGCAGTAATGGCCACGGTATAAAGGACCTTCTGTTTCTTGTGTTAATGAGGTATTTCAGGAAAGAAGAAAGAATGGAAATATAAATATATGGAAAAAAATCAAAATCCTAACAAGGAACAGGTGTTGTATGTGTTACTATGAATTTAACTAATGTGTGGTGTCATCATTTTTTGCTCAAAGATCTCTTATCTAAGCATTTTATCAAAGACTGTTTAACATTTCAAAAGATTCTGCCATCATCAAATGGACCTCTACTTATATCTACTTATATCTATATCTGAACTGAACCAGGCATTTGCATCTCCAGCTCATATATCAATTCATTGCTGATTTTAATAATTTTTGCTTGCTGGCATTGGGATCCTTTTCTATGTACTATTGTAAGGATTTACCCTTTCCCTTATTTGCATTAATTGAGCACTTTGAGGTTTTGTTCATGTTTGTTATCTGAAAATGTCATTAATGTTTATTGTCCTTGCATGTGTACCTTAACATTGCATTGTATTTATACATTAGTAAATAATTTGCTCCTTTCATATTGATATCTTTCTCATAGTGTGTAAGTGCTACTCCAGTCTGTGTACTGAAATCTTAATTTTGCTGTAGTTCATAGTTTTCTTTTATAGAGGCAAAGACACTGGGTCAGAACCTTTATCTCCCTTCACTGTCATTTTTAATAAATATCTGTGGCCAGTGTGTATAGTTTGAGAAGAGGTGATTAAGATTGGGTTGGTAAAAGTTTACTGCAAGAGAGCCACCGAGCGGCCCTCTCTCTTCCCATATGCAGAATTATAATGTGCCTAGGCAGAAATTCAGTACTGTCATTAGAGTGTTTCTGAAGCCTCTAGACATTCTATTTTTGAGGTAGTTACATAATAACTGCTTTCATTTCATTAAATATAATAGGGAAGTAATAAAATATATAATACTAGTTAAAAGTCCATTAAATGGCGGAAAAAATTAAGAGAGTTTTTTGACTGTTCATGTTGTCTTTTCATTAAGTGCTCAATAACAGGGATAGACCTTTGTGCACCCAATTTGACTTGGCAGCATTAATTGAATAGTTTGTCAGATGACTGCTCAGCTGCAAAATGCTTAGCGTTTCAAAATTTTCAAATACTGTTTATGGGACCAGAGTTCTGAATATTAATATTTGTTACATCAAAATTACCAGCATATATATGTTATTATCTTCTCTGGTGTCGGGATTCTTGTTGTCGCAAATGTGAGTACAACCCGTTCCAAAGTACCGATCATAAATTAATTTTATTGTTTAGCAGAACTATAAATCTTCTTCCAATGTCCTTCCAATCCTGCAGTGTGTACAAAATCACGACCAATTACTCAACCGTCTGCCTATAGTTCCTCCAACAGCAACTCCTTTCCGGGAGTGTGTATTTAAATTTATGATGATGTCTCTATGTCTCCCACACGATGCAGTGTCAAAATGAAAGTAAATGGGAATAATGTGCTTTTAGTGGAGAAACAAAAATAAACTTGTTTTATATGCTCCATATGTATTTTGTGTTCTCGTATGTAAGTGTATACAACATGTATTCTTATCACAAGTGAAAAAACATATTTTCATTAAAGTATAATTTATTTTCTGATGTGACATATGCCCATCTATTTGATTTATTTGCATTATTATATTTAAGTATTTATTAAATACAATGGCATAATAGTAATATTATACATATTATGGCCATTATTACCTCTATATATATATATTGAACTATCTTAATATAATCGCTGGGTAGGAATCAGTTTGTATGGATGTGTATTAATATGTCACCATGTTTAATTGTACACCTGCATCCACTCTGTCTGTACCAAATAACATAGATGTGTATTGAAATTGTTAATTGGTTTTGCCTTTACTTCAAGCGTGTATTTCTTTCAAGTGCATCCAATAAACCAGAACATTTTTTTTAAAGAAATTGCAAAACCTTTTAATACGCTAAAATATTTAATACTTCTCTAGTAATTAAAAGTTTTTAACATTTAATCTGGCTACTTACATTACTTTCTCATACATGTGAAACAAGTCCAGGTAATTTTTCTCCAGTTTGTGGAACTTTTTCTTAACATCATAGATGTTAGCCCTTAAATCTTTAAAATATTCGTTCAGCTTTTCCAACTTCTTGATCACGTCTTTTCCATCACTGGAAGCATTATACATATTAGTGTTTGTGTCATACTTCTCTCCTTCTGAATTTTCATCACATATGACAATGGTATCTATATGAAGAAAGGACAAGTATTTTAATTATGTTTAACAAAGAAATGGGACACAACATTGTTTTTACCAGTGAGACTATTACCATTTGCTCAACTTGGATACTGCTTGAAATCACTTTATGCTGATGTCCCTCCTGGGTCTGGCAAGGCATTATTTTTTTTAAATTCTCTTATATTTTTTCAATTCCTATTTCTGCGATTGATTTTGAGTAGCTATGCAGCACACTTCATCGAGCATTCTCCTTTCTGTTAATAGATGTCAAAGTTTTACTAATCATACTAATCACAATTGTTACCATTAATGACTATACCATTTACTAACTAGATTTAAACATTTTTACTAACCACTTTTAATACTCACTTTTTAATGTTCTTTCGGATTCTCAAGAGCTTTTTTTGCTCCTTGTTCTTTAGGTCAGACTACTTTTTTTGGATTTGTAATTTTGTCTAATTTTGTCTAGTTTTTCAAGTAGCAGATTTATGAGTTTCTGCATAATAAGTTCCTTTCAGTGATAAACTTTTCAGTTTTTTAACTTTGACAGTTAGAGTCATGCTTGTCCAGCACTCTCACCATCATCTCCATTTTCTTTGGGCTCATTGACTTGGCTCTATTAATGACCTCCAATTTCATTCCTTAGTCTCTATCCCCCTCCACTCCTCCATCAGTTCTGTCACTTTTCTCCTGCACCTGTTCCTCCTCCACCATCTTCTTACGTACCGCTGGTGACAGACTGACTCCACTATAATTTTATAAACACAGACATGAACATTTGCAGTTGGCATGGACCAATCACGGCAGCTATAGTTGCAAAGTGAAATATTAAAAAGGAGTAGCCCCTCCACTTAAAACTTTTGACCAATTAGAAAATGTTCCATTTATCCCAACTCTCTGTTCCCTATTCTCTAACCAGTTTTTGATCCAAGTACAAATGTTGTTTCCAAGACCCAGTTCCCTTATTTTGTTAACCATTCTCTGGTGTGGCACTGTATCAAAGGCCTTTGCAAAATCTCAATAGATCACATCTACTGTGCTGCCGTGGTCTAAGTTTTCACTAACTTCCTCGTAGAAACTAATTAGATTAGTTTGACATGACCTATTTTTAAGTTTGGCATGGAAAGGAGTTTGTGCCAATGCCGCACCATCCGACACCTTTCCATTTTTTTACAATGTCCAGAAATAGAATATTTGGCATCCACTATGGCCATCAGAATAATGCTGAAGTATCCTTTATAGTTGTAGAAATAGGATCCACTTTCTGAGGGGGGCAGAATTTTCATATGTTTGCCATGTATGGCACCGCCACAATTTGGGAAATTCTAAAGAGTACCAAAATCTTCAGCAATAATTTGCCATTGCTCAATTGTTACCAAAATCTATAAGAGAAAAAAATTTGAAATGTTAAACTAGTACATACATGTACCGTTATACTTACTAGTTTACATTCTGTTTTAATTACACAGCCAGCTATCATATCTGAAGATCACAGATCTACTCACACAGCCACAAGGGAATCAAAGTGACAGGAGGAGGGCACAAAAGGATCCGTGATCAAGAGCAAAGTGATTCCTTCACACGAAAAATGATAGAGTCTGCAACCCATTTGATGTTAAAAGAACCAAGTAAATTTGACCTGCTAGGAGCAACTCTTGCAAAGAAAATGAAAAATGCAAACAGAGATGGAACTTTGGTGTATGACATAATTTGTACGTCAACGAGGGGGATCTCTCATTATTATGTATTAACACAACTATACTTGATTTTACACATTCTTAGTAGTGCCATAACAGGATTCTGCTTATGCTCATAATGCCATGCATTTTGCCCTTTCCAGTTGCATGTTATTCAGGAAAGCCCTTTGAGTTCTACTTTTTTGTGAAGAAATTGCAATTCAGCATTAGTCAAATAATACAAATATAGGATGCATGTTATATAGAAAGTCCCAATGACCACATACTCTCAGGATTTTTTAAATGTTGGATGAGCAATATTGTAAGAAATAAAAGGGAAAGCTGAAACTATTTAAGGAGGTGGCTCAAAATGCTAGTATTTCAAGTGATTACTTTACACCATAAGCAATTCTATCTTGGGTAAAAATACCACAAATGTATGCTTATAAAATGTTTGCACAAGTCATAGGTCTTCCTAAATGTAAATATATTAGTGCAACACCCTGTTACTGGGTTGGGTTATTTAATTTGGTGCAATAAATGAAAATTATGACTGTTTGAGTACTAAATTATTGCATTGCAACGGTTATTAAATGATCACATAAACAATATACATGTTAAACTATATACAACAGAAATAAAGAAAAATCTATGGCACTGAATTAGAGTTTAGCATATTTTTCATTCTAAACGTATGCATAAATATTTTATTGGAAAATATATGGCCACACACCAGTATCTATATGTTAGGTATACGTCAGGCATAAAATGTGTGTACTTGAATAGATTATATTACTGATAATGACACTAATGTATTAAGTAATATCAGAAAGGTCAATATTCAAACTGACAATTAGAATTAGCTACATAGTACTGCTGGTATCATCGTCAAAAATGATGAGAAGATTCGTGCCTCACAGTTGGGGTTCACTTTCTCTCTGTATTCGGAAGGACATACTTGATCGGTACTTTTTGCCGAGGACATTTTGATATAGCGAGTATTGAATTTTGCATCCATCCATTTTTTCACTAACTTTGGCCATGAATTTTGGGTTTGTTTAGATCCATATTGATATATTATTTGCCCGGGCATGTTATACTATTGCTGTTTATTAATAAAAAAAAAGTTAAATTTGAATATGGACCCATGTTCACTCTAATGTGATATATTTTATATTTTATTCTTTTGTTTTTTATATTGTTTGTGATTAATTTTCATCCTTGTATTCAATAATAATCCTATTTTAATAAATTGGCATTTATTGTATCAAATTTATAGGATTCATTTGCCATGTTTAGGACCTTGAATGTATTGTCTCAACGGATTTAATACCAACATGTGTCTATAATCTGGCTATAATTGTTTATTGTGTACATAGAAGATATAAGATTGTGTTTTTAAGGGATGCACTCCGGAGTGCTTCCAGCGTATTTTAATTCACCTAACACTTTGCACATACCTTTCACCTTATATTCACTAATTTATTTTACTTATTTTATTTGATTAATAAAAGTTAAGTTTTTGACCAGATGTATCCTACAAATCTTATATACATGCTAGCACTCAGGTGAGCTGCTGTGCATCCCTTAAAAACACAATCTTCTATCTTCTATGTACACAGTTCAGTTTCTTACTGTTTTGAGATAGCACCCCTCATATCTCTATTACGAGTTTATCTTTGGATGATGACATAGAGGGAAGCTCCCTATTTTCTGTGTGACAGTATCTCCTTTACTTTATAATTGTTTGTGCCAATTAATTTACATACAGGCTTTATCCAGCGCTTGAGACATTTTCTACCTTTTATTTGTTTACGAATTGATGAGTCGTAGTCTGAGCTGCAGGACATTGCCTGTGTATGATTTTATTGTATCCAGTTTTATTTAGTATACAATAGTAAGTGGACTGTTAGCGCCGTAGGAGATTCTCTAGGGGATCTATTTTTAGAAAAAAATATCATAAAATGCATTGTTCAGAAGTCATTTTTATTAAGTTAAGGTACTAATAATCACTTCAGCTCATAAAAATTCCCCTATTGCTCTTTATATTTAAAGTGTAACATATATGAAACTGAAAAGACCTTACAAAAGAAGAAACATTAACCCTTTAACTATGTGTTATGAATCACCCTACCAGTTAAGTTATCAAAACCTGTAGTAGACGAGAGCTTCACCTGGACCAGATTAAGCAGATCTACTGTGTTGCAGTAAAGTGTAGTACCATTCTCCACCAGTATAACAATTTGGCAGTGTTGAGCAGATGATGGATGTAATGCCAGTTGTGGCCTGTGTGGGGATGGCTTTGGAGAGCAACACACACTGCAAGGGAATGTGCAGTGGCAAGATCGAACTGTACATATAGATGGTGAAACACAGCTGACACAGGAGAATCCAAAGGAGGAGATAGCGGGCACCACAATCCTGCGGCTGGGAAGTATCTATACTTGTTACACTTGTTTTTAAATACATTGAGCATTCTTATCAAACCAGAAAAAAATTATATATATTGCACACATTTAGCTATTTGCTTGGTTTGCAAATACACAGGTACAATGACCCGATTTCTCTTAAAGTGTATATAGGCAACATATCACCACTAACTCCTGACTGCTATAATTTCTTCATCACTTTATTTTTTACTGATTTTTCTTTTTTGGACATGTTCATATTTTAATTAAATTGATTTCTGCGCACTATTTCCCTCATAAAATGCACCCAGATGGCATAGAAGACATTCCATTGAAAGTAATATAAGGTGCCCGATCACTGTCACCTCAGAAGATGTGCAAAAAAAAACTACAACCACCAGCTAAATCAAAATGTCTCACTAAATGCATACTCGACAACACCAGAGAGTTTGTTGAAATATCCTGTAACACTAACCTAAATGACATTTTATGTTTATTTATTTTTAATAGATTTTGTATTGAATTTTCATATGACATGTGGTTAGGGGGTGGGGGGGACAGAATAAGAGAAAAGGATATCGGTAGGGAGAGAAGGGTGACACATACATATAAGTAGGACGTCTCCAGCTTGTGCACTTCATAAAAGGGTGATGTGAGTTGGGAAATAGAGTGGGTGAGACCATGATGAAGGCATTCGGACTCAAGGATTCGGAGCCCAAGTATTTTATGTCCGACCACAATGGCTGCCAGGCCACGCCCCCAACATTTTATTTTATTTGGCTTCAGAGTCATATTATTGCATTATGATCCATCAAGCTCTCTCATCAGGAAGGAACAAACAAATTGTTGTTATTCTGCATATGCTGCCACTCTGAAGCATTTAGCCATATAAACTAGTGTAATTGCCTAAAAATAATAAAATAATAAAAAATCTCTATTGTGCTGCATGCTAACAGTTTTCGAAAAATTCATAAAATATAATTTCTGTCATATTAAAATATTTCATGTAGATATTAAACATAAGTATTACTTGAACACATATGTTGTACTATTGAATTAGTAATTGATTAAAAATAATAAAAAAATATCTAAAATCAATATACAAACAACAGCTAACAAATCTCTAAAAATGTAACACTGGAAACAATAATGTGGCAGAGCTTATTAGTGTATATAGAAAATATACCATTAAGCAGAAACTGTTTTTATTAAAACTGTATTCAATCATAAAATATAGGAGCAATGTGTGAGTCCTCTATGTGACATTTCCTTTATATTTTTTTGATTGAATACATTTTTAATAAATACTGGTGTTTAGTATTAATTTTACATTCTCAATCATTATAGATATTACAGTTCAACAGCAACTATGAAAGAAAATAGTATTTTGGATGCAACTGTTATTTAAATATTATTAATTAAGAACTTTAAGATGTATTTCCTTTTATATCAATTAACATATATAACTCTTCAATTAATCTATACTTTTTTAATTTAATTTTATTTTCACTCTAATTTAAATTGCTCTTTTTGTTAAAGTTATTTTCATTATACGTTATATCTACAATTATTATACACTCCCTACATTCTGTAATCACTCACTTTTTTTCTCTGAACAACAATTCTAACTGACAACTTTAACTGGCACCTGTCATTTTAACCTGGCTAACCTAACATTTTCTAGCATCAGCACTTGACAGTATTAATTATTTTGTTTCTTCTCCATGCTTTATTCTTAAAAACTAGGGTATCCTTTTACTGTCATCACTACCTTTCTGATTCTCTTACTGATTCTCTTACCTTAATAAGTTATATACACTGCAATAATGGTCTAATAAATAACTATAATATAAAGTTTAACCATAGATACTATTCATGACACTATTATGGGACTCTAACCTTATTTTGTATTTTTTACTTTGCATTTGTGTAATATAAATATTAATGGGTGGATGTAAAAATACACTTGCTATAGGATTTTGCCTTATTTCTAGTCAATCATATTTTAGAGCTCACCAATAGGAACAGTTTAATTTATTGTATTTTCTCTATCTCCTTCCATAAATATCTTGCAATCTAATTGAGGTAGGTTAATCCTCTCCACATAACTTTTGGCCAAGTGATGAGGTATATGTGTAATATAAACGACAACGGTCTATGACATCACGAGAGACTTGCCCATTTTTAATCTTACAAGCATGAGACTGATTATTGCTTTTTTGTAGAGAATGGGGATGGCAGAATACAAACATGACTGCCTCTCTCTTTTAATGACAACCCTACCTGCTGACAAGTTTGTGTGTGTATGTGTGTGTTCCTTGCCACGCAAATGGATAACTCACAGATGAGGGATCCCAAAAATTCCACTTTCAGTTTCAAAACAGACATCCCGATAGAGGATTTCCTATGCTGGATCAATACAGCATTGGTGGAACACACCGAATGTGGAGAACATATGCTGTAAATATAATTTAGTCCATTAATATCTTACTTAATTTTACCCAATACAAAGTTCTTAGTTTTGGTTGAAATTATTGTTTAAATAATGATATAGCGAACTATACAGATTAGGGTCTCTGTGACCTTTTGAATGGTATGTATTATATTAAATTTGATATGAATGGATTGGGTACTAGACAGTGATTTTAGTAACCAGTATCAGGTATATATTGTGGTGGGGGAGAGTTATAATTACCTTTATGCTTTGCATACTTGTCCACATTCTCAATCGCCACCATTACAAGTATACATTATAGGATTTGATTATGATCAGTAGATGCTCAAACCATTTCAGCTGGAAATTTGTTTAAACTGGCTCAGTTCGATGGCCTCTGTATTTTGAAATAACCCTTTGAAAATATTGAAATTTGCTTATGGTTTCACTGCCACAGTGTGTATTTTATAACAGCTAAGCTGTTAACTCAAATTCAAAGTTCAAGTTCAAAGTTTGTGGTGGCTGCTCGCGATTGAAAGATGTTAAGATGAACTATAACATGTCTTAAAAAAGAGAGAAGGGGATAAACCTCTGTATGCAGCCTAAAGAATTCCAAATCTAAACATATACAAGTTTAGTAAATAAATACAATTTTAGGACAAGGTTAAGAATTCTGTCTGGCGCAATCAATATCCCTTAGAGTAATAAAATCAAATATACTTATAATCAGATGGCTTCTTATGTGATAGTGTTTCGCTTAGTACAGGGTTTCTCAAACCCAGTCCTCAGGACTCCCCAACAGTGCGGGTTTTCTGGATCACATGTGACATAATTAGGACCACCTGTGGATCTGTTACAATGTTTCAGTCAGTAATGAATACACCTGTGCTCCAGCAAAGAGATATGGAAAACCTGCACTGTTGGGGAGCCCTGAGGACTGGGTTTGGGAAACCCTGGCTTAGTAGATATGTTCTCCGGTAGAAAACACATATAAAAAAGAAATAAGATCACAATAGTAAAATATTGTATGAACATAGCGTTCCTATAATAAAGTTCATTACATGCTTCTATAATGCAGACAGTCAGATAATTCTCCAGTTCTGATAGGAGTGCATATTTTTGTACACTGATTTCTATATATTCTGATGTTTTCCTGTGGCTTTGGATTGATGAGAGAGAGAAGGACAGAAAATACACAGATTTAAACATTGAGGCACCTATATCCATTTTCCTCTTGTGAGTAGTTTGACATCAGGGGGTATTGCATCTAGGACAATTCTTTGTTTACTGGAGATTCTGACTGTCTGCATTATAGAAGCATGTGATGGACTTTGTTATAGGAATGCTATGTCCATACAATATTTCACTATTGTTATCTTATTTCTTTTTTATATGTGTTTTCTACCGGAGAACATATCTACTAAGCCAGGGTTTCCCAAACCCAGTCCTCAGGACTCCCCAACAGTGCAGGTTTTCCATATCTCTTTGCTGGAGCACAGGTGTATTCATTACTGACTGAAACATTGTAACAGATCCACAGGTGGTCCTAATTATGTCACATGTGATCCAGAAAACCTGCACTGTTGGGGAGCCCTGAGGACTGGGTTTGAGAAACCCTGTACTAAGCGAAACACTATCACATAAGAAGTCATCTGATTATAAGTATATTTGATTTTATTACTCTAAGGGATATTGATTGCGCCAGACAGAATTCTTAACCTTGTCCTAAAATTGTATTCCCACTCCCACTCGCTCCCTGCGCTCGGCCAATGACTGCCGCCTCTCCTCCACTCTGATCACCTCTTCCCATTCCAGAATCCAGGACTTTTCCCGTGCAGCCCCCCTTCACTGGAATGACCTCCCTCGCTCCATCCGCCTCTCTCCTACTCTGTGCTCCTTCAAACGTGCACTCAAAACTCACCTCTTACTCAAAGCCTACCAACCATCCACTTAACCCCCATCTCCTCCACTCATTCTCCCCTCTCTCCCATTCCCTCAACTGGCTCCTCTTGTGCCTAGTCTGTTTAACCCTCCCTTAGGATGTAAGCTCGCTTGAGCAGGGCCCTCTTCCCTCCTGTCTCCTTACCCGTTCTTCTGCTCCGTGTCTATTGCATCTGCCTGCCTGGAGTTTCTGATGTATTGGTACTTTTGTTTATTGTTCTGTACTCTTATACCCTGTATAGTCTACTGTTTGTACTATGTGCAGCACTGCGGAAACCTTGTGGCGCCTAACAAATAAATGATAATAATAATAATAATAATAATAACTTTAAACTTTTCACAATGATTTAAACAAATAGAGAACATGGGTCTTCAGCAGTTGCACAGGAGTCTAAGTTTGTTTTTGTAATTTTAAATCATTGACCGATGTCTAAATATTATCAAGACCAAGTCCATGCTACAGAAATGTTTTTTTATCATACATAAATTGTTAGTTTTAGATTGAACTAGATAACTTTCCCACAAATACGTAGAGTGGTCTTACGTGAGTCTACACATCTCACAGGACAAGAAAAATGGCACAAAGCTATAGCAGAAGTGACAAATAAATTATATTCTTAAACTTGCAGTAGAAGCCAAGTTTTTTTTTTTATTTATTATTTCCACTACGAGCTCTTACAGGTCAGCCTGAGGCTAAATACTCAATATTATTACCTTTCTTAAGAGGGTAAAAAATGATTTCATCAATCTATATTGTATACACAGAAAAGAGTTTAGAACACTTTTGGCTAATGAATTCCTACCTTTTTTAAAAAAATTGGCCATATCAGCTTTTTCTGAAGAGTTGAATGTCTGCCCAGAAAAATGTAGATGTTCACAAGTTTAAATTGACCGCACTCTGATAGGTATTAGATTTGCGAGTAGTATTAGAGATAGCCCTGAATCTTTTATTAGACTCACATTTCTGTTCAATATTATTGCCAAGATTTACAGTAGACATTTATTGATGTACTTACAAACATAGTCAAATATACATGACTTCCTCCAGGCCAGGCTTTTCAATTATTTATTGCTCTGCATCATTCAAGCTAAAATAATTTGCTGGTAAAGACAATAATGATTATATCAAGCATTGACTGAAAACTTGTGCTTTATACTTTAGGTAGAGTTGCATGGAGTCTCATTTTATTTCTTTATATAGAGTTCACTTTTTTTAAAAAATTGCAAATCTTGTCAATATAAAACTTATAGAGCCACTATAAGCAAGAAATTATTGCTCGCTGTGCATAGTAAGCAAAACAAATGTTGCCTAGCTTATTCTTGACAGTAGAGTTCTTTAGTAAAAACTGAATACCCGATTTATTTATTAAGCCTAAAATAAGCCATTCAATTTCATAATAAAACTTAATATAGACTTTTAGCAAAGAATGAAGTATACATATTTGAAATTAAGTTCAATATATTACAGCAAATGAAAAAACTGGCACAAGTGAAATTTTAGAAAAGCATAAAATAAACTAGAGATGTGTGTAGACCCCCTTCTTTTGGCTTTGTTTCTAAAACAATCTGGGTATTTTGGTTTGGGTTTTTAACAAAAACCTCATGTGTTTTGGTTTTGGATCTGGACTTCATAAAAAAAAATAAATAGGCTAAATCATGCAATTTTGAGCTGCTCTAGCTCCTACATTAGTATTTATATCACTAACACTTTTCAGTCCTTTACAGTCTATAATCTCACAATTGTCAATATTTTTGAGATTATTGGCTAAAGGCTGCAGCAAGCTAGCTGATTAAAAATAATGACAAAACAGTGGCACAAACACAGGGCAGCTTATAATAAGATATGATCTCTATGAAGCAAAGTGGCAAAGCACTGGTGATATGATGATCATTTTAGAAAAGAAAATAAACCCAGGTGGCCTGTGGAAAGTTTTTCTGTTTTGCCAGTAGCATTAGAGAAGATAAAGCAGGGCATGTGTCATGTGCAGCTTGAGCTTACAGGTTACTCACAGAACTTTTTTTCACCGTGAAGATTTGTGTTAGTTTGAAAGATGTTATATAACTTAAACTTGGTGGGAATTCAACTCTCCCTGGAGTAGCGCAGCGTTAAACCTATTACCATTAATACGGCAATTTTGACACTGATTATCTCCTCCTTTAGCTTTTCTAGCTGCTTTTCCAGAGGTTTGATTAGGGGTATGACATGACTCAGACTGGCAGTGTCTGAACTCACTTCTTTTGTTATAATTTTAATTGGTTTCAGTAGCTTGCATAAAACTGAAAGACTCTCCAGTGTTCTTGAGTAAGGAAGCATGCCTTCCCTATTTCATATCTTAATGGATAGATCTTGATAGTTTTTTGCTTTTTTTACAGTCACTGAAGCATATAAATTGTGGAATTCCACCTCGTTACTACCTCTTGCTTCAGTTGGTGGCATGGCAGATTATATATTTTTGCTGCTGCTACAATGTCCTACATACGGTCACTAATTGCTGAAAATGCCTAGAAATTTAAATGGGTCCTAGACAGCATCTCCTGCACTGACCTCTCTTTTTTAAGGAATACTGAACCAACAAGTTTATTATTATTATTTGTCATTGTGTGTGCAAAGCATGATACGTGTTCAAATTGTAATGCACATACACAATATTCGCTACTTACTGTAGTCAGGGATACAGAGAATAGCTTGCCTGTGAATTACCTGGCATTGTGTGCTAGCACTACTATGCTGAAATGATAGAGTATGAATATGATACTGCAGGTGCTGCTGATGCTGCTGCAATATACCTACCCAGTGGGCTGTCACAGTCTTGTAAGGTTTGATTTTTGCTTTGATAAAGGTTAATAGCAGATTGTGACTAAGGCTAAACCCATCAAAATCTGGAGGATCTTCTCAGCTAAAGTATACTGTGGAATTTTGTATGTTTAGCAACTACTAAGGCAAATCCAGAATGCTCATTTCTTTAAAATTATTGCAAAGACTTTTAACATTTTCATGATCATGAATATAAGACAATAGATCTGCTTTGCTAAATGGGATTTAGAAATATAACCATATATATATATTAATCCTGAAACAATGTATGATATCGTTGCAACATTGGGTTAATTGAGAAGCACTGTCTGTGAATGATTAGGTATAGTTGTGACATATTTTATGTGTTTTAAATAAATTGTGTAATTTTTACAGTGATTACATCAGCTCTCTTGGTATTTTATTTATTATTTTGGCACAAAACCTGCTGGCCACTATCAGGAGTTGAAAATGAAAAGGAACTTCACTATACACCTAAGTCAAGTAAGGAAAGGATTCAGGAAAGGAAGATTTAAGTGTTGGAATAACCCATTAAAAATCTGTTGAAAGATCTTCTCTTTAGGTCACTGCAGGAGTGATACTAATACTAATTCCTCAATATGAGTTTCTGTTCAGCCAAATCTCGGTACATTCACAAATCAGGCTCTAGTATGTAGCTCCAAACTTGCATACACACTTATATAAATTACCATCCATAAATCAGGACTAAGAGGGATGGTTGTGGGGACTATCATCTGTGTATTCCAGTGAACACACAAATCTGTGAATTAGCAGCTCCACCATTTTGTGAGTGACAACAATCTCACTCCATGATAGTGCTGAATCTGCAGCTAACCACAGGATGTGATGGCACACCATGTCTGTATTGCGCAAGGAACACTTCCATTAAGTTTTCTGCCTTAATCTTTGTAATTTCATTGCTTTTTGCAGTTTGAGTTGAAGAGTTTCGTTTTGTTTTCTTACATTGCAGATTGTGTTTAAGGAATCTTAATTGGACATGTTAAACTGTAAGGTTTTTTTGTCTATGGAGGATATATATATATATATATATATATATATATATATATATATATACACGCACATATACATATATATATATATATATATATATATATATATGTATGTATACACACATATATATATATATATATATATATATATATATATATATATATATATATGTATATATATATATGTATATATACATATATATATATATATATATATATATATATATATATATATATATATATATATATACAGAGAGAGAGAGACAGCGACATCTGTGTCACTTCTGGAACAATGAACCTGCATACTTGGTAGATGCTGTAATTTCTTAATTTTAGTATACTTGCGCAAAATAAATACTTACACATTACATTCAGTCATACCCTCTCCTTTACATTTATGCATCTGGGAGATCTTATTTTCGATTTCGTCTGTTAGAATTTTTTTCTAATCAATTAGGTGTCAGTCTGTCGGAGAGTTTAGAGTAGTGACTTCTGGTTATTGTATTTTTATATAATACTTACATCATTCTCAACTAGTATTTCTATTTAGTGGAGAAAAAATGGGTGCTGTTGCTGTATGACTTCGAGCACCACACCCCAAAAACAATTAGATTTCTTTCCTTTAAAATCTTAAGGGGCATATTTAATTAGGTCCGAGATCGTGTGCGCATTACCAAAAGTAATATGGCACCGCAATAACGTGGATTTTCCTTCGCAACCCTATGGTGTGCAAAGAAAAATCAGCCTTATTGCTTTACCGCGGATTACCTTCAAGTAGGTCCCTGGACCTTATTGAAAATGCCCCAAAGTGTTTTTACAAAACTTCCCTGCCCCCCTCCCAGCCTTTAAACAGGCAGGTATCAAGGGCTCCTGCATCGGCTCCTTGGATTTTGCTCTCTCTCTCGCGCCGCAACGTGGGATATCCAGGTTTCCCAGCCTCATCCACCATTCAGTAACACAGATTCTCATGGGTGAGTAGCATTCCAGGTGGTGCACAAGTGCTTGACTGCTGTTCCAGTGGAGCAGTAGGCATAGCCGGAGAACAACGCTATCCAGAATGACGTATCGGATCAGGGGATCCTATGGATGCGGGAGCGCCGCCTTGTACCTCCAGTGAGTTTTATGCAAACTTAAAAAACAAACAAACCCACAGACTGAAACTTTTCTACATAACACATGAAAGGCCATGTTTGCTTCATCATCTTCAAATGAAATGCAACATTTTATCTTGGAGAGGCAATTAGTACGGCGTCCATCTGATGACCGTTTGCTAGTTCATTTGGATGTACCAGAATGGAATCACCATGCTTACTAGGATAGGGTGGCATTTTCCACACAAGGGGGGTTTTCCACGACTCTCCAGGCACATAGTGGTTTTTGTCTTAAATACAGCTAATTATAATGTTGTACATTCATGCCATCAACTCTTAAAGGGTTAAATTTGTCATTGATCCTAAGCAGGCAATAAAGATGCAATGACATTATTTTTCATTGTGTTATATTTTACCAGTTTGCTGGCTATTTCAATGAAACAACGATCTCACCATTAGTAGTCTGCAGTGTCCTGCACTCAGTTTCGACTCATGGAGTTAGACCACCTGATAGATCCCGGGTAGAGTGTTCCACCCAGACTGTCAATCCCTTGATAGGATGAATGAACCAACTTCTACAAGTTATGATAGATTACAAATAAGAGCCCATGGCTGGTGTATTGAACACTCCAGTATCGGTCAGTGTATTGTCAACTTAAATTCTTATGATGGATGTGTTCTTTCTGTTAGATAAATTGGCTTAAAGCGTTTCTGTGCTTATAAAGCACTTTCTTCGGAAGGAAATGGGAAATAGAGACACCTTTGGTCTTTTATTCAACCAGTGTCCAATCAGTGAACATGATCATTAATTAAACATATGCATCCATTAGTTCACAGCTGTGAATGGTATTGCAAAAAATAAATAAACAGAAAAGGAATGCGACTTAAAATGATTAAATAAAGTACACCTAAATTTATATTATACTATCATTTATATCAAATGTAATACATGATCTTGAATAATACAGACACTTACTTTCCTAAAGACAAAGAGACTGATTCATTAAGGAAAGTTAGGCAAAAAAATGAGTAAGTTTTCTCTTGGACAAAACCATGTTACAATGCAAGGAGTGCAAATTAGTTTATTATTTTGCCCATAAGTTATATACCTGCTGTTTTTTCATGTAGCACACAGATACTTGATAGTCTATTTGTACACTGAAATTTAAAGTTGATCTAGGACATGCCCGATCCCAACTATAAATCTGCCACCACATTTTAAATTTATATCCACCTCTAACACAACATAGTTTTGCCAAGGTGCAAAGTGACTAATTTTTGTTGTTGTTTACTTTCCTTAATGAATCAGGCACAAAGAGAATATCAGAATAATAAAGATATATTATAATACTTTATGTAGGTAAGAATTCTTAAATCTTTATATACATATTAGGTACAAGAACCATCACACGAATCTTATATGTCACTAAAAAAGATTACTGCTTTTTCTAAAGAGAAAGTCTGACACGTATTTGATCACAAAAATTGTTACAATTGCCTCTACATGGTAATGATAATTGTACCTATCCAGATTTAAAGGATGTCAATATTTCCTTGTAAAGGTGATTAACGTATATAAATCGCCTGCAGTCCACTACTACTGAATTGTTGTATATCATACCAATCAAGGTATACCAAATCGTATACAAAACATATATTTTGTGTATCATAACATAAATAGCTAAAATATGCCATTTTCATGTAACATCATAACCATTGATACGAAAAAAACTAATAGTAATAATAATAATAATGACCATAATCATCATACAGCCCCACTATCAATGTGGCTCAAATAAATACCCATATTAAATTAACCAAAATCTAAATTGTTACATTCATTCAACCCATCAGGATGTAAAGAGTTTAATTGATGAATCCAAAATGATTCTCTGAGACATAGACGGCTAAATCTATCAACTCCTCTGGCTGTGGCGGGAATATGTTCTAAACTAAATTATTTAACCCAGATGGGTTACTATTATGTTTAACCAATAAATGATGGGGAATACTGTGATCTTGTTTTTGCTGTTTGATATTCCATCTGTGTTCCAGAAAACAAATTTTAAATTAAAATGTATTGGCATGCACACGAGAAATAAAGCATGTAAATCATATAATTAGTGTTTCAGTTAATAAATGATTTAATAAAAAACCTTTACCTTGTTGTAGTTTGACATTGGGTAAAACCACAGGTAATACATTTCTTAGCTTCACATTTAAAACACCCTTTGCTCTTTGTAGGCTTTGATAACCAAGTGGAGATAGAGAATTTTATCAGAAATATTGTGTTTCTCTTTAAAAAAACTGTCAGTGAGAAACTTTCCCAAATATTTGGCTTTTTTAAACACAGCTTTTGATTAAAAAAAAATGTAAATCTAGTGAGGAATTCAGTATTGGATCTAGATGTAAAATTTCATGGTTGTGATGAATAATTTTTCTTATGTAATTAGAAAAGTTATTGTAATAATAATAAGGTAATAATAGGAAATTTTTCAAATGATGAGGTGGTTATTTTATTATGTTGTTTCACATTCAATAAATACTCTCTTTTTAATGAAAGCGACTCTTGTAGTAAATAATTAAGCAACAATATAGCATACTCCTTTTCTTTGAAGGCATCTAATAATGTTGATTCTTGTTCAATAATTTTAGATTCACTAGTACAATTGCTACATAATATTCTTAGCTGACCAAAAGGAATATATTGGAGCCAACTTCTTTGATGATTACTATGGAAATTAATAAAATTATTTGAGTCAACCTCCTTCTGATATATATGTGACTTTATCTGTAATTGTAAGGGTAATATCAAGGAAGTCCATAGAATATGGATTAGAATGGCCAACAAAGTAAGATTATATGGATTATGATTAAATAATGAACTCTGTAACTGTTTAAGGATTGCTTTTCCAAACAAAAAATAAATCATCAATATATCTGGCATAGAGGACAAGACGCGCGTGAACTCACCACTCTATATGAACTGTTGCCTTTGGCAACTAAATGCTAAACATCGCAGACGCTGGGGCTCTCGTTCTCTATTTATTAGATCCACAGGAATGGGACACTGATATGTGTGTCAGGAAAGATGACCAGTATAAATTACGTGTGGAGGTTTATAATGCAGCTCCAGTCTGTGCGGGTTGGTGAGGTTCTGCTCTTACATCACATGTGGACCTGATCTCCGTATCTGACACCTCATCCATGGTCCATTTTGGTATATCTATTGTTGTCTTTGGTAGCTTCACAGCATTTACACATATTTTGTATTCCTTATGGTTATCCTCCACACCATGACTTGCTAACAAATGGGAAATAGCAAGTTTGTGGCTCAGAGACTGCTCTTTTCTTTATTGCTCTCAGACTCAGGATTCTCATTCAAGCTATCAGCAAATAGGCATACACTATAGCTCCCTTATTGGTACTATGTGATTCGGAATACGCATTTGCCTCAGTCTGATAGGTTAATAATTTAACCATTATTGAACTTGTGTCAACCAATGATTTTGGAATTGCAAGGCGTATATAGATCTTTAATCAGTGACTGTCAAGGAGCTTTCAGTTATTTAACCTACACTGATTTCTAATTTGGGGACATGCTTTTTTAATTTTTTTGATTTCTATTACCAGGTTATATTATACCATACCTTGTGGACAAACACTAAATCATTCCAAACCTGATTTTTAACCCACTACACTTCACACAGTTATACCTTCCTGGTCCTACATCTTCATGGAGATAATATAAGCCCACATTATCTTGCAGCGGAAAACATAAGGTTTTAACTCATGGTTAATTGCATGACAGCATTCAGACTCTTTAGTTTTTGGGCACCACATTGTAAATCTTGTCTACTCCCCTGGTTCTGTCAATCTATACTGTTCTAGGGGGATAGTACCTCCCAGTGCCTAAAAGAGACTGCAAGGATATTATTGTTTCTATATGAATTTGAAAGCTTGGAGAAAAGTACCATTATTAGTCTCATAGACAGGGCCAGTGCAGCGATTCTCAGTGTTTTTGTCTAACATTCGGAGGCCAAGAAGGACCATTTGGGTTACAGGCGTTGGGTTTTATTTCTCTTCACGTACGGACGCATCTAGGTTCAATCATCTTATAAGAAAAGTAGGCAATTATAGTACATGGGGTGAGGGCATATATATGGTACACATGGAATGTTCTTCACTAACCTTATGTAATTTGGCGCAGTCTATTGAGTCTATCGTTTTAGAAACATGGTGCTCATTCGATTAGGTTTGGGCAGCTACCACAGCAGCTTTAAGAAGGGTCTTCCATTGTAGTGATAAATCACTCATGATAATGTAAGTCTGATAGCTACAGGACCTCGTAGCACAGTTTAAACATGCTACGAGGTCCAGGTGGTTTGCTGCCTGCTGGTAATCGAGGGCATCCATATTATTCCAAATTCATAAGTCCATGATCGTTCACTCTGGTATTAGTGTTTGAGTCAAAAGCCCACCTCTGGCTGCTCCAAGCTGATCGTTTCTGCATAATAAAGCAATTGACAAGCCGCAGAGAAAAGTTTGATACACAAGGACACTTCACCCCTGACAAAATGTAAATGTGATGCAATTTGAAGAGGCCCATGGATTTTTATAGACTTGGAATTGAAGCACAATAGCTCCCAGTCTCTTAGGATTGGATTAGTTACTGCTGCAGTTTTAGACGGGTCTTCCACTGTGGCATTAAAGCACTTAGGCTTATGGAAGTCTGATGCCTCCTAGACATGTTGTAAGCATACTGGCATTGCGAATGCTGTTTGAATTCATACCAAGGTGGATGTGGCCAATGGATTCCAATGCAAGCCCATGGTCATATGAAAAACTGTCCGATTAAGCTGTGTTCTTAATTTGCGAGTGTTAGACCTTTCAGGGACCCCCAATCACGGGTTTAGACCCGGTCTGCTACGGCACCAATTCCTTTCGGATTGGGGCATCTACTGCTGCATTAAATCACATGGCAGATGGAGGTCTGATGCATACAAGTTGTACAATAGACCTGAGAAGCTATGCACTTGTGGTTGTTCTCCCTTTTCCTTCTTCGGTACCCAGGGTTTTGCTCCTTGTTGCTATTAGCGAGGACATGTAAGGATCTTTCCAGTTTTCTCCTTGGATCAATACCTCATTATCTACATGCCTCGGGTTTTTATGTTTTTTTACTTTTATATGGGTTACCAACTCCCTCCCCCTTCCTCTCTGATATTTCCTCCCATCCAGATGAGATGGCCACTGCTGGCACAGATACGGCTATATACAAAAGTGGAAGCTTCTCAAATCAATTTATAGGCCATAACAGGTGCTTGAAAGGGTGGAGTTATCCTGCAAGGAACATACACACAACATTTTTTCCCCCAGCACACTGCTATAGCCAGCAACAGATCTGCCATTTCTACTGTAGATAAAAATGCAAAAGTCTTTGTTGCACACATTTGCAAATGTATGTTTAAGCCATCCGCCACGCCAAGGCGCTTTTGCTAATAGGATGGTCCTACTCTAAACAATGAGAGTCCCATATATTTGGGCCATACATATGTGTTTTTAAATTGAGAGCCAACTTACCAAAGAGGTACCCCAGAAGCCTCCAAACAGCAATTCAGTGCCAGTACCCCCTCTCAGCTACTGACACCAACATGCCTCTCAGACAAATACAAAAGTGGAAGCTGCTCAAATCAATTTATAGGCCATAACAGGTGCTTGAAAGGGTGGGGTTATCCTGCAAGGAACATACACACAACATTTTTTCCCCCAGCACACTGCTATAGCCAGCAACAGATCTGCCATTTCTACTGTAGATAAAAATGCAAAAGTCTTTGTTGCACACATTTGCAAATGTATGTTTAAGCCATCCGCCACGCTGTTTGGAGGCTTCTGGGGTACCTCTTTGGTAAGTTGGCTCTCAATTTAAAAACACATATGTATGGCCCAAATATATGGGACTCTCATTGTTTAGAGTAGGACCATCCTATTAGCAAAAGCGCCTTGGGACTGGTCAGCCTTCTCCAAGCCGTTGGAAGTGGGAAGGAGGGGTAGGAGATATTGAGTTTGGGCAGCCCGTCTCCTCTTCTTAGCTGTCACGGTGGTCCCCCACCATACTGGCCATTCACTTGGGGGTAATGACTAAGTAAGGGCAAGTTGTTGGTTTTATTGATCATCACTAAGGAGGATCTGCATGCCATTCAGTCCATAAGGGCAGGGGCATGCTTGTGCTTGTCTGTTGCTATACCAAGACTCCTGGTGGGCCAGCAACTCTGTCCCTATGATGAAGTCTCTGCCTAATTGGATTAACCGGTTTCAGCCCATGTAGTTAGGTCCCTTGGGTGGGTAGTGAGGTCACTCGGTGGTTGGCTGGGTGTCCTTTAAAGGACTTCAACTTTTGGCAGGAAAGGTTTTGCAATCAGCAAAAAATACATACATTGCTATCGCTGATTGGCCGCAGGTCACTGCCCCCTTTAAAGTAGCGTGGCTTTGGGTCCCTTGTTTCAGGGGATACCTTGACCTGGTTTGTGTGGGCACATCATTGTGGGTCCAAAAGGTGAGCAGTCACTCTGACACCAGATTTAGCACCAGCCAAATCGTAAAGAAGTATATCCTGGGACCAGTGGTTAGTGCCGGAATGTCATACACTGTTTTTTTTTGGGTATTGGTTGGTAGCTGACCTGCAAAGGCTTTTCCTACCACCATAAATTATGTCAATCAATAAACAGTGACATTTTTACAAAATTTTAATTTATGTCAGTGTCTTTATTAATTGATTTGAGTATAAGGTTAATTAGGTAGAATAGTGTGTGCAATGAAGGGAGGCATCAACAGTATGCACTTTATACCATCTCAAGTGATGCATTGGTTTATAACTTTTAATCCTATGGCAAGATGGATGTGTACAAAGCGTGTACATTAAGTGTGAGGAAGGCATAGCTGATTTTCCATACTATGGGTCTGACATAAACGTAAAGTGCACTTACATAAATACATTGGGTATTCGCATGACCAAATTCAACAAGGAGCAGATCTGAAGATATGTCGATGAATATGGATCTAGGCCTCTAACAAACAAGACACTGCAAGATACGTACAATACATATGTGGAATATCAATTCACAAAAGTATGTACAGAAAATAAAAAAATCAATTAAAATCATCTGTTAATAATATAGGGCCTGATTCATTAAGGAACTTAGGCAAGAAATCTCAGTATTGCTCACTTAGTTTTTTAGCACTATATTAAATTACATTTTCTTGGTGTGGGGACAGTTACACAAGGGGATAAGTTAAGGAAAATTGAAAGGGAAAAGGAAATATATAGGGATTTGTGAATATAAAGGAGAAATAGGGCAGAGTAGGGAAATATTTTCAGTTAAAACTAAATGTAAAATATAATATGTTCAAATTTGTGGTCTGCTCTAGGTGACTCCAGGAAGCCCCTTAACTGGTGGGTTTTTATATAATTAATACATTGAGCCCCATCACAATATTGGTGCAGGTAAGGCACATCCCCATAATGGGGTAAATGTATCATACTGTGCTTTTTACAAGTCGCCAGAAATCGGTGAGATGACAGCTTAAATTTAAAACGGCACTGCCTTGTAAAGGGAAACTTCCCTTTACAAGGCAGCGCCGCTTTAAATTTAAGCTGTCATCTGGCCGATTTCCGGCGACTTGTAAAAAGCGCAGTATGATACATTTACCCCAATGTGTCAGATGAGGCCATATAGAATTCCATACTGCCTCAGATTTATATCCATAATAAGGCCAATAAATCCTCCTTCAAGCAATGGGGTTTTATGTTCTAATTTGAAGCCCCACTGAACTCCAAATGGAACTGTGAGGAATCCCCACCATACAAATTGGTTACTACGTAGCAACAAAAAGAGTATTCTTGTATTCGCATACCATATGTTAGAAAGAGAAAATTAAATGCTGTATAATTACTGAATGTTTTATGTGAGGAATATTTATTGGAATCAATTTTGTGCTGCATAGAGGATCATGTCAGTGATGTAAAGGCTGAATCACATGGGAAGTGCGAGCCTTCCGCCACTCCTCCACAGCAGCCACTGATGAAGTAGCTGGTGTTTTGTCAAGCTTCAGCTATTCAGAGTTTTTGTGCGAAGATGGACTCTGTGCTGAGTTGTGCAAACTAGAGTAATCTGGCAGCTCAAGAGAGAGAAAGAAAGGAATGATGAAGGGATGGAGCAAAAATTTTAAGAGAGTTTAAGAATGGAAAGTGAGGATATGTATAAGCTGTGAAGACTGCAAAAGGACATAATGTGAACCAATGAGAGAAACAGGAGGTGCTGGATGAGGGGGTGAAAGGTATACGATAGAAGGAGTAATAAGGTTGGGAACAAGGAGACAACAAGGAGACAACTCATGGATAAAATAGAAAGGAAATATGTAATACAGAAGTGAAATGGTAAACGGGAGCAGAGAGCATTAGAAGGGAATCAAGGAAAAGCTAGTTCTAACCAGGATAATGAAGTTGATGTAGATCAGTGAATAGAACCTAGAGATAAGAAAAGAGAACATATAATAAGAGTAATACCAAGAGGAAGAAGTATAGCAGAGTTGAGAAACATGTGGTAAATGATATCTGAGGGGATAGAGACAGTGTGAAGATTGATGTGAAAAAATTGGTACAGGCTTATAGGGGGAAAGGAGAGGGTTAGTGTGAGGATAATAGTCTTTATTAGTCAGATGGAATTGTGCATAGTAAATAGAATTTATATAAAGAATATTATTTTTTGCTATTGTTCTGCATTAGAGATCTAGTATTACAGGGTCTACTTCTACCCATTTTTATATGCTTTCATTTATGAATTGTATAATATTTTATTTGTGCATATCTTGACTTTATATCTAATAAATGTTTTATGCATTTTATCTGGTGATCCGTGAGACACATCTGTATCATTATTACTTCTGATCATCTCTGTATTGCTCACTTAGTTTTTTAGCACAGTATTAAATTATCTTCTCTTAGTGTAAGGATAGTTACACAGGGGGATAAGTTGAGGAAAATTTAAGGGGAAAGGGAATATATAGGGATTTGTGAATATAAAGAGAAATAGAGCAATGTAGGGAAAACAGTGAAGAATAAGAAAATCACAGTGACCACTTACAAACTATGCTATATACCTGAACTTTATTTGCACAAAAAAACACTAACTCCAAGGACATTGAACATATTACTAAACACTGAGATGTTTTCCACATTCTAAACACACATATTTTCCTGGTCAGATGAAAAGTATCACTTGTACTAAGGGAGAAATCTATTAGCCGCAAAGTGTTTCCGAAACGTCCGTTAGACACTTTAATAATGCCCTTGCACTTGCAATATCCAGTGTCAGGCAAACACTCTGGCAGCTAAATGGCCCAAGGCTATTATTACAATTGCCTTGGACATCACAATAAAAGAGGCCAGGAAGAGCTCCCTCCCACTAATTGACTAGAGACAGGAGTCTTGGTAGTGCTGCTTGACCTAATAATCTATCCATGTGTCATTCTCAAATTATTAGATTGATTTTATTATTGTAACATAAAATTGCAATTTCAATAGAATGCTACATTAACTACTTCACATATCACCATCAGTGTAATATGTTAATATTGTTACGACAACCAGTGCGGTATAAACTTAAAAAACTGGTAGAAGAGGTCTTCCCCTTTAGCAGCTGCCTTTCCCGTAGAGACTGGTTATGCTCACAGGTACTCAGATGCCCCCAGGTCTTAAAGTTTATGCTCACACAGCTGCGCACAGGTACAGAAGATGACACACGGAACAGAGGCAGGCCAGCGATCTACTGGACGGAGCACTGGAGGGGATATCAGGTCTCAGCACGGTCAGGGTCACAGGCAATGGTTCATAATCCGGGGACAGACAAAGGATCAGGATCACAGGCAATGGTTCAGAGTCCGGGTACAGGCAATATGTCAAGGTCACAGGCAATGGTTCAGAATCAGGAGACAGGCAATAGGTCAAGGGCACAGGCAAAGGCTCAGAATCCAGGGACAGGCAATAGGTCATACACAGGTAATTAATCCAAAGGTTCACCCCAGACAGAAGCTAAGGAGCAGGCTAGACACAGCAAGACTGGAACTATAACCGACAGGGAGGCTAAGCCCTCCCTGCCCTATATACAACTACTGACCAATGGCAAGCAGGGAGGAAACAAGCCAACTAATGAGCCCCAGGAGGTGAATAAAATTATAAATGATCCCCCATGTTTTGCGCCCACGCCCGGCTGCCCCTAATGCCGGGACGTGGCGCTGTATAGATAGAGCGTCCAACTGTTGTCTAGGCAACAGCCGGGGTGAAACAGGAAGGGACATCCTGGTCTTCATGGAGATGGCCGGGACGTTTCCTGATGGGCACAGAGAGTTGCGGCGGCCTTAGGCACTGCCGCGGCTCATAACAGTACCCCCCATTGAGAAGGGGTCATGGGACCCCGACAACAAGGTTTTTCAGGGAATTGTTTAAAGAATCTTCTGAGCAGACTGTCAGCGTGCAGGCGTCTCTGAGGAACCCAAGAGCGTTCTTCAGGACCATAGCCCTTCCAATGCACCAGGAAATGGGATTGCCCCTGGACTTTTTGTGAGTCGAGAATTTTCTCTACAGCAAATTCATGAGACCCATGCACATTGACTGGTCGAGGTTTCAATGGTTCATGAGTTTCAAACTTGGAGGATGAGACAACAGGTTTCAAGAGGGAACAGTGGAATGTATTAGGGATTCTTAAGGAAGATAGAAGCTTGAGCCTGAAGGCAACAGGTTTAACTTTCTTAATAATAGAAAAGGGTCCAATGAACCTAGGTCCCAATTCCTTGCAGGTTTGTTTGAGGGTGGACAGCCATTCTTTGTCTCCTACCTTAAGAGAACAGGTCCTGCGGTGACGATCTGCAAAAAATTTTGCTTGAGCAGAGGCCTATAAAACACCAAAATCTCTGGCGCTAATATGGATTTATATAACTACTAAATAATAAAATAATTTCGGTATCAGTTGCAGCAATTCATAAAAAGAGACAGTGTTGGGTCTCTATATAGATAAATAGAACAAACAAATGAATTGCGCAAAATCACCGATAGAAAAATAATTATTTAATAAACTTGTAGCCAATAAAAATATGGACATATACTAGATAAGTGAGAATTTGCACTCACATAATGAGCATAAGATTAAAATTGAACTAAATAGCATGCATGATATAAATCTATCACATAACAATATTGAAATAGCACATGCAAACCTGGTGAACTGATCTTCACATGTATACCTCAACCTTCAAGCAATAACAGAAACATGGCTCACGCATTCAGACACTGCCTCACCTGCAGCCCTTTCACAGGGTGGTCTCCATTTCACCCACACCCCCAGACCAGGAGGTAGACAAGGAGGGGGGGTTGGACTACTTCTCTCCCCTCAGTGCACATTCACAGTTCTACCAAGTGTCCCATCACTCACATTCACATCTTTTGAAGTACATGCTGTTAGGATTTTTAACCCATTCTCTATGCATGTTGCTGTCATCTATCGCCCCCCTGATCCACACCAACACTTTCTTGAACACTTCTCTGCATGGCTCCCTCACTTCTTAACTACTGATATGCCCACCATCATCATGGGTGATTTCAACATCCCTATTTCTAATCCACGTTCCAATGCTGCTTCCAAACTACTCTCTCTAACCTCCTCACTTGACCTCTCCCAGTGGATTAAATCTGCTACTCATCAGGATGGCCACTGTCTTGATCTTGTTTTCTCTAGACTATGCTCAGTTTCTAATTTCCTTAACAATCCTTTCCCCCTCTCGGATCATCACCTTATTAGCTACGCGCTCACCCCCAGTTCTTTACCCTCCCTATTGTCAAACTCTTCCAAGCCTCCTCGTATCCGCAGGAATATCAGCGCTATTGATTTTCAACAGTTTTCCACCTCTCTCCAACACCTTCTCTCCCCAATTTCTACATTCTCCTCCCCTGATCGGGCAGTACCCCATTTTCATCAAACCCTAGCAACTGCCCTAGATCAAGTGGCTCCAGCGACACTACATACTTTGCGTAGAATTCGTTGCCAACCGTGGCACACTACAGTAATACGAACGCTACAAAAACTTTCTCATAAAGCAGAACGTCACTGGCGTAAATCTTGTGCCTCTAATGATTTCATCACATATACTGATATCTACCACTCCTACAGAAATGCTCTGGACACTGCTAAACAAGCATACTACCGATCTCTCATCTATGCTCAGGATTCTAACCCCAAACGGCTCTTTAACACATTTAACTCTCTTCTGAATCCTCCTGCCCCAAATCCTCTAACTAACATCAGTGCACAGGATCTTGCTTCCTATTTCAAGGACAAAATTGATAAGATCAGGCTTGAAATGGTATCTCCCTTGACAAGCAATCTGCTCAATTCCTTTGTAGCACCCTCTGACACTCTCTCTTCATTTGATCCCACTAATTAAGAGGAAGTTTCTACTCTCTTATCATCTTCCTACTCTACCTCCTGTCCTCTTGATCCCATTCCCTCACAAATTGGTAGGTCACTGTCTCCTGTGCTCATTCCCCCTCTAACTAAAATCTGTAATCTATCTCTTTCTACTGGTATTTTTCCATTTATATTCAAGCATGCAGTGATTACTCCCATTTTAAAAAAACAGAATTCTGACCCTAAATCTCTCATAAATTACCGCCCCATTTCCCAGCTCCCATGCCCCTCCAAGCTTCTAGAGAGAATTGCCTACACACGCCTCACACACTTTCTTACAGCAAACAACCTATTGGATCCTCTTCAGTCAGGCTCTCACTCTCAACACTCCACAGAGACTGCGCTGACCAAAGTTGTCACTGATTTGATCACAGCAAAAATATAATACTCTCTTCTAATTCTCCTGGATCTCTCTGCTGCATTTGACACTGTTGACCACTCTCTCCTCATACAAACGCTACAATCCCTAGGTTTTGAAGGCACTGTCCTATCCTGGTTCTCATCCTATCTATCTAATCGCTCTTTCAGTGTTAATTTCTCTGGATCCACCCCTGCTCCGCTTTCTTTATCACTTGGAGTTCCACAAGGCTCAGTCCTAGGTCCTCTGCTATTCTCTATTTACATCACTTCTCTTGGAAAACTAATAAGCTCCTTTGGATTTCAGTATCATCTCTATGTGGATGATACACAAATTTATCTATCCTCTCCTGATCTTTCACCATCTGTGTTGTCTCACTTTACTGACTGTCTTTCTGCCATTTCATCTTGGATGTCTTCTCGCCAACTCAAACGCAATCTTTCAAAAACTGAATTAATAATATTCCCACCCAAAAACAGAAGCTTCCTGCCTGACATTTCTATTTCTGTCGATAGCATGACCATAAATCCCACCCCACAAGCTCGTTGCCTAGGTGTAATCCTTGATTCACAACTGTCGTTTATTCCCCACATCAACTCTATATCTAAATCATGTTACATACACCTAAAGAACATTTCCAGAATACGCACATATCTGACACAAGATACCGCAAAAACATTAATTCATGCACTCATCATCTCCCGCATCGACTATTTCAATTCCCTCCTTACTGGTCTTCCCAAAGTCAGACTTGAACCCCTACAATCTATTTTGCATGCAGCGGCTAGACTGATTTTCCTTGCAAACCGTTATTCCTCTGCTGAGCCACTCTGTCAGTCTCTACATTGGCTGCCTGTATTTCAACGAATCCAATATAAAATTCTTCTACTAACATACAAGGCCATCAACAAAATTGCACCGACATACATTTCCTCACTTGTCTCAAAATATTTCCCTACTCGACACCTCCGTTCTGCACAAGATCTACGTCTCTCCTCCACTCTCATTACATCCTCCCATTCTCGGTTACAGGATTTTTTCCTGGCAACACCTACTTTGTGGAATTCCCTCCCACGCACAGTAAGACTTTCCTCTAGTCTTCAAACCTTCAAGCGTTCACTGAAAACCCACCTCTTCAGACAAGGTTATGATATTCCTCAACCATCATCTTAATTTCCCTAGATTACCCTATTACCATCCTCTACACTGCTAACGCAAGACAACAACCTTCTGACCAACATTGCAACACACATAGCCCACTCAGTACTTTTACCTTTGCAGTCTGGCTGGTCCATTGTGCAGTATGATGTAGCACATGCCCTTGTGTTTCTAACTCCCATTGTCCTATAGATTGTAAGCTTTCGAGCAGGGTTCTCTTACCTCTCTGTCTGAATGTATTACCCAGTATTGTCTTATTAATGTTTGTTCCCAATTGTAAAGCTCTACGGAATTTGCTGGCGCTATATAAATTAATGTTGATGATGATGATGATGATGTATAACACTGAGAGATAATTGAGCAGCATAGAAAGCATAATATGCAACACATTGATTAGGCAATCATAAAAATGCCAATATTGGAATCCACTTTTGTTCTCATTTAGTGGTTGTTGAAAACATAGACATATCACGTTCAAAAAATGGATAAATAAAAAGTCTCTGCAGAGGCCTGCAGCAGGGCAGAGTGGACCTTCTTCCAAATACTTCTAAGACGAGAGACAGTTGGACGTATACCAGAGGAACCAGAAGAATTGATTGCAGAAAGGGAATTGGCCCTGGGATGAAAGTCAAAATTACAAAAGAATGGAGATATGCGGGTGGAAAAATGACAGGAATTGTTGTAAGCACATTCAGCCCACGGGAGCAATGAGGACCAGTTGCTTTGAAATTTGAAAAATGTATAATCGAAGGAATTGTTCCAGAGACTGATTGACTCTTTCTGTCTGACCGTTTGACTGCGGATGATAGGCAGATGATAGACTGATATTGATGCCCAGGTGAGTGCAGTAGGATCTCCGAAATTGAGCGATGAATTAAGACCCGCGGTCCGAAACAATATCCTCCGGCAGGCCGTGGAGACGGAAGACATGGTGGATGAACAATGATGCCAGGTTGTGAGCATTGGGTAGCCCTGTCAATGGAATAAAGTGGGCCATTTTGCTAAACCAGTCAACCACCACCCAAATTGTACTGTGACTAGATGAGCTGGGTAGATCCACAATGAAGTCCATTGAGAGATGGGATCACGGTTTAGTTGGAGCGGACAAGCGCATGAGTTGACCCGACGGACAACTTCTAGCAGACTTGTTCCTGGCACAATCCTTACAGGATAGGACAAAATCTCTGACTTCAGAAGATAAGGTGGACCACCAAACAGAACGTGAGAGAATTTCAGTGGTCTTAAAGATGCCTGGATGACCAGCACTTTTATATTCATTGGCTTCAGACAAGATGGCCTTTCTGAGGTGAACTGGTACAAATGACTTGCCTGGCGGAGTCTCGAGAGGAGCAATTCCCTGGAACTGGCTGAGAGGTGCCCCAAGATCCTGGGTCAACCCTGCATGGATAGAAGATGGAGGAATGATAGAAAGCGGAATAGTAGTCGGGGCGTGAGAAGAAATGGAACTTCAAGAGAGAGAGCTTCCGCTTTAGTATTCTTGGAGCCCGGTCTGTAAGAGATAATGAACTTAAATCGGGTAAAAAAAACAATGTCCAGCGTGCTTGCCTGGAATTTAAGCATTTAGCAGATTCAATAAATAAGAGATTCTTGTGATCCGTGAGCACAGAGATAACATGGACAGCTCCTTCTAGCCAGTGTCCAGTGAAGAATAAGAATAAGAATAAGTGAATATAGAATATATAGGCAAGGTTATTTATGATATTTGGATAATAAAACACTTTACTAAATTTCAAAGATTGCTACCACTCCATTTTCTACAGCTAGGAATCAATATCAATACACAGACCTAATAAAGAAATACAACATTTATCCAATGTGTGAAATGTGAATTCATTAAGCAAATTTTGCGAAATTTATTATATTGCCACTATCTTATCTCACATGCCAACATCCAGCCTTCTGTACAACCTATGCCCAGTCACCATCATTGCCACTGCACCGTCTAGCCCACTGAACTACCCTAACCTTTGCCCAAATAGTCATCTGTAACATCGGAACCTTCCAGGACTTTGTATTACGTGGGCCCTTGCACCATCATTGCCCCATCTGTTTTTGTTTTGTCTTATGCTGAATTGCTTTGTGACATGTGATCTGTTCTGTTAATTGCATCCATGCATTTATTATACCTATTGTTCTTATCTGTATAAAATATGTAATTTTATAATTTTATTGAATTTATTAATCCCTATGTATGATTCAGCGTAAACCTTGTAAACATGGTCACTTTCTAGAATGAAATTGAAAGGGACAACATTAACTGAAAAAAAAAGTAATGATACAAAATGCTGACCCAATTTAACCAAGCTGGAATTAAAGGCAATTAAGACATAGACATTGAGAAAAACTCCAGAAATGATCATATGCTGTGTTGACATAGATGGAGATCCTAAAGGAAATGAACCACAATCAAGAAACAGATAGAATACTATACAATACTCATTGACAACAATACATGCTAACCCTTAATCACAGATCCCACATGATCCTACTGAAATTAATGACTCTATTTGATTTTGGCAAACAAAATCACATCTTAATTTAACAAGAATGTAATTTTATTTTTTTGTAATTTACACTAACAACCTTGATATAAAGGAAATACTAAATAATATATAATGGCAATGATATTGCATCCTGGGCATGATACTCAGTATAAAAGAATCCTCTATTTTACTGCAGATACCTGGATTTTGTTTAGACACACACCTTCTAGAGTTACATATCAATTTCTGCACTGGGCTCTGCCCACAAATCTCTTAAGAAAAGTGCAGACTGAAAACTATATCAGATGATCCCCTTCCCCCAACCCCAAATGACCACATGGATTAATGGATTCCATTCCAGAGAAAAACAATTGGCTAAGTATAAAACCAATGTTGTATGAATTGGTATAGAGATATAAGGAAACATGGGAATGATTGTAATAGGTTAAGGAATTAAAGTTTACGATGAACATATTGAGTTTGATAGGCTTACTGAAAAAGTATATTATATACAGGAGTAGTGGTGCATTTACATATATTGAAAGCTATGTGTGATAATAGGAGTTTAATGGAATCTGGGATACACACATATATACATAGATCCACAAACACATTAACAAGATATTTACACATTTATGAGCCATTGTTAAAAACCAGGCCTATCACTGGCAGAACCATCATAAACATAACAACACAAAATACTTTTTTACAGAATGGACAATTTTATTGGTACTAAATAAATAATCATTTATTAAAAATACATTTAAATTGACGCAAGATTGATAACAAGATTCAAAACTATAGTAGTACAGAGGCTACTCAGTGAATGCGCAATATATAGTCACTAGTTGGAAAGGTGACAGCTTGCCGCAAGAACACATTAATCTCTGTCTCATGAGCCAGAGTGGGGGTTACAGCTGTATATCCAAAATACTATGCATTAGTTATTGGTTACCTATGTTACACTTACTACCAGCATATGTAAATTTGAATTTTGATTATCTATTATTTCCCCATTTTATCACATATCTTGAATCTGTGGATGGACTACTGATATCCAATTATTTCCGATAATCCTTATAGTTTAAAATGGTGTATTTAAAATATATTACACTTTAACATTTTATATGGGTCCATTATTATATTCTGTGGTACTATTATTATTTATCTATTTATATATGATTTGTTTGTTTACGTGTCATTTGTGAGTGGTTTCGAGCTTTTCTTAACTCTTTTAACTTTTTTTTGTATTCTTTAACTATTATATTCACCAGCATCATTATATTTTACGGTAAAAAAGCTGTTCAAATTAGGGATGTGCACCGCCCACTTTTCGCGTTTTGGGTTTTGGGTTCTGATTACCTTCAGCTTTTGGGTTCTAATGGGTTTTGCCAAAACACCCCCCTCAAGGTTTTGGGTTCTGATTTTTTTTTTAAAAAGCATAAAAACTGGTAAAATCCAGATTTTTGGTTTTTTTTCACTCCTACGCTATTATTAACCTCAATACCATTCATTTCCACTCATTTCCAGTCTATTCTGAACACCTCACACCTCACAATATTGTTTTTAGGCCAAAAGGTTGCACCGAGGTAGCTGGATGACTAAGCTAAGCGACACAAGTGGGCGGCACAAACAGGTGGCCCATCTAGGAGTGGCACTGCAGTGGCAGACAGGATGGCAGTTTGAAAAACTAGGACCCAAAGAGCACATAATGCCAAAAAAAGAGGTGCAAGATGGAACTGTCCTTGGGTCCCTAAACCACACACACTCGGCAAAGCCTTTAAAAATTATATGCGGCACAGGAGAGTACCACTGGACTGGAGTTTTATGGCTGTACCACTGGACTTATACGGCAGGATCAGTGGACTTATACAGCAGTACCACTGGACTTATACGGCAGGATCAGTGGACTTATACGGCAGTACCACTGGACTTATTTGACAGTACCACTGAACTGGACTTAAGCAGCACAGGACAGAACCACTGGACTTATGCAGTACAGGACACCACCACTGGACTTTTGCAGCACAGGACAGCACCATTGGATTTATATGGCTGTACCACTGGACTGGACACAGGACAGCACCACTGGACTGGACTTTTATGGCAGTGCCACTGGACTGGACTTAAGCAGCACAGGACAACACAGGACAGCACCACTGGAATTATGGCAGCACCACCACTGGACTGAGCAGGACAGCACCACTGGACTGAGCAGGACAGAGCACAGGACAGCACCACTGGACTGAGCAGGACAGAGCACCGGACAGCACCACTGGACTGAGCAGGACAGAGGACACCCCCACACAACCTCCCTCTTTCCTCTCCAATGCCCGAGTGAAGATGGCGGCGGGAAGCGGGGAATAATATGAATCCGGATCTCGCGAGATCCGACGGCGGATGATGACGTTTTGCCTCGTTCTGAGTTTTGCATCGGGTGGGAATCCCTGAACAGTCGGCACTGTTCGGGGGTGTTCGAATTTCAAAAATCCGAACCCGCTCACTTCTAGTTCAAATAGGCAAATTAATACACATGAACATATAAGAAATATTTTTTAAAATATTATAACACAACCCATAACAACTAGTCTATCCTATGGTTTATCAAAAAACAGAAATGTCTTGAATTAATTTAAGGTTAACCACAGGAAGAGTTGATTTGTTTTATTTATGATGACAACATATGAACTAAGAAAAAAAAATGCAAACTTTACTTTGACTTATAACTGGCAGTCAATCATACGTGACATTTTGAACTTGGAGCTATCTCTGACCTGCTTCTTACTTCCTCTGAAACTGAGAACTAAATAACATATTCTGTACCATATTCTGTACTGCAGAATTTCTACCAGTCAAATTGTTAGAGAACATACAAAATTACATACATTGTAAAGTAATTCAGTAAGTTGTACATGACACATACATGTAGATAGCTTTTGTTATTACATGTCTAGTCATTATTTAAAAAAATATATATGTTTTATTACTAATTAATAATACTATAAAGCACTGCATATTTATAGATTTGTGTAAGTATCCGGAGACTTTGCATTTGTCCATAATTTTGTAATGATTTCTTCCAGCCAGTCAAATAACTACACATAATGGACTTTCCATGGAAAACTTTGTCCGCACAATAAAAAAATGTTAACATGAGAAAAAGAAAATCAAGCCTATACTTATCTGGGTAAACATATTGGGCCTGATTTATTTTTTTATGATATATTAAGGAACTTAGGCAAGAATTTGAGTAAGTTTTCTGGACAAAATCATGTTGCAATGCAAGGGGTGTAAATTAGTTTATTATTTTGTACACAAGTTAAATACTGGCTGTTTTTTCATGTAGCACATGAAAAAAAGACTTCCGAACTTGGATCAGAATCCTTAAATTTGGTGCCAGGTCTCTGCTTAGGATTGCCTACACTCCTTCCTGTTTAATTTGTTTTATAGTATAAGCGCTCACCTTTTGAAGTCCTGCTTGTAATGCCTGCAAAAGTATCTGCTATTTATGTGCTACTTTATTGCAGCTCAGATAACTACTCATTACTGACATCTTGTCCCATCCTTTTCTGTGTTTGCTGTCTGTTAACAGACTGACTATTCATTATTGACCTGACCTGTTTTTGACCACCCCAGTCTTCTTGATATTTTGACCCTTGACCAATATTCTATCTCCAAACCTATGCTATTATCCTTACCATTTGTCTGTTTTTTACTGCACCCAGTGGGTATTTTAAGTAAAGTCTATTACTGACTCATCAAGGATTTCCTCAACTGACTTCAGCATAAGAACTTCATCTGAGAGCATGTCAATGAAGGAAATGTCATATACCTCCTCTCTGACAAAATTGTTTACCTGGGCCTTACCCTTGTGATAAAGGAATGTTTATATAAAGCTTCTGCATTTATCACAGATTTTTGGAAAGTGTTTGATGAGCCTGGCTAGGAAACTTTTCCTCTGCACATCTGCTTAGAATAAAAAAACATTAGTCAGTATGCCATTTGATTTCACACATTGGTTTTGGAGCTCAGTGGTAATAATGAAGCACCTTCTGGAAAATATTTCAGACAAAATTAAGAACTAGTCAGCATGTCAATGTATTCAGTACCTCTTTATTATCTGATCACCCTTTTATAATCATTTATTTATATATATATATATATATATATATATATATATATATATATATATATATATAGTCTGACCAATTCTACAGCACTGTACTGTCTTATGGAAGGGACATTCACATCAGTCCATGCCCCATTGGAGCTTACAGTCTAAATTCCCTACATTCTCTAATTTTGTCAGCAGTCAATTAACCTACTAGTATGTTTATAGATGTTGGGAGGAAAACCCTAACAAACACATGAACATACAAACTTGACAAAGATAAGGCTGTGTACGTGAATTGAACTCATAAACCCAGCACTGTAAGGTAGAATAATCATTAAGCCACCATGCTGCCCATACCCTTTGTACTAAAATATATATGTTTTAGAAAACTATCTCATGGAAGGGAGTGCATATTTATACAGCAGTACTTGTATAAATGTTGTTTCCATAAAAAGAACCAGCTAATTACAAACTCAAACTATTTCTTATTCTATTGATTGCTAAGAGGGGTCTTTCATTATGCAAGTCTATCATCTAACTCCCATGTCTATCTTTTGTTCTGTTCACATGGCATCTCCTACTTCATAATTTTGTACTTTTTCATTTCACCATGATCAGACTAAAAATTACCTTCCTTATTTACATTTGAAGTTCTCATCTGTATTTGTCCGCTTATGTTCTTGTGGGATATTTGTGTGTTGCATTCCAACTGGTAGAAATAAAGTTTTGAAAAACAAATATCCTAAGAACTAAATATGGACCTATATCAATTTTATATTTAGTACTACACAACATAATGGTCCAATACACCCTACTCATAACATATATTCTCCCTCTAATATATTATACCACTCTAAATATTGGAACCATGTTTTGCCCATGAAGCTATTTCAAATTTATTTTCTTTAAATTGCTCTTTTATATGGGTACTGTGCTCTGTACATACATCTATATCAGTGCAATTTCTCACCATGATTAGACTAAAATTGACTCTGTCTGTTTATAAATTTAAATTTTTAATTCCACCCAAATAATAGAATAATGATGTTATTTCAAAATAGAGTATTAACATACCTCTTTTTTAAATTGTTCTCAAAATGTAATATTGATTCAACTCTGGTAGAAAAAAATATGGAATTAATTTGATTATATATTTAATACTAAACAACATAATAGAGTCCAATAGACCCTACTCATAACATAAATTCTCCCTTTAATATATTATACCACTCTAAATAGTGTAAACATCTATTGTTCAGGGGGCTAATTCTGATACAAATTCTGATACAAAAGGCTTAAAGGTGGATAAATCTTGATCTCATTATTTATAGCCTTTATTTGCCACCTATAATCAAATAATAGTATAAAGATTTTACCCCCAGATCTATATTCATACCTTTCATACCTTTCGGCGCCAATGTTTTCAATTTGTAGATCCACATAAGCTCCTCTTTATTGATCCTCATAAGGAAATCTCCCCCCCCGTCTACAATTTTTACTATCCAATGCTATGGCCATAAACTTCTGTCCTGTAGCATCTCAGTTATTGTATTATTGTAAAAAATGTTGTGAAACACTCTGAAAAGTATAACCCTTAGTAATGTTCGCAATATTATGTAAATGTTCACTAACTCACACTTTAAGCTTACAAATGGTGCATGCTACATATTGAATATGACATGGACACATACATTTAGGAATATAACATTTTAAGAGTCACGAGTCAAACGATCCATTACAGCAAATGTTTCTGACATCTGAGTTGATGTAAAAATACAAATGGGTTTATTACTGTGGTAACCTAATCATTTACATTATAAAACAGAAGTGAAAGTTGCTCAATCAATTTATAAGTTCATAGCAGGTGCTTGAAAGGGTTGGGTTTATCCAGCAAGGAACAAATACAGATGGCAGTACAGCACCAGCCTTCTCCATCAGCTACTGATACCATTGCATGCCTCTCAATCAAATGAGTGCTAGTGTTGTACTGCCATTGGAGGCTTTTTGGGGTACCTCTTGGTAGGTTAGTTTTCAATTTTAAAACACATATATGTATGGCCCAAAAATAGGGAATCTCATAGTTTAGAGTAAGGACCACCCTATTAGCAGAAGTGTTGTGAAGCGGCGGGTGGCTTACCATGCATTTGCAAATGTGTGCAACTGGTATTCCTGCATTTTTATGTACAAATAGAAATAGCAACTCTTTTGCTGGCTATAACAGTGTACTGGGGTACTATTTTTATATACAATTTATAAATGATCCACAGTAATAAAAACCTTCTGAGAGGTTAATTTCGACATCCGTGTATGAGGATTCTGCCCCACTGGTAGATGATTCAGAGTTAAGCTAGAATGCCGATTTGATGCTTTACAAAATGCCAATTTACGTTTGGGGTGTAGGATGCTCTGTAAAATGTCATCCTTCTGCAATATATACTAATGATGCTTCAGGATCTTACTTATATGTTAACCTGATTAAAGTTTTTTCTGTTTTTTTATTGTGTATTGAAGCAATTCTTCTCTATCTCTCTCCTTTACCTCTTTAAATGCCCTCTCTCTAATCTTAGTTGTTGGTCATATTTATTTGCTTTGTTTGGGGCAAACCTAGTGCTCATTGTTGTTCCTTGTGTATGCAGATAGAAATCACCTTCATACCAAAGATAATTATGTTCCAATATGGATAATACTTATTTGTTGAAGCTCTTTGAAAACCCATCTCTTTTTTAAAGGTGAACTTATCCTCGATAACACTATTCACACTAATGCACACTCACAAATATTCCAATCTCCACTCTAAGCCACACTCCACTTGTTTCAGGTGTGCCCTCTTCCATTTAGAATGCAAGCTCTCTAGTGAGCAGGATTCTTCATACCCTTTGTTTTCATGTCTGCATTTATTTTGTCGACCTTGCATGTCCCTGTTTTATGAACTGTTAAAGTAATAATTAACAAAATGAACAAATATACATATAAGCTCATATATTACTAATATATAGAACTAATCTAAGATTAGTGCCTGTACTTTTAAGAAGAAAAGTACTGACCTTTACTCTACATATTACACAATAGAAAAAGACAACAAGAGACAGGTTTTTAGTAAAATTCCATTATTTCACAATGGTCAGACAAGGCCAAGGACATTGTTGCTTAAAAAAGGTTGAGATGAGCCATCCAAGAGCCCTTCCAAGCACATGTCATTTTAAGGAGAATTAATGATGTGATGTCAGCCTTGATATCGGCCAAGAGGTTTGGTTTGGCAAATGATAATTAATGTTTTGGCAAAAGTGACTATTTTACCCTATAAAAATGTGAACACTAAATATTCCTGTTCAGATTGGCTTCATAGATACTGAACGTACCTGCTCCATTCAGTTCATTATATTTCATTATTAATATAATAAAATAAACTATTTTTGGAAACTTGCTCATCCATGTATTACCTACTTAAAGATAACTTATACAGTATGTATTGTTTTCCCTACATTATGACGCTGCGGAGCACTGTAGATCCTTGCCCCCCACATTCATTCCCTTGCCCAAGCCTAATAATAATAATAATAAATATTTGTTAGGCTGTATCAAAAAAATCTGTAATAACCAAAATATCCCGATTCCCGTTTTTCTCTTTAATGTCTTTTATTTTGGATGAAAAAAATTCCTCCCTATCCATCTCCTTTACCTCTTCAAATGCCCTCTCTATTAGCTGTTGATTATATTTATTTTCTTTAAATTGCTCTTTTTTTATAAGGGTACCCTACTCTGTATATTCATTTATATCAGTGCAAGTCCTACAGATTCTTTTGAATTGCCCCGCAAGTGTATTATTTATCCATGGTGATGGCTGGTGGCCAAAATATATCCATTGACATCTACTGGTTTCACAAACCTTTTGATTTTCATGTTGTTACCCTCTATGTATATTACTAAGTCTAAATAGAAAATGTTTTCTATACTAATGGTGGATGTAAAATGCAAATTGTTTTGAATGGTATTAATGTGTTCCAAATACCCATCTAGTGAATCACAAGTCCATTTCCAAATTAACAATACATCATCAATGTAGTGACACCAGTTTGCACCATGCGAGTGGGAGGACCAGATGGTGTCATCCTCCTACTTGCTCATGAACAAAGCCACATAGCTTGGGGCAAACCTTTTGCCCATTGCTGTTTCTTGTGTTTGCAGATAGAAATCACCATCATACCAAACACAGTTTCAATACGAACTGTATACTATCTATGATTATTATTATTATTATAATTTATTTGTTAGGCGCCACAAGGTATCCGCAGTGCCGCACACAGTACTAACAGTAGACTATACAGGGTGAAACCATACAGAACAATGAACAAAAAGTACCAATACTTCAGAAACTCCGGCTAGTCATATGCAGTAAAGACAGAGCGGAAGAACAGGTATGGAGACAGGAGGGGAGGGGGCCTTGCTCATACAAGCTTACATCCTAAGGGAGGGTAAACAGACCAGGCACAAGAGGAGCCAGATGAGGCAAGAGGAGAGAAGGGAGGACGAGCAAAGGGAAGAAATGGGGGTTAAGTAGATGGTTGGTAGGCTTTGAGGAAGAGGTGAGTTTTGAGTGCACGTTTGAAGGAGCACAGAGTAGGAGAGAGACGGATGGAAAAAGGGAGGTCGTTCCAGAGAAGGGGGGCTGCACGGAAAAAATCTTGGATTCTGGAGTGGGAAGAGGTGATAAGGGCGGAGGAGAGGCGGCGGTCGTTGGCCGAGTGCAGGGAGTGGGCAGGAGTGTGAATGGAGAGGAGGTTAGAGATGTAAGGGGCAGTAGAGTTGGAGAGAGCCTTGTAAGTGGTGGTGAGGAGTTTGAAAAGGATTCTGTAGGGGAAGGGGAGCCAGTGTAAGGCAAGGCAGAGAGGGGAGGCAGAGGAGAAGCGGCGTGAGAGGAAGATGAATCTTGCGGCCGCATTGAGTATAGAGCAGAGGGGGGAGAGACGGGAGTGGGGGAGGCCAGTGAGGAGGAGGTTACAATAATCAAGGCTGGAGATGATGAGTGCGTGGATGATAGTTTTTGTGGCATCCTGAGAGAGAAAAGGACGGATGCGGGAGATGTTGCGTAGTTGGAAGCGACAGGCTTGGGCAAGGGAATGAATGTGGGGGGCAAAAGAGAGAGAGGAGTCGAGGGTGACACCCAAGCAGCGAAGTTGGGTGATGAAATCTATCTTCTTGTCAGGTAATGTATTAGCTTTTTCTAGGAAATGTATTGCACTATTCAGTCCTTGTTTGTGTTTAATAATCATATACAGACATATCATGTTGCAGGACACTAGCCAATTGTCCTGCCACTTGATTCCCCTCAAGATGTTAATGATTTGTGTTGTGTCCTGAAAATATGAAAGTTGTTGTGACGATTATGTAGTATATGTAATGACTGATTGTTATCTTTTATTGAATTCATGTATGACCATGTGAATATTTTATATAATCTTGCAATGTAATCTCAATGTGTGCTTTGCTAGATAACATGAGTTTGAATTTATGCAAATGTCATTAATCTTTTGAAACTAGGCCTGGGATAGTTAAGGCTCTTGGAGGAGTTTGAAGCCCAAAGTTGTAAACCATCAAGCCACTCAAGCAGAGCAGAGGTGATACATTCTCTGAGATGCCCAAACATATATCTTAGTGATAGATAATTCACTTTGGAAAGCTCAGTGTCATTTTGGGAATCAATCAGACTTAATTGAAAATGTAATTCTTAAGGTAGGGTTGAATATCCTGTAAGAAGGGCTTAAAATCTTGTGCCTTAGACAATAACGTGTGCATTTTCATGAGGGAGTCTATCAAGACTGAAATGTTCCATTTTCCTCTAATGTGCTCCCTCAAATACCATGTCTTAACTAGTAAGTAGTAATTCCTATTTTATTTTCTAAAACTTATTTGTGCAAATTTATTGTATGCCTTGTTATTAATTTTTTTGTAACTAAGCCTTCGAACCATTTTGTGACTTAAGTGTGAAAAATTAATAAGTGGTTCTGGTGAACGTAAGTACACCGTGATAAATCCTTTATGGTCGCAGAAAAGGTGCATTCATTGCTAAGTGACTAAGGTGACGCTGTGCAGATTGCTGTATCTAGGACAGGCTGTGTGTTTGTGACAAACTGGTTGGCATCGGTGGGATTGATAATATTTTTCTTTTTATCATAAGAACTTAGGGGAATTAGCAGTGTGTCATTCTAGAGATAGTCAGCATCCTAAATGACCAGAGATTACACTCAAGGCTTGCAAAATTTTAAAAGAGATGCTGCGTAAATAGTTTCTGTTCCCCTCCTTCTTGCTTTCTTTTTTTTTTTATTTGGTGGAAGTGTGAGGTCCAGGATGGACCCTAACTATAAGCAGATGAAAAATAATGAGCTTTTGGCCTTGTGTGTCGAAAGAGAAATTGCTGTCATCTGCGGCAGAAACCAAGAGCAACTCATTCAAGTGCTTGTGGAGGGTGATCAGAAACTAAGAGCCGGAGGAGACAGTGGTGAAAACCTCAGTGCTTCAGGAGAGCAGTCAGCACTGGACATTACCACAAATACCTCTGTTCAATGATGTGAGGAGTCTACCCTGGACAGTTACCTTCACACTACTCTCAAACAGATGAAGAATACAGACTCAGAAACATCACTGATCCAGCAACTCCAAGAGGTTGCAGAACGCAGAGCAGAGCGTCAAGCCAAATGCGTGCACCAGCTGGAACTAGCCAGGCTGGAACTAGCCTGTGGACCAAGGTTTGAGAAGAAAAAAACCCAGGCACGTCCAATTTCCCATGTAGGTAAAGGATGGCGACCTTGATGCGTTCCTGAGGGGATTTGAAAGGACTTGCTGACAGTTTGATCTGGTGAGTGGGCCAACTATTTAACCCTTGGACTGAGAGGGAAAGCTTTGGAAGTGTTTGCAGACCTTCCCCAGGAGCTGGATGGTGATTATGTTGCAACTAAAAAAGCTTTGTTACTTTGTTTCAACATAACTCCTGAGGCTTACAGGCGGAAATTCCGAGACTCAGACAAGGCAATTCTGAGACAAGGCGCAGTCCCTCTGATACTTATGCCGGCTGTTAGCGCATCCATGATGCATCAATAGATTGAGGGATTGCAGGTACTGGACAATGATATGCTAAATGATCTTATTCTACATTCTGCAGTATCCCTAGCCAGGTTGTACCTAGATTGGGGATCTGGCAGAGGAATATGAGATTTTGGGGTACTAGATAATCTGCCTGCCACAGTACTGTTGGGGACTGATTTGGGAAGGATGCACGCTGCTTATATAAATAAAAGTGAAGACATTTCTAATGCACTGGTGCAAGCTAACCCTATTTGTTCCCAGGTGGATTCTACTGACCAGCATAAAATAAGTGCAGATTTGCAGTTACCTGTGTTGAAAAGGAAGGGCTTATGTGTCAATGTGTTTGATGATAATGCTCTTGTTGGAGAGACTAATACTTTAAATCCCCTAGGTTGTGAACTTGATCAGGGAAAAATGTGTGAAATTGTGCCAAAATGTGTCTGCTAATGTTTTAGGTAGTCAGATTGATTTACATGTGCCCAGTTCTGAAGGTGAACCAAAGTGTGAAAATGTATTCAATGTCTTAGCAGTAGTGACCCAGAGAGAAACACAGAGGAGCTGTGCATTAACCCCTGAAAGTATGGAGGGAAGTTCAATAGAATCTAATCGCCCTCCCTCACTGTAGAAGCTGCAGATTCAGGCAGTGATTTCAATAAACAATCTCCTGCTGTGGGCAACATTAACAAGCTCAGGAATGACACTTTTAAAACAGTACAAAACACTGATCCCAGTCTATCAGCAGTCAGGGGAGTGGGGACAGTCAGACCTGTCCGGAAGGTAAGGTAGACAGAATTCTTTGGGAAAATGTCCTTTTGTACAGAGAAAAAAATGTCATGAGTATGCATCCAGATGTAATTGTTGACAGGCAACTAGTTGTACCTCAAGCCTATAGAGAACGGATGCTAAAAGTAGCCCATGAGATACCACCTAGTAGGAATGGGTGTTGCCAGAACTAAAGCTTGTTTGGTACATCATTTTTACTGACCTGGCATGCTGACTGACATAGCCAAGTACTGTCGCTCATGCCATGTGTGCCGGTAGTTGGGAAGTCTGGTGATGTAGGGAGGGCCCCTCTCATTCCCCTGCCCATCATATCAGAACCCTTTGAATGGGTTGTTTTTGGATATAGTGGGTCCCCTAGCCATTCCCAGTAGCTCAGGTAAATAGTACATTCTGACTGAAGTAGATTATGCTACTAGGTACCCAGAAGCAGTATTTCTTTCCCTCATTCGCTCAGACAAAGTAGTAGATGCCCTTATAACTATTTTCTCCAGGGTTGGGTTCCCAAAAGAAATGTTAACTGATCAAGGTACCCAGTTCATGTCTAGCCTCATGCAAAGTCTTTGTAAGAAGATGCAGGTGAATCATTTAATTACTTCCCTGTATCACCTGAAAGGCCAACGGGCTGTGCGAACGCCTTAATGGCACCCTAAAACAAATGCTTAGGAATTCTGTGGAGTCGCAGAGAAGAGACTGGGAGAGGTTTCTGCCACACCCCCTCTTTGCATACCGCAAAGTACTGCAGGAATCCACTGGCTTCTCACCCTTTGAACTCCTGCGCGGCCCGTTAGATTTGATAAGGGAAGAGTGGGAAGGGAAATTGAGCACCCCAGAAACATTAGTGGTACACTATGTAATGCAGTTAAGAGGAAAATTGTCCCATTTTACAGGGAAACCTGGAAAAAAACACACCTGGTCACACATAATGTGAACACAGGCAACCAGACCCCTCTCAGACAGTCAGCATTTCATATTTCCCTAGAAATGCTAGAAGCAATGAAAATGGAAATAGACACGAGATGTAGCAACTAGGGGTAATTCAAAAGTCTCACAGTTCTTGGGCTGCCCCAGTGGAATTGGTCCCAAAGAAATGTGGGGGCCCCGGTTCAGCGTAGACTATAGGAGGTTGAATGAAGCCACAGTGTTTGATGCTTTTCCTATACCTAGGATAGATGAACTACTATATCATCTTGCCCAGGCACTCTACATCACCATCATGGATCTCAGTAGAGGGTACTTGCAGATCCCATTGTCACCCGAGGCACGTAAGCACTACGCATTTATCATCCCATTTGGGCTGCTTGAGATTTTGGTCATGCCCTTTGGAATGAAAAATGCCCCTAAGTCCTTCCAGCGCCTGGTCAATGACCAGCTAGAAGGCCAGGAGGGACATGCAGTTGTCTACCTCGATGACATTGCGGTGTTCAGCCATACCTGGGAGGAGCACCTGATCCATCTGAATAGTGTGTTAGGCCGAATTACTGAGGCAGGTCTGACAATCAAGCCAGAGAAGTGCGAGCTTGGCATGCGTGAAGTGCAGTACTTGGAGCACCATGTAGGGGGAGATAGTGGCTATCACGGCGTGGCCGACCCCTACCATGAAAAAACAGGTCATGTCTTTTTTAAGTACAGGTGGGTATTATTGAAAATTCGTGCCCCATTATAGCTCCCTAGCCAAACTTCTGACTGACTTAACAAAAAAGAAATTACCACAGGTGGTCAATTGGACAGAGGATTGTGAAAAGGCATTTTCAGCTTTGAAATCTGCTCTGGCCCAGTCCCCTGTTCTACAGGGCCCAAATTTCAAACAGATATTTATAGTACAGACCAACGTGTCTAACTATGGACTAGGAGCTGTCCTTAGCCAGGTGACAGTGCAGGGGAGGAGCATTCTATCATTTTCCTAAGTAGAAAACTACTCCGCTGGGAGGTGGCATATGTTACCATTGAACGAGAGTGCCTAGCCATCGTATGGGCATGGCAAAAGCTACAGCCCTACCTGTATGGATGGGATTTCACCATTATTACAGACCATAATCCCCTAAACTGGCTGAATCGAGATTCTGTAGATAATTAAAAGATTTTAAGATGGAGTTTAATTTTGCACCAATATAACTTCACAAATTCAGCACAGGAAGGGTGCAGAATATAGAAACGCAGATGGCCTTTCACACCAAGGGGCAGAAGTGGTGAATGGGCAGGAAGACAGTAACAGGTAACAGTTCTCCATGCCCTAGGTTTAGGGGGAGGTGTGATGATTATGTAGTATATCTAATGACTGATTACTATATTCTGTTGAATTCATGTATTACCATGTGAATATTTTATTTAATCTTGTAATGTAATCTCAACGTGTGCTTTGCTAGATTACTGTCACGGTTTGGTATTCTGGACTCTGGATCCTTTTAGAGATGTTATGAGAACGGATCCTCAGGGGGAATATAACAATACACTGGCAAGTGGTAATGGTAACCCGATGTTCAAATAGATGACAGATGCAGGGTAAAAGTACAATCAGCGGTTTAATGATGACTGAATGAATATACAGGAAAGTCTTGGTAGATGCATATACACTAGGAGCCTGGTACAAGGTGGGCAGAGCCTATAGAGTAGTAACACAGCAGTGACGGGTGCAGCTGAAGCGGATCAGTCCATGGTGTAGCACACAGCAAAGGTGGTTGCAGCTTGAGCGGTATAGCTCGTGGGATGGCAACACAGTGGAGACAGGTGCAGCTGAGTGGTACAAACAGTGGAGTAGTAACACTGTGGAAACAGGTGCAGCTTGAGCGGTATGGACCACGGAGTAACAATACAGCAGAGGCACTGACGATCCAGATGAGAGCTCATAGAATAGGTAGGGACCTAACCAGACAGGTAACTTGATTAACAGGCCCAGAGGAAAGGGAGGAAGTGTCTAATTCAAGTCTGGAGCCAACACAGGAACCAATAGGAATCTAATTAGAAGTGGACAGATAATCAGTCTGCACATGCGCAGATCAGCACTTAGAGGTTTGAAGTCTGTTAATGAGAAACATGTGAGTGTCTCAGTCTTGGTCAATGGAAGCCGAATGAACAGCGTGTGACAATGACATAAATTTGAACTTATGCTAGTGTCATTTATATTTTGAAACTAGCCAGGCCCGGGATAGATAAGGGTCTTGGAGGAGTTTGAAGCCCAAAGTTGTAAACCATCTAGAAACTCAAGCAGAGCAGAGGTGAGACATTCTCTGAGGAACCCAAACATATATCTTAGTGATAAATAATTCACTTTAGAAAGCTCTGTGTAATTTTGGGAATCAATCTGACTTAATTGAAAATGTAATGGGTGTTCATGAAAGTTGTGTTTTAACATAGTCCTCTATAAAAAAAAATCTATATAATGGGATAAGTTGGGCGTTAAAGATCCAATCCCGGATATGTTTGGTCTTGCTGGAGGTTTGATAGATTTTTATGGAGTTTTGGAAGATAGTACAAAATTGGAATTGTAGGTTGGTTTTGAGATACTTATATTCATTATGGTGGTATATACCAGCCTTTAGATCTGCTTTCAAATGTTGTGATAATAATTCATTGTAAATAATGGTACTGTTTGGAGATAATTTACAATATGTGACTCTATCACTCAAAATTCTACTTATTTTGTTTGGCAAGCAAATGTATCATGAATCTCCAGCCCCCTTTGCCGGCTCAATTTATGAAGATCTTTATTGTTCTTTAATTGACGAAGGACCTCTCTCTTGTGTGTATTCAAATTGTCATTAAACTATCTGTCATTAGTTATAGTATCTAATTGATCCAAATCATCAAATACCCACCATTTAAATGTTGTCTGTTCTTAGTTCTAGGGATACAGTTACTAAACTGTGGATTTGAAAAAGTGGAAATGTCGCCTATAGCAACCAAATTCCAGCTGTCATTTTGTAGAATGCACTAAATAATGATAACAAGAATCTGATTGGTTGCTATAGGCAACATCTCCACATTTTCAAACCCACAGTTTAGTAAATATACCCCCAATTGTGTAATTGATCCAAATCATTAGCTATCAATTGTTCAAATGTATTAATTAAATAATGTCAATATATTGACCCTTTGTTGTAATTAGGGTAGAAAACTGAAGGTGTTTTTTAATGTGGTATGTGAATATATATCCATCATTTCATATTTCTAATTGGTGGTGCTTTAGTGCCCACAATATGTTTTTTAAGGACAATTTCCGTATGAATCTCTGTAGGTCTAAATAAGTTTAAAATGTATTTAATTGATTTGAAGGGTTAATTTACTCCCCTTACTGAGTAACGAGATTTCTGTCTAAATCAATGTGTGTGAACTAAGATTGAAAATTCCTATTGATTCTATGTCAGCGACCTGTTGTGTCATTGTATCTTTGATGTTTTGGTTAAATCTGCTTCCTCCTCTCTTCCTCACCTGATTAGTTTAATTTTTGTTTGTGTTGCTGTGAATCTAGATCTGCGTTTGTTCTAAAAAAACATCCTTATTCACATTAATCTTTATTGCATATTGTTCATCTGTATTGCTCTCATTTGTTTGTTGAATATCTTGCATATGAATTAAAACTCTCTCTACAGTAGCAATATGATTAGAATTGCTTGGCTTGTAGTCTGTAATCTGCATTAATAGACTTTCAGGTCTACCTTTTATCATATCCAAGTTACTCATGAGAGACTCTTGGGGATTAGATGTTTCATCCAATGTTAAATTCAAGTCCTGAATGGTATCTTGTGCATTTGGGTTATGGACAATTGCTGAATCCATCTCGCTCCACCCCAATCGGAATGAGTGTAATGCCAACTGTTTATATTCCTCATCTGATTCTGAACTATTGAACACAGAGAAAGATATTGGCTCTGTATCATCCATGAAATATTCTTCTGACTTATCATGTCTGGTATAACTCTGCTGATTACTGTTTCTTACAATACAGCAGAGCCATTCTCGGCATGTAAAAATTAATTCCTCATTTAAATGTTGTTTGGAATGGGCATTTTCCTGATTGGTGATGCATTTCAATGCCACAATGTGACCCTAATTCTAGAGCAAACTTACATTTACGTGGTTTACTTTTATCCTGAATACTTGTTGATTTACTTTGCTTATTGTGTTTATTAACTAATGGATTCTGTTTAATATAATTTGTCACCATAAATATTTTCTTTCTTCCTATTAATTATTGATCCCCAATTGTAAATCTCTTTTCTTTCATGTAAGTTCTTTAGGTATTAATCATAGCTTAGCATACCACTATATTTATTTTCCACCATAATTTAGTTTATTTTTTTTAACAACTTTTCTAGGTGGAGTACTTGCTGGGAAAATGCCTGTTTGGTCACCCTCAAATTGACTAAATAGTTTTCTAGTCAATCCTATTTTGTTATCCTAATTTAAAAGGGATGTCATGTTGATTCTCTACTATACAGTACTATTAGTGGATTGATAAAATACACAATAACTAACTGTCCCAATATTGTGCAGCTGACACCATGGGATAATTGTAACTGGTTCAAAAATTTGCAGTGTCAGCACATCAATCTAGTTGTAGATGGAGAACCAATGTTTTGCTGTAAGAGATTCCTAGTCTCTTATACAAACTATATAAACACACACACTCTCAGTGCACACTATGGGAGGAATTCAATTCCCCCCGAAGTACAGCCGCGCTAAAACTATTACCGTTATTACAGTAATAGTGTGCGCAATTATCATTATTACAGTAGTTCTAACACCGACTTTTTGATCACAGCTCCCTGAGCTGCGAGCAGAAAGCCGGGTTAATATTACCGCAATAACAGTAATATCTATAACGCGGCGGTACTTCATGGGGAATTGGATTCCCCCCTATGGAACATACTAATAGCAATACAAATTATGTTGATTCAAATGTATAACCTACAGTCTCAGTTACAAATATTAAAATAATATAACATTGAATATAAATGTCTTAAGCAATGCAAAGTTTCTCACTAACTGGTTAATATATAAGTGGATCAACCATGTTCAATAGTCAATGTAATTGTTTCAAATCATGGGGTCTTCATCCACTTTCTTTTAAATGTTAAGTATTCCAAGTATAACTCATAAAGATCATACAGGTGATATCAGGAGATCCACATAGGAAATACAAAATGCAAGTGTCACTCACAGAGTGTATACAAACAATATATAGTGTAATACTCACATGTAGTGAATTGCAAGATGTTTCTGAGAGCACGGATCATTCTAGGCTGTATTTTCCCCGCAAATAATTTGTTGTGATCTTTATAAGGTTGTTGTTCCTTATCCAAAATACCGTTGATTACATCTCATATAGTTCCTTCTCATGCCTCGATCTTTATTAATCAATATCGATTTTTCTCAAATGCATGCTGATGGAATCAAATTAAAATGGTCATGTTAGATTCAAATATACTTTTATTTACTTAAAAACTGTACTAGTAACTTACATCTTAGTTGCACAGATGCAGCAAGATGGAATAAAGCTGCAATGGACACTCCTCCTTTATAGACTCATCCCAACCTTCTAACACACAGCCGGCCTGGAATCTAAGCAGGCAAACCTTCACTAGTGATTGTAAGTGTCCATGATGGTGAACACATAAACAAGGTAGAAAAGAAGAAGCCTCTCCATTTAAATAAATTTCGCGGAACACAGTGCAAAGCTATCATGAGACCTATTCTTCCAACAAACAGCGTGTAATGATATTTCTGTATAGGTCTATGCTTTTCGTTTAATTATTGAACTTTTTCAAGACCAGTGTGGTTTAGCTAATGGAAGTCTCTTAAATAGATTATTTTGTCAAATGTTAATTAACTCCTTCTCTGTGCATATGCAAAACTCCAAAATCCAGGAGAAAGGTCCCTCATTATAAAAATATAATAGTCGTTAACACGTAAAAATATAAATGTCATCACAAATTACATTCTATTATGATATCTATTTATCTAATTTGTAATCCAAGAGATCAAACAACATTAAGGGGTAAATTTACTAAACTGCAAGTTTGAAAAAGTGGAGATGTTGCCTATAGCAACTAACTTTCAATTATTTAGTGCATTCTACAAAATGACAGATAGGGGCATATTCAATAAAGTTTCCGGTCCACGGTAACGCGCGTTATCATGAAAACTGCGCAGTATTGACGGTAATTCGGTATCGCAATAACTCCGATTTTCCTACGCATTCCTATGGGGTGCGCAGGAAAATCCACGTTATTGCGGTACCGTGGATTGACTTTCCGGCCCGTTTCGGCGCATTACCATGGACCAGAAACCTAATTGAATATGCCCCATTGAAACTGATTGGTTGCTATAGGCAACATCTCCACTTTTTTTCAAATCCGCACTTTAGTAAATATACCCCTAAATGTCAATATGTTAAAACTTCTATCTTATAATTAATTATAAAAAAATTCAAACTAGTATGAGAACGGCATAAATGTTGTTTCCATACAAAGAACAAGCTAAAAACAAACTCACACTATTTCTTATTCTATTGATTGCTAAGAGGGATCATTCATTATGCAAGTCTATCATCTAACTCCCATGCCTATCTTTTGTTCTGTTCACATGGTATCTCCTACTTCATAATTTTGTACTTTTTGTTTTCATCCTGATCAGACTCAAAATGACCTTCCTTATTTACATTTGGAGTTCTCACCTGTATTTGTCCGCTTTTGTTCTTGCGGGATATTTGAGTATTGCATTCCAAATATTATACATAAGGTTTTAAAAAACAAAACAAACAACATAATAGTCTAATACACCCTACTCATAACATATATTCTCCCTCTAATTTATTATACCACTCTAAATATTGTAACATCTAGTGCCCAAGGAAGCCAATTCTAATTTATTTTATTTTTCTTTTCTAATTGCTCTTTCATATAGGTTCTCTGCTTTGTACATACATCTATATCAGTGCAATTCTTACAGATTCTTTTGAATTGCCCAGCAGAAATACTATTCAGACAAGCTTTGCTTGATTAGATTTCAGGCCGACTATGTGTTAAACAGTTTGGATCAGTCTATATAGGGGGATTCTTCATTGCAGCTTTATTCCATCTAGCGGCATCTGTGCAACTAAGATGCAAGTTACAGATACAATTTTTATTTGACTAAAAGCATATTTGAATCTAACAGAATCACTTTGATTTGATTCCATTTGAATACTTTTCAGAAAAATTGCTATTAATTAATAGAGATGGAGGCATGTGAAGGAACTACATGAAATATAATCAAACATGATTTTGGATAAGGAACAACAACCTTATTAAGATCACAATAAGTTATTGGCAGTGAAAATACAGGCTAGAATGATTGGAGCAATTGGAAACAATTCACTACATGTAAGTGGATATTACACAATATATTATTTGTATACTCCGTAAATTGCATTTTGTATTTCCTATTAGCATGTCCTGGTATCACCTGTTTGATCTTCACAAGTTTTTCTGGTAATATATAACATTTTTAAGAAAGTGGTTGAAGACCCCATTATTTGGAACAATTACACTGAATATTAAACACTGTTGAGGAACTTGAATATTGAACACTTAGTGAGAGACTTTGCATTGTTTAAGACATCTATATTTAATGTTATATTATTTTATTATTTTAACTGAGACTGTAGTTCATATATTTAAATCAATATAATTTGTCATGCTATTAGTATATTCCATACTGTGTGCTGAGAGTTTGTGTTTATATGGTTTGCATCAGAGATTGCGAATCTCTACTTACAGCGACATCTACTTTCTCTAACCACCACTAGTTTGATGTGCTGACATAGCATATTTTTGAACCACTTTATTCCTATGCTACATTTCTGAAGCTTATCTGATCACCATTACTGTCCTGGCTTATTTTTGACTTGCTCTTTGTGCTGCCTGTTTACTATTTGACCTTGACCTGTCTATGACCACCCTAGTATTTTCTAAAACCTTGACCTCTGTCCCATTTTCCAACTCCACACGTACAGCCTGTCCTTAGAATTGGTTTGTCTGTGCTTTGTCCTATGGTCTTCTGGTCAGAGATAGTGTCTATTGGGTTAACCTTTGGGTGTCTTGCAGTGAAGTCTATTAACTCTTTATATAGGTCCTTGGTGAAGAACAGACAATAATTAGACTCTATGTCCGAGGTGAGCAAGTGCCAACTAATAGTAGAAAGAAGGGTCTACTAAATGTACTATTGACAAACAATGACTTTACAGCAATATAACTAAACATTTTGAAATTGTAGTGTAAAATCAAGGAAATGAACCCACTCATTAGTGATTGAGATAAAAAGTGTAAAATGTAAAATCAGGAACTGTAAATTAGTGGTTTTTTTTATATGTTGTAACATTATATTTTAGTACAACTATTGCATTTTGTGTAACTTTCAGCCACTTTATTTTGCATTAGAGAGCCAAATAAGCTTGTGCATATATTTGTATACATTTAGCTTATTTAACTTTGTTTTTTTTTCAAATACTCTAAATAGATGAGGTGTAAAATAAGAACTGTCACTTAAGTGAAAAGATTTGGCAAAATTCAAGTTTCTAAATTGGTTTGTGAATACCAAGCTGAAAATTTTTTTAAATTTTGTGTACCTCTTGTACATTGTCCTCTATTATTTATTATTAAATGAGCCCCCCTACATAGAAACCAGGCTGGAAGGGAATTATGAATCTCTATGATAGTGCCCATAAAGTATTGCAGGTTTTAAAAATAGTTGTGGTAAGAAATGTATATGTTTACAGTACAGTATACCTACTAAAAGAATAAAAGAATCTGTAAACTCTTATCCATGTTTAATTACATTTTTGTTAAGAAAGTTAGTCTAGGGGAAAATAGAAAAATAAATCATTGCAAATGGAAAAAGGAATTTTACAAAATTAATTTATATTTACTGCTGATAGTACAACTCATTTGCAACTCTGTGATTACAAATAATTATAGAGAAATTTTCAAAATATGAACAATTATTTACCAACATTGCCAACAGTGCAAATATGCAAACATTTAATTATAACAGCCAATCAGGTACTTGCTTTCATTTTCTAAATTACAGTAGACAGATAAAAGCTAATTGTTAATATTAATATATAACCCTAATTGTCTGTTTTTCTAGGGGCAGCAGAACACCAACTTTAGATATACTATCATTTACTGAACTGTTGTTATTTTATTTTCAAGGGGATTGCTGATGTAATCTGTAATGTCATAAGGGATATTGTGTTCTTTTAGTATTATTTTATACAAATCTTACATCTCATTTTATCTATAGCATCATTAACAATGTTGTTTGTCATATAGTTTCATAAATGATTTCATCAGAAAATCTCTGGAGCCAAACCCATTAGCCAAACTTCCATGGGTATATTTACTAAACTGTGGGTTTGGAAAAGTATACATGTTGCCTATAACAACCAATCAGATTCTAGTTTTCATTTAATTAGTTCATGCTACAAAATGACAGCTAGGGGTAAATGTATGAAGCTCTGGGTTCTTCAACACCCGCGAGTTCGGCGTCTTGAGGGCTTAAATTTAAAGCGGCGCTGCCTTGTAAAGGGGAGTTTCCCTTTACAAAGCAGCGCCGCTTTAAATTTAAGCACTGAAGACGCCGAATTTGCGGGTGTTGAAGTACCCAGAGCTTCATACATTTACCCCCTAGAATCTGATTGGTTGCTATAGACAACATCTCCACTTTTACAAGCCCACAGTTTAGTAAATATACCCCCCCACTAGTGTTTTATCTTTTTTTTTAACCTCTCTCAGAATCATAACTAAAAAAGTTAATCCCAAATAGAGTTGAATTATATAAATCACCAACATTTGGGTTATTTTGGGCTATTACCCATACCATTCAGTAAAGCCCAGCTCATCCCAGCACTTACATATATTTATTTTTCTTTTCATTTTATACCTCTTTCTTTTAGATTCATGGCTCTCTGAACTTGTCTGTTTTGCTATTCATTTTGCTTACAAGTTATTCTTATATTGCTACCCTTTCTTTTCTGTCAGTTTATTTTTTCCCTAACTTCTATTAGTTGTGTTCTTTTTCATCTGCAACTTCATTTTGCTTTCAAGCTTTCCATATATTTCTTCATTATTTTTCTGTAATATATTTCCTCTTTTCATCCCTTTTTTTTATTCTTTTTCTTTTATTTCTTCCCTATCTGCTCTGCAGCTTTTTGTTTACTCCCTAACATTAATTTTTCTCTCTTTCTTTCTTTTTTTACCCTCCTTTCCTTCCACCTTTTAGTTGTCTTCTCTCCTTTTCCCTTCTGCTCTCCATGCCATTTGTGGGTGATCATGGGTGTTATGATAAGATGAAGTTTTATTCCTATTGGTCCTTTTTACCCAGAATTTTTGATGATATATTGTATGCATATATATATATATATATATATATATATATATATATATATATATATATATAATATAAATGTCTAGTGGCGTGTGTTAGTCTGTCTGTGTGTGTGTGGAAAAAATAAAACCAAGCTGCAGCGCCACCTGCTGGGCGGAGTTATACACTGACCTACTAAATTCTTAGTGTGTGTGGGGAAAAAGATTCAGAAAGGGCTGAAATTTGGTATACTAAGATGTTTTTAATTTGTTAATTTAATTTGTTAATTGTTAAAAGTGTTTATAAAGATTTAAAAAATATATATATATATTTCTTGAAGGAGAAGTGACAGTTGGGAGTGGTTGGTGGTTGCCGGGGGTGACACTGGGGAGTGGTTGGTGGTTGAGGCCTGGATTATGGCCCAAATGCATGACAAGAACCTTTTTAACACCTTAAGTAGCTTGATTTGACTAGAATGCATGAGTATCATGCACGGGTTAACTTGTGTGTGTATATATATATATATATATATATATATATATATATATATATATATATTATTTTGCACAGTGATTCTTTAATAAAGAATCTGCGGACATGATTTTGGTGCCTTAAAATTAAAGGATAATAATAATAATAATAATAGTAATAATGATTTGGAACCTCTTACTGAAAAATGCAATTTCTGACCTGCACAAATAATTATGTGCTTTTTATTCATGACCATTCATTTCAATCTGTTGACTCCCAGATATTCAGCATTACATTTTTTCAAGCCACTTTTCTCAAGTGTTAAGTACACTAAAAATTATTATTTTTTTAACACTTTCATTACTGCTATTACCCTACACCCACCGTCCAGGGGTGTAGGAATAGCCCTAGTGCTTTCGGCACTGGGCTGGTTATTTCTAGAGGGGGGACTATTTGTTTTTCTTGTGGACCCCAATCCCTAGGGAATTCAGCCCAGCTCTGAACAGCCTGGGGTTACTTGTCATTATGGCAGGACAGACTCCTGTCGCGTGTCCCCCTGCCAACCACCCCGGATAGTTTAAAACATATTATACATGGTTCCCCAGCGCAATACAGAGTGAAGAGGATGTATAGAAATCGTGGCAAATGTGGAATATAACTGTATAAATGGCAAAACAGGCTTAAAAACCATCCATAAGAAAAGCTGGAAATATAACAAGCATTATTTTATAGACAATAATCATAGAGGTACATGGTAAAAACAATGAGGGCTGGGGTGTAGGACTGAAAACATAAGTCTTTAGCATCCGGTATAAGCACACTGTCCACTGGATTCCAATTCAAAAAGCAAAACAAGGAACACTATTATTATCTCTTATCTGGGAAGGGTGGGTAGTGCACTTACCTTCCTTCCCAGGTAGCCACGTCCCGCTGCTGTCACGTAGAGCTGATGACCAATTATAGAGATCTCCCACGGCCGTGGACTTCTCCTATGGACTCGCTGGAACCGTTCAATAAGTGCAGTGAGTTGCGCGCATGCGCCCGGTTGGCGTCGGCGATCTACTGATTTCTTTGAAGAAACAGTCTCCTAGATGCAATGGGTGAAAGTTGTGTGAGAGCCGCTCTCAGCCAGAGGTGTATGCATTGAGATCCGCTGGGTGGTGAAGAGTTGTCCACACACACGCTTGGAGTGAAATTTGGCGATCCTGTTCTTAGTGTGTGGAAAGGAAAGAATATATGTTCAAAATATAGGTTGATATCAAATAAAGTACCTACGCGTTTCACCCCGCTAGGGGCTTCCTCAGGGATATTTGTAGAAGCACTAAAGGAAGTAGTGCTTCTGTGGATCCTTAAATACTTTTTTTCAAATGCTCAAAACGGATTTTCATTGGTTGTATTTTCAGAGTGGCATAACTTCAGACACTCCCTGCGCCTCTCCTTCAGAGATATATCGGGAGGGAGAGGATATAATTAATAAAGTTTGTTAAAGTGCAGATACATAATAATAAGAACAAAGGTGTATAAATACATGATTCTAGTTGTGTACCAGACACCACTATGAATCAATTCTGTTTTGAAAGGTGTTTACCATGAAAACACACACGTAGTGCATTTCCATACAGATCAAAAAGTTACTTAATAGAGGATGTTTATAGGAAGTGATTAAGATCAAAATCAATATTTAGACCTTGTGGGTTCAAGGTTTTAAGCATATATATGAACCTGGTCTCATGCTGTGATATGAGCCTGATAAAATCACCTCCCCTCCAGGGTTTTTTTACTTTGAAAATACCCAGGAACTCCAGAGTTGAGGGGTCGTGTTCATGGCAGAGTGAGAAATGTTCTGAGACACTGTGTGTCTTAATCTCATTGATAATATTCCGCTGGTGCTCTGCTATTCTTACTGAGAGTTTCCTTATAGTGCGGCCGATGTATTGTTTCCCGCATGGACACATGAGTAAGTAAATTACACCCGATGTATCACATGTAATTCTCTCTCTGATTCGAAAGGTTTCACCTGTGATGCTAGAGGCAAAGGAGACTATGGCTTTTGTTTCCTTGATCTTACACCTCTTGCAAGCTACACAGCGATTGCAGTAATAGAAACCTGGAGTCTTTTCATTCAACCAGGTTCCCATCTTAGTACTTGGAGCATCCCCACTTTTTACAAGTAAGGACTTCAGGTTGTCTGATTTCTTATACACAAATGCAGGTTTAGGTGGCAAGATTTGTTGTAAATCCTTATCACCTAACAATATGTGCCAATGCTTTTTAAAGATCCTTTCAAGTTTCTTATAGTCTTTACTGTATTTAGTAATAAAGGGTAAGACTGGTTCCTTTTTCTGCTCCTGATTCGTGAGTGTCTCTTTCTTCTCAAGAAGAACACTTCTATCTGTTGTCCTGAGCTGTTCATAGGCAGCTTCAACATTCTTTGGGTCATATCCCTTTTCTTGAAACTTTCTTTTAGAGTTAGTTTGATAGTTTGCCTAGTGTTGGTTACTTGAAAATCAGGGGTATCCCACGTAATTTTTTCCCTGATTTTCACATAACCAGTAGGAGGTTGGCAGCACTAGGGTTAATAGTGCTCGGACGGTGGGACCCACACATTTTTTTGCAAACACTCATCTATTTTTACGTTTTTTACAGCTGCCGGGGGCAGGGCAACGTAGCAGTGATGTGTTTACTAATCTCGCAGCTCAGAAGCAGCGTGTTGTATTTAGCAATTTTTACAGAAAACCTGGGAGAGGTCGATTAATCACAGCTTCATAAATTTTGAGACTTGTATAGCTAGAGTGACAAACAGTCAGGACTTTGATTTCTAGCGATTTTGGAAATGGCGATTTTGACAGAAATACATCTCCGGCAATTTTACATCAAATCACAGGTTAATACATCGGCAAGTTTCAACTCTCCCGAGAAAATCGCGGGGTTTTCAAAATCGGAGATTGATACATTTACCTCCAAGACTCCAATATCTCCAAGCATGGCTAGTACAGTGATGTTGGAGGAGAAGAAATGGTTCACCTTCACACTCAACACACACAACCCCCCCCACACAAAACTAATTACACTATCACTCACACAAAACTCACACATTAACAACACAGACATGACTTTAAAAAAAAGTTAAACACAGTAATAACAAACAAATAAGGAACAACAACTGAAAGGGCCAAGTCATCACTCACAAATTGCTAATTATCACATCTTAGGATAGCTCCTATGCAACTACCCTGTCCTCTACAATCACCTCTCTATTTTGGCCTCTCTCAAAGATAAGAATGATTGGAAAGCTTTTTATTATTGATCTAAGTTCACAATCCTGGATGTTTTGAGACGCAATTAAAGTCTTTATTGATTAAAAGGCATGTTTCCAACATAACAAGTTTTGGGCAGATAACTCTCAGTTTGGGACTTTATAAACCACCACACATTGGATGTCATTTGAGTTTTCAGCCTCCAAACTGCAACATATAAATCCATAAGTTTTGCTCTGAAAACCACAAGCATTATGTGGAAGTTACAAGCTGTATACAAAACTACTACTTCATCATCATCATCATCATCATCAACATTTATTTATATAGCGCCAGCAAATTCCATAGCGCTTTAAAATTAAGAACAAGCATTAATAAGACAATACTGGGTAATACATACAGACAGAGAGGTAAGAGAACCCTGTTCGCAAGCTTACAATCTATGGGACAATGGGAGTTTAAAACACAAGGGAATGTGCTACATCATATTGCACAATGGACCAGCTAAAATGCAAAGGAAAAAGTATTGAGTGGGCTGTGTGTGTGGCAGTGTTGGTCAGAGGGTTGTTGTCTTGTGTTAGCTGTGTAGAGGGTGGTAATAGGGTAACCTAGGGAGATTAAGATGGTGGTTGAGGAATATCCTAAGCTTGTCTGAAGAGGTGGGTTTTCAGAGAACACTTGAAGGTTTGAAGACTAGAGGAAAGTCTTACTGTGCGAGGGAGGGAATTCCACAAAGTGGGTGCAACCCAAAAAAAGTCCTGTAACCGAGAATGGGAGGATGTGATGAGAGTGGAAAAGAGACGCAGATCGTGTGCAAAACAGAGGTTCTACTTAATAAAGTTTTCCATGCGGGGTTCAATACAAAATCCTCATGTTATGTCTCATCTACTAATCTAGTTCATCAACAGGATCTACTACTCCAGAACATCAATCAAGAACAGGAACACAGAACACAGAGAGAACAATTTATGTTAAACCACCTCCCTCAAAGGCTACAATCACCCAAAATATCACATCAAAACAAGTAGGGCAAACTTGGTTGTGCATGGCACCCCATTCACATCTACATTATTTTGTTCTACTACACCATTCATTACAAGTGTGAATAAAACGGACTCACTTTCACAATAATAGTATGCAGATAGCAGTATTGCCATTTGTCATTTTAAAAATGAAACTGCTTTGATGTTTGTGTTTCATGCAAGTGTAATTCATTGGTTATTTAACATTTTAACCTGCGTGCTACTAGTTCTTGTAGTAATTAGAAAAAGATTATTATAATCTCTGCAGTCTTTATACTGATTTATTTGCGCTCAAATAAATGGAATAAATTTGGCCATTTGAAACTATAGCCCAGTTGATCTTTATATTTGTAGTACTGCTTGCAATTTTATCAATGTAATCACATTTTTAATCAGAATCATTTTGATGTGTGTTTACCTGGTCACTTAATAACATAGTCCAGCTGGATAAATTACAGATCAATAGTCTAAGAAGTTTTACTGTGTAGAAATTTACTATAGTGCGGATTCACCAAGCCACAGATTTTTTTGAGATTTCATGTGTGGTTTGTAAACATTGCGAATTACAAAAGGCAATACCACACATCAAACTGCATGACTCAAAACTTCAAAGTCTCAAACTACAAAGTGTTCCATTTATCAAGTGGAGGTTTGCCAAACTGAATGCCAAACTGTCAATAAATAGTGATAAAAGCTCTGTTTCTGACAGGTGAAATTGCTCTAACCACATATTTTTTGTGGTTGTTTTGGCTGTCAGAAAGGAAAAAAATTCAATAAATAAACAGAAAAAATGCCCCCCCGCCCCCCTACATTTCCTTATACTCAGAATCAGACACAAAATATTGTTTCATCATGGGGTTGAAATTATTGTCTCATTGTAGGGCACAATGTACTCATTATGCAAGCACAATTGATTTATTTATTATGGGGGCACAATTTATTATCTGTTATGGCGGCCACTCCTAGTGCACACTCCTGTCACTACAAGTGCAAATATGCACTTGTGCTCATGTGCATTATGGAACTTATTCTTCTACAAGTTCCAGTAAGTAAACACTCATAGGCTATCAGTGCATGCTGCTGCTTGTAGTGCAATATATTTTTTTTACCTTTTTGCCAGTAATACCATAAGGGACTAGTGCTAGTCAGCATTGGCCTGGTTTTCTCTAGATGAACCCAATTATATTTTTGCCACTACCCCCTATCAGAGGACCAAAGACCGAGTCCAATACAGAGTAGGTTGGACTGTTTGAAAATGTAGGGGAGGGGATTTTTTTTTTTATTATTTATAAAAATGTAATGATACAAGTGAGCCTGTCAGAATGGTAACTGTCAAGCTGGGTACAGTACACCTTGTCAGACACCCCACATATGCAAATTTCAAAGCAAAACTGGATGTTTCACATGCAGTTTTATCATAAGTTTAGACCTACACCTCAGGTAGTTTAAGGTTTTGTAAACTGCTACACTTTGCAAAGCAATTTGGATTTTCACCCTTTCCAGCTACTATATCTGACTTTTACCCTTGAACTTTTTTCCTTTTTAGCTTTCTTTTGATTTGTTTTTATTATCATATATTCTCTACTAGTATAGCACTTGCATTTTTTTTTACTTCATAAGTGTTTTTGAATCATTAGAATGATCATTTGTTACACTTATTGATTTAGTTGATTTGTCAGAATCTTCAAGCAAACAAAATTCCAGTTAAAACGGTTTTGTTAAAATCTACCCAATGTGTCAGTAAACCATATGTCTGGAGTTTCTCTCATCTCTGCATATATTTGCTATATATTACAGGAAGTTTTGTAACTTCAATAAATTGCACCAATTTGTAATATTTTCTTAAAAATAGTGCAAAGATGATATAATATTTATTTGTGTGCATAAGATAAAAGTAAAGTTTTATGGCACATGCAGGATTTGAGATGTGTTTTATTCCTTGCATTAGAAATTCCACCAGGAGCCTAAAGGAAAGGGGATCACATTAATGCAATCTAATAGACCATGTACAGAGAACACATGGAAAAACAACCTGCATTTTGCTTGAAAAGTCAGTTAAAGTTCTTGAAAAAACTGTTTAATTCCAGGAAGAAGCAGTGTACTTTCAGTCAAGGAGGAAAAATAATCTTACATATAATGTGTGAATATTTCTATAATTCAATCTATTAGAAAGGTTTCCACGTCATTTAATGTGAAATTGCACTGATTTTCTATTCATACTTTAAAATATTTAAAATAAAGTGATTATATTGCCCAATGAATTTGTTGCAATGTATATACAGTATATTGATTCTATTAATGATAGATTTTAGTATATTAAATTCTGATCATTGTTCTTCAAAATATGTATTTCAGCTATTGCCTTATTTTGCAAAACTATATTACTTTGAAAATTAGTTCCAATAATTCTTCATTAATTATCCTTTATAGGTGCCAGAAAACTTACGTTTCAGTGCATTCATTTATATATTGAATCCTAATTACTCTCTCCAACCTGTTTTAAATTCAGAACTGAATTTTGACCTTTAGTACTCATTACAATTATGCATTGCATGTACACTTCACTATTTATTAATTATATTCATGGAACATAATGAGTTTTGAAACAGTAAGTTAGCAAAAGTTAATAGTTATCAAGCAGTTCCTGAACTTCTAGGTCTCAACATACAGAAATTAAATTAAGAATTATTTTATTATCAGTTAAAATTATAAGTCTTGTTTATAGTTTAAAGTGCAAATCACAAATAAATTTATATTTTTTTAAAAGTATTGATTGGAGGTATTCTCTAGTCTGCCACAAATAATGTTGAAGATCTGTGAAAGTATAGAATTCTTTACTACACTTGAAAATAGACATTATATATTGAGAATGGTTGGGAGTCCTTCGGCTGGAGAGATATATGAAAGTTGCACATAATAGCAGAGTGTCAGGAACTCAGGGGTAGCCAAGAAACAGGAACTCTGGATAGCAAACAGGTAGCAGGGTGTCAGGAACTTACTGTTGCACACAGATAGCATAGTGTCTGGAACTAAGGAGAGCAGAATGGTAGCAGGGTGCCAGACACTCAGAATAGCACACTGGTTACAGGCTGTCAGAAACTCAGAATTGCACACTGGTTGCAGTATGGTAAATTTTGGAATTTAGGCTAGCAGAAAGAGGTTAAGGACTGAATCAGAGGAAATGGCATTATGATTACAAAGCCACAGTTAACAGGAATGAGTCAAATACAAAAGCTCAGGGCAGATGCCAATACAATAAATCAAGTGGCATTTTTAATATCTTTATTTATAATACACTGACATATGTGTACATGAAACTCAGCATCTTACTGATATTTAAGCAATTTAATCAAATATAATGTGATACAGTTGGTTTTATCAAAACAACACACATTTTAAAAAAACTGAATGAGACAAGCGATGTTAAATATTGAAAAAAAAGCTTTCATTTACAATATAATTGCTTGAATTAATTTGCAGAACTGATTTGTAACATATAGTTAGTTTTAAGTATTTTCTTAAGAGTGATCCAGAAGAAAACCAAACAAAAAAGTTTGAATGACAGGTTACATGTAATTACATTTACCAATAATGGAAAATTTAAATTTGATATCAGCACACTAACTAAAAAGTATAAAACAACTCTTGGGATTATTGTAAAGCACTTTAAAAGAAATATGACAATTTTAAAATGTACCAGAAGAAGTTGGAAACAAAATACATCCTATTAGCAATTCAGCAGATTAAGAAAAATCATTTTATCAACACATCAAAAAAAATTGCTACATTACAAAAGAACTGTTAAGTTCAAGTAACAGTGTACACTATGCTAAAAGTCCTTCATAAGCATAACTTTACCCCAAAAACTCAAAAAACATATTCCTTAACAATATGTGTAAGCCCTAAAAGGACAAAAGACTCCGTACGCTCCTGTATATGATATAAATTTCCCCAAATATAGCACATAATCTCAGCAGTAAGATAGTTTAAACACACCTATGAATTTCACAATGCATGTACACCACTGTTCAATATCAGATTCCTGATAAATTCACTGCCACGTTAGCATGTTATACAATCATGTCAATAAAAGATAAAAACTCCAATAGATCAGTTAGATGTATTACAAAAAAGACAATTGTTGTAGGTGCTTATCCTTAACACTGTATATTTATGTGTAGCTAACAAAATGAAAACATGAGGTATTGGTTCATATTTTTGATCAAAACTTTTAACCCTGTATCCCAGCGTAAAAGTGGATATATTAACTACAAAGAATAAATACACATGCACTTATAAGTTGTGAGGTTAGGAATCACATTGGAAACATTTAAAGTTGTTCCTCCCCCACAGAAAGATGAAAAAGTATGTCCAGATTCTACTACTCAGAACTACATTAATTTCTGTATCTCATTTCTGCAACTGTGTTTAAAGTATGTCCAGATTCTACTACTCAGAACTACATTAATTTCTATATCTCATCTCTGAAACTGTGTGTTTAAAAGTATGTTTTAGGAAATTGTTATCTATTTAAACTTAGGTTGCCCCAGTCTTTTATTGCTGCCTAATTTATAATAGGTATCTGGCCTCCTCTATCCTATTCCACAAATGTTTTATTTTCCTTTGATTAGCTGACCAATTAGCACACCTGTATTGTATTCCTAAATTAGACTGACTATATCTTAGCTTCATTCTATGGGGAGACATATGTGATTTCTACACTAAGTGGGATTTTCTGACAAAGTGGACCAAAATGCACAGTTAGACAACACAGTTCGACAAACATTGGACTACATTTGACTTGATTTTACTTCCAGCAATAAGATACATTTGCCACAGCCTATTTCTGCATTACTTGTCTATCTATATGGAACACTGCAAAGAGGTAATTCTTTAAAATCACCTAACTTTTTGGCGTTAACTTCTTTTATCACAATGTTTAACAAATTGCTTTTCTTGGTCTCTTTTCATGGCATGATCTTTAGAACTGTGTCATCTATCACCCCTCCACCAACACAAACATTTGTTCATATTGCACCTGCATTACTCCACTCACCTCTAGTTAACACCCATGAACTTCTGTTATATTTATCATCTCTAACAAGTACAACCTCCACCTGCGCCAGAAAATAAAAAGTCACACATCTTACAATCCCCTTGCCTATCTTTCTCTCAATCTGTTTCTATTAGCTGGTGATATATCACCTAATCCAGGTCCCCCACACTCCTCACACACACATACATCAGAGCACTACCACTCTATAGCAAACCTCAAACACATCACCTGTCTCCCCTCTCTTCCAAAGTCCTTTAAATGTGCCCTTTGGAATGCACGCTCTGTTTGTAACAAACTTACCTTCATTCATGATCTCTTTCTCTCAAAAAAACTCAACCTTCTGGCAATAACAGAAACATGGCTCATGCAATCAAACACTGCCTCACCTGCAGCACTTTCACATGGTGGCCTCCATCTCACCCACACCTCCAGACCTGAAGGCAGACAAGGAGGTGGGGTTGGACTACTTCTCTCCCCACAGTGCACGTTTACAGTTCTACCAAATGTCCCATCACTCACGTTCACATCTTTTGAAGTACATGCTATTCACATTTTTAATCCATTCTCTCTACGTGTTGCAGTGATCTCTCAGCCCCCTGGAGCACACCAACAATTTATTTCTCTGCATGGGTCCCTCACCTCTTATCGTCAGACATCCCCACCATCATTATGGGTGATATCAACATCCCCATTGATAACCCACCTTCCAAAGCTGCTTCCAAACCACTCTCTCTAACCTCCTCACTTGACCTCTCCCAGTGGATTGAATCATCTACTCATAAGGATGGCCACTGCCTTGTTTTCTCTAGACTATGCTCAGTTTCTAATTTTCTTAACACACCCTTCCCCCTCTCGGATCATCACCTTATCAGCTACTGACTCACCCCCACTGCTCTAACCTCTCTACTGTCTAACTCTACCAAGCCTCCTCATACCCGCAGAAATCTGAATTCTATTAATCTTCAACAATTTTCCACCTCTCTCCAATACCTTCTCTCCCCTATCTCTACATTCTCATCCCCTGAGATGGCAGTACCTTATTTTCACCTAACCTTAGCAACGGCCCTTGATCAAGTGGCTCCAGTGACACTACATATTACACGTCGACTTCGATGTCAACCGTGGCACACTAAAGCAACACGAAATCTTCAAAAACTGTCCTGTAAAGCAGAACGCCACTGGCGTAAATCTCGCACCTCTAATGACTTCTTCACATATACTTCTGTCTACCACTCCTATCGAAATGCTCTAGACATTGCAAAACAAACATACTTCCAATCTCTTATCTATGCTCAGGCTTCTAACCCCAAACGCCTTTTCAATACATTTAAATATCTTCTCAATCCTCCCACCCTGAACCCTCCATCTACTATCAGTGCTCAGGATCTTGCTTCCTACTTCAAGGACAGGATTTACAAGATCAGACTAGAAATGGTATCCTCTTCCTTGACAAGCAATCAGCTCAATTCCTTCCCACTACCCTCTGACACCCTCTCTTCATTTGACCCCACAAATGAAGAGGAAATTTCTACGCTCTTCTTATCTTCCTACTCTACCTCCTGTCCTCTTGATCCTATTCCCTCGCAAATTGGTAGATCCCTGTCTTCTGTCTTTCACCTCTAACTCAAATCTGTAATCTCTCACTCTCTAATGGCATCTTTACATCACTATACAAGCACACAGTGATTACTCCTATTCTAAAAAAACAAAACTCGGACCCAAACTCTCTCTCAAATTACCGCCCCATCTCTCAGCTCCATTGCCCCTCCAAGCTTCTAGAGAGACTTGCCTACACTCATCTCACACGCTTTCTTTCTGCTAACAAACTGTTGGATCCTCTTCAGTCTGGCTTTCATTCTCAACACTCCACAGAAACTGCGTTGACCAAGGTTGTCAATGATCTGATCACTGCTAAAACTGAACACCATTACTCTCTCCTAATTCTCCTGGATCTCTCGGCTGCATTTGACCCCGTTTACCACTCTCTTCTCATACAAACGCTGCAATCCCTCGGTCTTCAAGACACTGTTCAATCCTGGTTCTCATCCTACCTTTATAATCACTCTTTCACTGTTAATTTCTCTGGAGCCACCTCTGCTCCACTTCCCCTATCAGTTGGAGTAACACAAGGCTTAGTGCTAGGTCCTCTGCTGTTCTCTATCTATACCGCTTCTCTTGGAAATCTAATAAGTTCCTTTGGCTTTCAGTATCATCTCTATGTGGATGATACCCAAATCTATCTATCCTCTCCTGATCTCTCGACATCTGTGTTGCCCCGTGTAACTGACTGTCTTTCTGCCATATCATCTTGGATGTCCTCTCGCCAACTCAAACTTAATCTTTCTAAAACAGAGTTAATATTCCCACCCACCAACAAGAGCATACCTGACAATTCTATCTCTGTTGATAACATGACCATAAATCCCACCCCACAAGCTCGTTGCCTAGGTGTAATCCTTGACTCACACCTATCCTTTGTTCCCCACATTGACTCTATATCTAAATCCTGCTACATACATCTAAAGAACATTTCCAGAATCATGCACTTATCATCTCCCGCATTGACTACTGCAATTCCCTCCTTACTGGTCTTCCCAAAAACAGACTCAAACACCTACAATCTATTTTGCACGCTGCGGCAAGACTGATTTTACTTGCAAATCGTTATTCCTCTGTTGAATCACTCTGTATGTCTCTACACTGGCTGCCTGTTTTGTACCGAATCCAAAATACTTTTACTAACCTACAAGGCCATCAACAAAGCTGTACCAACATACATCTCCTCTCTCAAAATATCTCCCAACTCAGCAACTCCGTTCTACACAAGATCTGCATCTCTCATCCACCCTCATTACATCCTCCCATTCCCGGTTACAGGACTTTTTTCAGGCTACACCCACTGTATGGTATTCTCTCCCTCGCACAATAAGACTCTCCTCTGGTCTACAAACTTTCAAGCGTTCTCTTAAAACCTACCTCTTCAGACAAGCTTATAATAATCTTCAGCCACTCTCTTAACCTCGCTACCTTTAGCCTGTTACACGATTTCACACAAGACAACTACCCCCTGACCAACATTCATCATCATCATCATCAGTTATTTATATAGCGCCAACATATTCCGTAGCGCTTTACAATTGGGGACAAATGTAATAAACTAATAAACAAACTGGGTAAAACAGACAAAGAGGTGAGAAGGCCCTGCTCGCAAGCTTACAATCTATGGGACAATGGGAGATTGACACATGAGGTTAAGTATACATTTTGCATCTTGGCCCAGCCAGACTGCAAAGGTAGGGTGACTCATAAGCTAAATGATCCTGTCACACAATAATGTTGGTCCGGGGGTAGTTGTCTTGTGTGAAATTGTGTAACAGGCTAAAGGTAGTGAGGTTAAGATGGTGGTTGAGGAATATTATACGCTTGTCTGAATAGGTAGGTTTTCAGAGAACGCTTGAAAGTTTGTAGAACAGAGGAGAGTCTTATTGTGCGAGGGAGAGAGTTCCATAGAGTGGGTGCAGCCCGAAAAAAGTCCTGTAACCGGGAATGGGAGGATGTAATGAGGGTGGATGAGAGACGCAGATCTTTTGCAGAACGGAGTTGCGAGTTGGGAGATATTTTGAGACAAGAGAGGAGATGTATGTTGGTGCAGCTTTGTTGATGGCCTTGTAGGTTAGTAAAAGTATTTTATATTGGATTCGGTAGAAGACAGGCAGCCAGTGTAGAGACATACAGAGTGATTCAACAGAGGAATAGCTATTTGCAAGGAAAATCAGTCTTGCCGAAGCATGCAAAATAGATTTTAGGGGTTTGAGTCTGTTTTTGGGAAGACCAGTAAGGAGGGAATTGCAATAGTCAATGCGGGAGATGATTAGTGCATGAATTAAGGTTTTAGCAGTGTCTTGTGTGAGATATGTGCGGATTCTGGAAATGTTCTTTAGATGTATGTAACATGATTTAGATATAGAGTCAATGTGGGGAACAAAGGATAGGCGTGAATCAAGGATTACACCTAGGCAGCGAGCTTGTGGGGTGGGATTTATGGTCATGTTATCAACAGAGATAGAAATGTCAGGTATGCTCTTGTTGGCGGGTGGGAATATTATTAACTCTGTTTTAGAAAGATTAAGTTTGAGTTGACGAGAGGACATCCAAGATGAAATGGCAGAAAGACAGTCAGTTACACGGGACAACACAGATGTCGAGATATCAGGAGAGGATAGATAGATTTGGGTATCATCCGCATAGAGATGATACTGAAAGCCAAAGGAACTTATTAGATTTCCAAGAGAAGCGGTATAGATAGAGAACAGCAGAGGACCTAGCACCGAGCCTTGTGGTACTCCAACTGATAGGGGAAGCGGAGCAGATGTGGCTCCAGAGAAATTAACAGTGAAAGAGCGATTAGAGAGGTAAGATGAGAACCAGGATAGAACTGTGTCTTGAAGACCTAGGGATTGCAGCGTTTGTATGAGAAGAGAGTGGTCAACTGTGTCAAATGCAGCCGAGAGATCAAGGAGAATTAGGAGAGAGTAATGGCGTTCAGTCTTAGCAGTGATCAGATCATTAACAACCTTGGTCAGCGCAGTCTCTGTGGAGTGTTGAGAACGAAAGCCTGACTGAAGAGGATCCAACAGGTTGTTTGCGGAAAGAAAGCGTGTGAGGCGAGTGTAGGCAAGTCTCTCTAGAAGCTTGGAGGGGCAAGGGAGCTGAGAGATGGGACGGTAATTTGAGAGAGAGTTTGGGTCGGAGTTTTGTTTTTTTAGAATAGGAGTAATCACTGCATGCTTGTATAGTGATGGAAAGATGCCAGTAGAGAGTGAGAGATTACAGATTTGAGTTAGAGGTGAAATGAGCACAGAAGACAGGGATCTACCAATTTGCGAGGGAATAGGATCAAGAGGACAGGAGGTAGAGTAGGAAGATAAGAAGAGCGTAGAAATTTCCTCTTCATTTGTGGGGTCAAATGAAGAGAGGGTGTCAGAGGGTAGTGGGAAGGAAATGAGCTGATGGCTTGTTGAGGAAGAGGATACCATTTCTAGTCTGATCTTATCAATCTTGTCCTTGAAGTAGGTAGCAAGATCCTGAGCACTGATAGTAGATGGAGGGTTCAGGGTGGGAGGATTGAGAAGATGATTAAATGTATTGAAAAGGCGTTTGGGGTTAGAAGCCTGAGCATAGATAAGAGATTGAAAGTATGTTTGTTTTGCAGTGTCCAGAGCATTTCGATAGGAGTGGTAGACAGAAGTATATGTGAAGAAGTCATTAGAGCTTCGAGATTTACGCCAGTGACGTTCTGCTTTACGGGACAGTTTTTGAAGATTTCGTGTTGCTTTGGTGTGCCACGGTTGACATCGAAGTCGACGTGTAGTATGAAGTGTCGCTGGAGCCACTTGATCAAGGGCCGTTGCTAAGGTTAGGTGAAAATGAGGTACTGCCATCTCAGGGGATGAGAATGTAGAGATAGGGGAGAGAAGGTGTTGGAGAGAGGTGGAAAATTGTTGAAGATTAATAGAATTCAGATTTCTACGAGTATGAGGAGGCTTGGTTGAGTTAGACAGTAGAGAGGTTAGAGCAGTGGGGGTGAGAGTGTAGCTGATAAGGTGATGATCCGAGAGGGGGAAGGGTGTATTAATAAAGTTAGAAACTGAGCATAGTCTAGAGAAAACAAGATCAAGGCAGTGGCCATCCTTATGAGTAGATGATTCAATCCACTGGGAGAGGTCAAGTGAGGATGTTAGAGAGAGTAGTTTGGAAGCAGCTTTGGAAGGTGGGTTATCAATGGGGATGTTGAAGTCACCCATGATGATGGTGGGGATGTCTGAAGATAAGAAGTGAGGGAGCCATGCAGAGAAATCCTCAATAAATTGTTGGTGTGCTCCAGGGGGACGATAGATCACCGCAACACGTAGTGAGAATGGATTAAAAATGCGAATAGCATGTACTTCAAAAGATGTGAACGTGAGTGATGGGACATTTGGTAGAACTGTGTATGTGCACTGTGGGGAGAGAAGTAGTCCAACCCCACCTCCTTGTCTGCCTTCAGGTCTGGAGGTGTGGGTGAGATGGAGGCCACCATGTGAAAGTGCTGCAGGTGAGGCAGTGTCTGATTGCATGAGCCATGTTTCTGTTATTGCCAGAAGGTTGAGGTTTTTTGAGAGGAAGAGATCATGAACGGAGGTAAGTTTGTTACAAACATTGTTGTGTGACGGGATCATTTAGCTTATGAGTCACTTTTACCTTTGCAGTCTGGCTGGGCCAAAATGCAAAATATAGACTTAACCTCATGTGTCAATCTCCCATTGTCCCGTAGATTGTAAGCTTGTGAGCAGGGCCTTCTCACCTATTTATCTGTTTTACCCAGTTTGTTTATTAGTTTATTATGTTTGTCCCCAATTGTAAAGCGCTACGATGATGATGATTCCCATGTAGTAATTGCCATCATGTTTTAGGCTACTCATTTTAATAATTAAAGTTATTTTCATCAGGCATATGAAACACAATTAAAACCCAATATACAAATGATCTAAAAAAGCAAATAATGCATATGAAAAACATATAAACAGCATTAAAAGAGTATTAATTAAAATAAGATTAGAATACCATTGATTTTCAAAAATCCTTCACATAATGAGTCACTAAGGAGAGCAAAGAATAAAAAGGAGTAACTGTGCACCTTGGCAAAACCATGTTGCATTGGAGGATGGAGTGACAGATTTATATTTGGGGAAAGGCATGTCCTAGATCAACTTTTATTTTCATTGTAAAAATAAAGCTATCAAGTATTTGTGTGCTACATGGAAAGGCATCCTTGCACTGTAACATGGTTTGTTCGGGATTAAATTTACTCCTTTTTGCCTTGCTCTCCTTAATGACTCATGCCCAATGTGTGAACATTTCTATATTTCAATGTATTACATATTTAGGTTTCCACATAATTTTATTTAAGACTGCACTGTTTTTCATTCATACTTTAAAATATGTAAAAAAAAATATTATAGTGTCAACTGAACTTGCTGCAATGCACATTCATTGATTATATTAATTGTGACTGTTTATTAAGTATACTTAATTCTGATTAATAATATTCAAAGATATATACAGCAGATACTTCCCTGTTCAATATTACATTACATACTAAATAAGGGTAAAGGAAATGATTAATAATTCTTCATTAACAATCCTCTAGAAGTGATGATAAATCTTCTATTTCAGTGCATTCATGTATTCACTGAATCTTAATTACTTTCTTCAACTTGTTGCTCTGGCCTAAATAAAGCTACAATAGATTGTCTCAGAAGAATAGGTAAAACAATGGGGTCAAGATTGAGTATCAGCCAATATTTCTTTTAATAATACATTCTATTCTTCTATGGTCCTGATGATATTTAGATAAAACAATTATATTTTACATTGCATTCATTACTAGCCAGAAGATGGGTGGACTTGTCATTTAGAAAATATTTAAAATTATGTAAAAATAATTCAAACATCATTAATAAGGAAACAGACAAGGGGATTGGGGGTGAGGGTGTGAAAATGCATCGAGAATCATACCATAATTAATGCATTAGATTGTAAGTGATAAGTGATTTTATACACAACATCAAAAGAAAACTATGGAATAACATAAGCTATATTTAAAATCTGTTCTGAAACAGAGCATGATTGCTGGTGTCATAACTAACTAAACAAGAACTTTGTACAGAATGAAAACCTAGGGGTAAATGTATTAACCAGCGCATTTTGCAACTCGCCGATATTCGGCGAGTTTGACAGCTAATATGAACTTTATAGCTATAAGTTACCTGGATTTTTTTTGTCTTTTCGTGTGCTTAGTTTTTTATTTTAGTTTCAAATTTATCGATCTTTTACTTTTTTCTCTCTATACATATTGGAAGTTTATTTGACTAATATTACAAAACACTCCATGTGATATGTTATTATTTATATTACTATTTTAGATCTCAAAATTAGGTAAAAAGTAATTTCTGGGAAAACTTGCATCTCTCTCTCTATCTCACCAAAAATGAGAAAGACTAGTAATATGCACTTTTCGATGGGAAGAGAGTCATCGTTTGCCAAGAGCGGAGCTACAAGTAAGGTAGATGTGTGCCATAATGCTGATCATCTGAATCAAACAAGGGGATTCGTATACATTTATGGAAGGGAAGGGTTCCCTGGGCAAAGGGGATTGCCCAAGACTTGTAGTGGAGGTGGTCCCAAGACTCATGGATGTATATAAAAAATATTTATATGTTTCATTAGTAAAGTATAAGAAACATGTAAAACAGACAGTTCAGACTGCCAAAAAATTGGCCTAGACAGTTACAAAACCAAAACACAAGCATGTTTTAGAACCAAAACCACAACCAAAACTAAAACCACGATGGTCAGCGCTCATCTCATATATATATATATATATATATATATATATATATATATATATATATACATAGATAGATAGTTATTATTAATTACTTGGACAGCATTTTATCATAAAGGGAATCCCCTCAAGCATATTATATTCCATTTCCATAGTGAATGGCATCGTTTTTACCTCTATGTTTCATACCTGAACTCTAGTATAACAAATAGCTTACTGTTCACTTGCTGACTAATATATCCCAATCCTTGAAGCTAAATTTGTGCTATTGTAACAAGATAATGAATGTTATTCACTTCTCTTATCAGGAGTTTTAATGTTGTGGCTGAATCCGCCATGTTAATTTAATGAGGGTGGTCAATGTGTTTGAGGGGCTACATCTTAAAAAATTAATAAATTTTTTCAGATAACATTGGACATACCAATGGAGAACCTCTGGGTACTGCATACCAAATTTCATATAATAAACATAAAGCCAAATTTGGAAAAGCCTAAACTTGAAAATATTGACGTTTTTTTACACTTCCTGCTTTTAAAGACACCGTTTTTCTATTTTTTTGGGGGAAATGTAACTCAGTGTACATGATGTTTTAAGTCTAGGGGTTTGCTTTGTTAGAAAGCATTTTTTCAGTGCATTATCTTTGGTGGGTGAGATTTTTGAAAAATGTATAGGTTTTTTACAATTTAATAAAATCTGCCCCATTTTAAATATAGGGAATTTCATAGTCATTGCATATGTCAAATATAGGTGTTTCTGGGTGTATTCAGAGGGCTTAACATGAGATTAAAAATATGGCTGATTTATCTCTCGCTTACAGATTTTCTCTGTGAGCTGGAAAAGAATTAGACTTATTTTTGGTATTTGGTATGAGTTTATATTTTGATTTGGTTAGTATTTTAGTCCTGATATTGCTTTCATTACAAGTTTAATCAATCTGTGTGGTGCAAGAGATCGGTGCTAGAGAATACATTTTAAATATTCCTGTCCCCTCCATAATGTCATTTAATTTATTCACTACACTGAGTTGGGGGCAGGATATTTAAAAGTGCTATGTATATAATGGACATTGATTCCCATTGGGTGATTTACAAGGGTTATTGCGGAGTCCGAGAAGAAGACACATATGTGTGGGCCAGGAAATCTTCATTAACACCCCTGTCCAGCAATTCAAGTCTTGGGGTTTTTGGTGTGCTATGTCCATTTCCTGAGTGTTTATATTATATCAAGTTTAGAGGATTTACATTACAAAAAAGAAGACACAAAATTATAAAATCATAAATTAAATATACATTTGGAGCTGGTACAGAACACAAAACAAAGTACAGTACATTAGTGACCATGGTGTTTTACTCATTATGTTTAGGACTTAAGTTAAAAAAAATAATTACAAAATCATAAAATAATTGTACATTCAGGCTTGCACACAATATACTACAAAGTACAATACATTACGTATACATATGGTTCTGGGTATAATATTTAGCATCTTGTAATATCCCAACAATGCAATCCAGTACAATAATGCATTTTGTAGAGAATAAATTAGTTGTTTACAGTAAGACATTTAAAGGTTCAATTAGAATTAGGTATACAATACAGTATATTAAGTGTAGCCAGTATATCAAGTATAGTACAGTACATGAAATGAGCACTAAAAAAAAATCGACATGATAACATTCAACATGTTATGACTTGCAGTTCCAAAAAATGGTCTGGAGATTTCAAGGCTGAATATGATGTACAGCATCCCTCTCTGAGTAAAACATGCAGATGATAATTTAATAATTTTAATTCATGCAGAAACCCCACTGAACTAATGGAAGAAGCGAGGGTGGATGTTTCAAATTGCTTTTTTTTTTTTATAAATAAAAACACAATTGAAATACATTTTTGTGGTTTTAAAACTATTAAATCTATCAAAGTAAAAACTGTACAAGTTGCACTTTTTTTTTAAGTAGCAGATCGTCAACTGCAAAGCCAGTTTTGTGACCTGAGATCAAAACAAAGGGTGCAATGTACCCACTGGCAGTTTACAAAACTATACATAACACTGAACAAAAAGACAAAATATTTCCAATAGGCAAATTTACTCAAATCACAAGTGTTTAAAATATGATGTCCATAAAAAAATGCCCCATTTACAGTTGAACAATTAAAAATCATCCAGACAACCTGCAAAAATATGTTCAGACACATATCTTATGATACAATCCAGTTTAAATCTAGCATATAGATAGATGTAGTGCATAGATGTGATGGTTGTCATAATCACATGTAAACTTGAATTAGGCTTATGAAACACACAATGATACGCCTTCTTCAAGAGACATGTAAGTCAAATTTGTACGCATTGTAAAGGGTTAAATCAGGAGAAAACTATGGACTTATGTTATGTTGAAAGAAAATTATATTCTTGGCATATAGTATGCTTTTTTACTTCTGGGCAAGCACACAAAGCAATCATTCTGAAATGATTGGTTTGTGCACATGCTCAGATGTAAAAAGGCATATTATACGCCCAGAACGCAATATGTATTCAACTTAATATATGCCCCTATATATTCAATTTTCAAACCAGAAGATTTCATTAATCACAACATGGTTTGTGCCTTTTAAAAACGACACACAAAAGTATGCAATTTTATGAAAACCGTATTTCAATAAATGGCTAGTGCCTGAATAGAGAATCTGATTGATGGATGTTTTAAACTCAAATAATTAACTGCACTTTTAAACATCTCCCTAAGTAGTCAATGTTGCAATCAGTGGTCAAAGTGGGAATTTAGAAGTGCTGCTGTGAAAATCAGAACGGAATGGCCTAGTAGTTGTAACTTATATCTTCCATATGTACCTTCTCCTTTCCCTTATCTATTTTCTTAGTCTACTACCCCCATGTATTCTGCTGGATATGAGATCATTAGAGTCTTGACCAGTCAAGTGTTCACCTGTGAAGCATCAAGTATACAAGGGAGCGCTCAATCACCTAGAGAGAAAGTGACACAGACAACAAGTTCTGTATTCCAAAGCTTCTCTGATCATTGTCACAGGGCACATATATTTATAGTACTCTGGTTTTATTACATATGTCAGCAAGCTATGCCCTGCAATATGCTGTGGTTATTTCTCACACAAAAACCGTACAGTATTGCCCACCCAGGGGCTGATGTAACTGTTATCTGTGTCAAGTCAGCTATTCTTTAAGGCCATGGGCACATTTCTTAAGAAGCTGCATTTCTGGTAATGAATAACATACACATATATAAATGTGACTATAATGCAATGCTAGCACAGAAATGGCTGCTTTCATACAAAATGCAGTCTATTTCTATTACACAAAATCACATTTATCATTCCCCATTTTTTTATTTATTACATAATATATCCCCTAGACTTCTCTTCTACCTATCAGGAATCACATTCTTGTTGTTGCATTACTAGGTACTTATATTCATGTACCCTTCTACAGACTACATGTATAGGATTGCTCTCATTAGACATCAATCCATCCCCCAACTAAAACAAGCCTATGATTCCTTTTTTTTCATCTACCTTAACAAACTCTAGAGGAATTGATACTTATTAGTTATTAGCTAGTCAGGGTTAAGGAAACAAAATAAACTGAGAAAAAAGGTATATTGCTGTCATGAATCACCCTATGAGTTGAGTTATCAGAACCTGTTGTTGACGAGAGCAACCCCCTTTGTCATAGAACCAGAAATGTTCGCCAGTACTCGGTTGTCCCCAGGGCTTATTTTCGAGTAGTAGGCGCAACAAAGGACTTGACAGTGGGATGCTGAGCAGAGATACTCCTGGACCAGATAATGCAGGAACACTGAGTTAGTAATAGGATGCAGTAGCAACCTCCACCATTATAACAGATTGGCAGTGTGGAGTAGAGGATGGTGTAGTATCAGCTGTGGCATGTGTGAGATGGAGCTAGAGAGCAACACAGTGCCAGGGAAAATGTCGGAGCAAGATTGAGCAGTAAATCTGTACTGTTAAACCACTGCTGACACAGGTGAGACTGATGGAGTGGATAGCTGGCACCACGATCCTGCGTCAGGGAGGAGATCTCTTAGACGAAAAGGCAGAGTCAGAATCCAGGCAGAGGTCAGGGTCATGAGCAAACAAGCAAGGTCAGTATTTAGGCAGAGGTCAGGGTCACAGGCAAACAAACAAGGTCAGTATCCAGGCAGAGGTCAAAATGTTTTTCAATCAGAAAAAACAAGCAGACTTTTCACTGAACCAGGAGCACAGTGAAGCAAGTTTGTGAACGATATAACTGGCAAAGGCAGAGTGAAGCTGATAGGTATTTTAACCAGTAGTAGCCAATCAGGGCAGGTGTCAGATAGAGCTGCAGGTGAGAGGAGTTTAGGTTATCACACCCAAGCTGCAAACAACACTGCAGCAGTCAAAAAGAAAACAGCAGTTAACTGCCGTTCCTATCATTACCACACCTTGACGAGGGGTCAAAGAACCCCATAATCTAGGCTTATCTGGAAACTTCTGACAAAAAGCTCTTCTTAAGCCATTGGCATGCAAGTCCCTGGCAGGTATCCAGTATCTTTTTTCGGGACCATACCCCTTCCAGTGAACCAAATAGTGGCGTTGGCGTTGTACCTATTTAGAATCAAGAATTTTTTCGATCACATATTCCGTGTGACCATCCACTATCACTGGGGCAGGTTTGCTTGGCTGTTTCCTGGGAAACCTCCGGGATGTAAGAGCTGTCTTCAATAAGGATACATGGAAAGTACGGGGTATCCTCAATGAGTTGGGCAGTTCCAACTGAAAAGCAACTGGATTAATCTTCCTGATGATCTTAAATGGACCAAAGTATTTTGGTCCGAACTTAAAGAAAGGATGGCGGAGCTTGATGTTCTTAGTGGAAAGCCATACTCTATCCCCTTCCTTGAAATTACAAGGACGTCTGAAGCGGTCCTTAAATAACTTGGCTCGAGACTCAGCTTGCTTCAATGAGAAGTTTATCTTTTTCCATATTCTTTTCAGAGAACAAACAATGTGTCTGATCTTAGGGTGGGTGGGATAATGTTAGAAAATAAAACAGACTTGGGATGTCTTCCATAAATGCAGAAAAATGGGGCATAAACAGGGGAAGAGTGTGGTCAATTATTGTAGGCAAATTCTGCCCATGACATGTATTCTACCCAGTTGTCATGTAATTCAGAGATGTAGCATCCTAAATATTGTTCCAAAGACTGGTTTACCCTTTCCGTCTGTCTATTAGTTTGCGGGTGATAAGCTGATGAAAAAAATCAGTTCAATGTCAAGCAAGACACAAAATGATTTCCAGAACTGGGCCACAAATTGAGTTCCTCTATCTGAGTCAATATTACTGGGTATGCCATGTAATCTGAAAATACTTTGAATGAACAGACGAGCCAATAACTTAGCAGAAGGTAGGTTCGGTAAAGGAACAAAATGAGCCATCTTACTAAAGAGATTGACACTCAAATGCAATTACACCCTTTAGACCAAGGCAAATCAATGATAAAATCCATGGAAATGTGAGTCCATGGGACACTGGACACGGGTAAACGCATTGTCTGTCCCATAGTTAAATCACTGGGTGTTTTCACCCTGGAACAAATTTCACAGGACTGTACAAAGTCTCTTACGTCTTTCTTCATAGAAGGCCACCAAACAGAGCGAGAGAGTAAATGAATAGCCTTAGTGATACAAGGATTTCAAGATATTTTGCTGTCATGGACCTCAGACAAGACAGACTGTCTCAGACTAGATGGCACAAACAACAAATTGGGAGGCATGAATGCTGGTGCCTGATCCTGAACTGTCTGTAGCTGGGTTGCCAAATCCTGAGTTAGCCCTGAAACAATGGTGTGAGAAGTTATGATAGAAGTGTTATAAAGGGGATCCTCATCTTTTTGTATAAAAATTCTGGATAAGGCATCCACCTTCAAATTCTTAGAACCGGGGTGATATGTGATCACAAAACTAAACATAAAAAAGAAAAGAGCCCAGCGCGCCTGTCTGGGATTCAACCTCTTGGCAGTCTCAATGTATTGAAGATTTTTATATTCCGTGTACACCGTGATGTTATGCTAAGCACCCTCCAACCAGTGTCTCAATTCTTCGAATGCTCATTTAAAAGCCAGCAACTCATGATTTCCAACATCATAATTAATCTCTTCCGCTGAGAATTTCTTAGAGAAGAATGCACAGGGGTGTAACTTCTCATCAGAACTGGACACTTGTGACAGAACTTCCGCTACCCCAACATCAGAAGCATCCACTTCAACAATAAAAGGTAGCTCTGTATCAGAATGTTTAAAGATATAAGCAGAAACAAAGGCCTTTTAAAGAGTCTCAAATGCTTTAACAGCTTCTGGCGGCCATACCGCTGGATCAGCTCCTTTCTTAGCCAATTGAGTGATAGGTGCCACAATTACTCAAAATTGCAAATCAATATCCTGTAGTAATTGGAAAACCCAAGGAACCTTTGGATGGCTTTTAGGTTACTGGGAAGGCTCCAATCAGTGATGGCTCAGACTTTGGCTGGATCCATTGTAAATCTGTTGGCAGAAATGAAATGCCCCAACAATGCCACAGTGGAGACTTCAAACTCACATTTCTCCAATTTGGCAAATAGATGATTCTCTATAAGTTTCTGTAGTACCAAACGGACTTGTTCACGGTGTTGGGGCAAAGATTTGGAGTAAATCAAGATTCCATCCAGATACACTACGACAAATTTACTCAGATAATCACGGAGTACATCATTGATCAAAGCCTGGAACACGGCTGGTGCATTAGACAAAACAAACGGCATAACACAATACTCGTAATATCCAGAATGAGTATTGAAAGTGGTCTTCCATTCATCGCCTTTCCGTATGCATATCAAATTATATGCTCCATGTAAATCAATCTACAGAAGCAACTCTTAACTGGTTGAACAACTGAGAAATCAGTGGCAGAGGATATTTGTTTTTAATGGTGATCTGATTCAGAACTCTGTAATCAATGCAAGGTTGTAAATCTCCATCTTTCTTTTTGACAAAGAAAAATCAGGCACCAAGGGGTGAACGAGAAGGTCTATTGAACCCTTTTTCAGGTTCTCAGAAATATAGTTTTCCATGGCTTTGGTGTCTTCAACGGAAAGAAAATATAAACGAGTCTTAGGAAATTTACTCCTGGGCTGAATATCAATAGTACAGTCATTCAGGCGATGTGGTGGTAATGTATCTGCAGCTTACTTGGAGAAAACATCAACAAAATCTTGATATTGCAGCAGGAGTGTGAGACCTGGTTTGGCAGAAACAGTAGCAACCTTAACAGGTGTTATTAAGCATGTCTCCTGGCAGTCTTTCCCCTATGCCACCAGTTCGCCTGTGGACCAATCATGGACTGGATTGTGCTTGATAAGCCATGGGTACCCCAGAACCATAGGGAACATGGGTGAATGGATAAGATAGAACAACAAAATTTCTTTATGGAGTGCTCCAATTGTCAGCGTAAGACAGCCGGTACTCTCTAGCACGCTTCCGCCCTTAATTAGGTGCCCATCCAAACCACAAACAGACACTGGAACTTTTAATGGTTAGGTAGGAACAGCAAATATCTAAAAATTTTCCAGCTGCTCTGCTGTCCACAAAAGCTAGGTCATCAAAACTCCCAGAGACCAGGGAAATCTGGGCAGGTAACTGGAGGGAATTTTTAATCTGTAAAAGGTAAACACCTAGATGAACTTTCCCAGTATCCCCTGTCTTAACTGAGTTAGTGATAGGGAAAAAGTTCAGCAGATGAAATTCTTTTTCCAGTCTTCTTTCATTTATTCGCCGATTAATGCGAATTGCCAAACACATATAGGACTCCAGAGAATCTGGAGCTGGATATTGTACCAATATGTCTTTTATTAGTTCTGAAAGGCCCAAATAAAACTGACTACAGAGAGCTGGATCATTCCATTTACAATCTGAGGCTCATCTGCGAAATTCAGTGCAATATTCTTCAGCAGAAAGGCGTCACTGTTTCAAAGATATAAGTTTAGACTCTGCAGTAGTACTTTGTCTGGATCGTCATACAGGAGACCCAGATTTGGAAAAAGGAATCTACAGATTACAGTTTCGGACTGTCAGGGCACAATCCAAATGCCCAGATTTGTGGTTCACCTTGCAACAGTAAGATAACAATACCCACTTGCTGCTGTTCAGAATCGGAAGACCGAGGACATAGCTTGAAATATAATTTCCAATTTTCCCTAAAATTGTGGAAATCCTTTCGGTTGTCAGAAAATCTGACTGGAAGATGAAGCTTGGGTTTTTGAACCTCAACTTCCTGAGAAGAGGTAATCCTGGAGGCTTGTTCATGAACAGACAATCTGGTAGAAATTTCTTGAACAATCTGATATTGAGCCTGCAGTCGATTAGCCTGCACTTGTGCATGAGATAGAGGAATAGGATCCATGTGAGTAAATCCCAAGTATTTGGGCCAGTTATAATGTTCCGAATCACCCTACGAGTTGAGTTATCAGAACCTCTTGTTAATGAGAGCTTCACCTATAACAACCCCCTTTCCCAAATAACCAGATATGTTGGCTGGTACTCGGTTGTCCCCAAGACTTATTCTCGAGTAGTGATAACTCAATTCCAGTAGGTAGGCACCATAGAGGACTTGACAGTGGAATACTGAGAAGGGATACTACTGGACCAGATAAAGCAGGAGCACTGAGTTAGAAACAGGATGCAGTACCAACCTCCACCAGTATATCAGATTGGCAGTGTGGAGTAGAGGATGGTGTAGTACCAGCTGTGGCCTGTGTTAGATGGAGCTAGAGAGCAGCACAGTGTTAGGGAAAATGCCGGAGCAAGATTGAGCAGTAAATCTGTACTGTGAACCACTGCTGACACAGGTGAGTCTGATGGAGTGGTTAGCTGGCACCACGATCCTGCATCAGGGAGGAGATCTCTTAAATGAAAAGGCAGAGTCGGAATCCAGGCAGAGGTCAGGGCCACGAGCAAACAAGCAATGTCAGTATTCAGGCAGAGGTCAGGGTCACAAGCAAACAAGCAAGGTCGGTATCCAGGCAGAGGCCACAACGGGTATCAGTCAGGAACAACAGGCGGACTATTCACAGAACCAGAAGCACGGAGAAGCAAGTGTGTGAACGCTATAACCAGCAAAGGCAGATTGAAGCTGAAATGTATTTTAAATCAGTAGTAGCCAATCAGGTCAGGTGTGAGATAGAGCTGCAGGTGAGAGGAGTCCAGGTGATGACACCCAAAAGGAAAACAAGACTGCAGCAGTCAAAAAGAAAACAGCAGTTACCTGCTGTTCGTAACAAATGCCAGTACTCTACGCCAGTACTTTAGGGTTCCCTAAATTCTAAATAAGTCCTTCAAACATTAGCTTCTTCAAAAGTTCTTTTTACATGCTTGTCACAACAGGTCATTATGCTTGACATCCCTTCTGAGTGCAGTTAGTAGACTGTCAAGGAATCAACAACTGTCTTGTATTGGTTGCATGTTCTCCTCTCTCTCCTTTAACTCCTTGTTACAGATAGTGCATCTGTCAATTTCTTCTTGTGGGGATGGTTCCTCACATTCACTGACTTGTTCTGAGTATCAGTAATCAGTAAGCCCCACATAGTTTTCGACAATCATGGTGGTTTCAGGGGCTTTATAATTTTTCTGAAAAGTCTAACAGCAAAGCATCAATAGTCTTTTCATTATCCATAAAATATCACCACATAATCACAACATAAAGTATCAATATCAGAAACAATCCTTTTGCAATCAACGTCACTATGCCTGATATCCAACTACCTATTCCCCCAAACTAGTTGGCAGGGATCAGCTAGGATAAACCACAAATATCAAAGTCCCATCCTGGCTTAGCATGTTCCTCAGAAAATTTCTGTTAAAGGTCTCTGATCCCATTCATATGTTGGGTGATTACAACTTCTGGGTCTGCAGTATCATTACTAGTAAAATATGTACAACATACAGATCCTGTGTGAGTGAGTAGGGTTAAACAGTACCCACCAGTCTGTGCAGTGAGGTAATTTAGGATTAATCTATGCTTCACCAGCTCTCTGTGTATCATTTTCAATTCTCTCCCCACACATCTAAAAAGTTTCATTATAGATTTCAGTTATATTGTCCAATAATTGTGCTTAATCTCTTATTTGTCTGTTATTATGTGCCTTTACTGCTGTGCCAAGTGTGAGATAACCCTATCTTTGTTCTAGTAGTTATATAAAACAAATCCTTGTACTTCTTTTCCTTCATTCTAGGGGCTGTCTTGATTTCCCTTTTTCTTCGATGCTGAAGCACCGGGGCTGACTTTCCAATTACCAAATTCTTTAAATTCTTATGCAGTATTATTATAGTCTGAGCAGTAAGTCTGGCAAAAGAGCAGGTGCCCATATACCCAAAGGGTAGCCACTTATAGACCTTTTGTCCACACACACACTATATATATATATATATATATATATATATATATATATATGTATATATATATCTTCTGGGTGTTGATGCCATGTACCTCTTAATGTATACATTATGGCTGAGAGACTATAATTAGCCTTGGGTACACACAGAGCTGGATTAAGGCTTTGGGGGGCCCGGGGCACTTAAGACAGGGGGCCCCTAAGATCTAAAATTAAGGGCATAGTGACACATCCTGCATTACATCACGTACAGCCCACAGTATGACACTTACAGCTCTCCCAGAGGGCTCGCTTAGGTTTTCTGCATAAGAAAAATCATTGCTTCCACAAACTAAAATACTGTACATTAAAACAATCATCAAAACACCATATTAAAATGGGTATTGACACCACATATTAAAACTAGCAATGATATCACACATTAAAAATACCATTGATAATGTACACTAAAACTATCAATGATACCGCACGCTAAAACTAGCAATGATACCGCACTTTAAAAATAAAATTTATAATGCACATTAAAACTAGCAGTTATACCGCAAATTAAAATACCATTGATAATGCATCACTGGGCATGGCCAGGCCACCCTCCTACAGACAAAAAAACTGCATTGTTGTATACACCATTGAACGGTCACCAAAAATTGGGATTGTCCCACTAGAATCACAACATTTCACAGACTTTGCTGCTCTCTCCTACCTGTTCTTCTCACTTTCACCACCTGTGCTGCAGGTTTCTTTAGTTGCGGCTTGTCTGGATCCTGGAATGTTAGGGGCCCTATTTGGAGAAAAAAAATGGGTACATTTAGAAAATTACAGCCACCCCCGGCGTTAAATCAGTACCACCCATGATTAATAATTAGGCCTTCCTCCAGCCCCAGGATTAAAATAATAGTATTCACATTAATAAATAAATCTATTTCCCTCCCTACAAACAGCCCCAGCAATAAATTAATAGTATTTACATTTCAGAAATATACCTATTTCCCGCAACCGTCACTGCCATTAAATAATTCATAGGCACATTCAATAAAGGGACCTCATTCTCCCCAAACCACCCCATCTTAAATTAATTGTCCCCACTATTGTGTCACTCCCCCCCTTTTTCCTCATGCTGTGTCTCTCACCCTTTTTTCTTATACTGTGCCTTTCTCCCCCCTTTTTTCTCATGCTGTGCCTCTCCCCCTTTTTCCTTACTGTGCCTCTCTTCTCCCCCTTTTTCCCCCATAGTGTGCCTCTCTTCTCCCCATTTTTCCCCAATAGTGTGCCTCTCTTCTCCCTCTTTTTCCTCCATACTGTGCCTTTCTTCTCCCCCTTTTTCCTCCATACTGTGCCTATTCTCCCCCTTTTACCTCCATACTGTGCCTCTCTTCTTTCCTATTTCCTCCATACTGTGCCTCTCTTCTTTCCTTTTACCTCCATACTGTGCCTCTCTTCTTTCCTTTTACCTCCATACTGTGCCTCTCTTCTTACTTTTACCTCCATACTGGGCCACTCTTCTTTCCTTTTACCTCCATACTGTGTCTCTCTTCTTTCCTATTACCTCCATACTGTGCCTCTCTTCTTTCCTTTTACCTCCATACTGTGCCTCTCTTCTTTCCTATTTCCTCCATACTGTGCCTCTCTTCTTTCCTTTTACCTCCATACTGTGCCTCTCTTCTTTCCTATTTCCTCCATACTGTGCCTCTCTTCTTTCCTTTTACCTCCATACTGTGGCTCTCTTCTTTTCTATTTCCTCCATACTGTGCCTCTCTTCTTTCCTATTTCCTCCATACTGTGCCTCTCTTCTTTCCTATTTCCTCCATACTGTGCCTCTCTTCTTTCCTATTTCCTCCATACTGTGCCTCTCTTCATTCCTATTTCCTCCATACTGTGCCTCTCTTCTTTCCTATTTCCTCCATACTGTGCCTCTCTTCTTTCCTATTTCCTCCATACTGTGCCTCTCTTCTTTCCTATTTCCTCCATACTGTGCCTCTCTTCATTCCTATTTCCTCCATACTGTGCCTCTCTTCTTTCCTATTTCCTCCATACTGTGCCTCTCTTCTTTCCTATTTCCTCCATACTGTGCCTCTCTTCTTTCCTATTTCCTCCATAGTGCCTTTCTGCGTTATTCCCTTTTTTTTTTTTACTTACCTTTCTGTTAGCTTCTTTCTTCTCCTCTCTTCTTTTTTCTTTCCTGGCCCTCTCCGCGCTGCTCCTCACTGAATGACAGGCGTGACTTGATGACATCATGCCTGTCATTCAGTATCAACAGTGCAGAGAGGAGGGAGGAGGGACGCCAGTGCCGCGGTGAGGTGAGTAGTGTATCTTTTTTTTTTTTTTACTACCCGGCTCCCCCCACCAACGAAGGGAGCCCCGAACCCCCCCCTTCCGCCGCCGCCGCTAAAAAGAAAAGTGTAAAAAAAATAAAAAAAATCAGTAGAAGTTATGCGCGCAGCGGCGGGGGGCCCTCAGAGAGAGGGGGCCCGGGGCACGTGCCCCCTGTGCCCCCCCCCTTAATCCTGCTATGGGTACACAACTATCAACACCGTCAGTATTAGCTTATTTTCCTGTTATATTGTACCTTTGCCAATGTTCTAAACAGGTTTTAGTCTTATTACCTCACCATTTTAGTCTCACGGCTGTAAGGACATTTTCATTTTTCCCAATTCTGGCCAATACCGTTTTTGCCTTTCTACAGTCTGTAATTCCTACTGAATTATTAGTTGCAGTAAGTGTCATTATTTTTATTTTTGAACCAAAAATTCATGTTAACTTTCTTCCTTACTGAGGCACTTACTTTGAAACAAACAGTGGGAGGATGGTGCAGCTGACTTATTGGGATATAGTGGGATTCAATTAGATAATGACTTATAAGGGAAGAATTGTATGTCCATTGGTGAGAAAGATTCTGAACCTCATTATAGGACAAAGGGAGAGCTACCCATGAATATAATCGAGAGGTGGGTGGGCTTTGAGTGCATATCCAAAATGAGTTGTTACCAACAACATGCTCAGATTTGTTTCTCCCCTATTACTGCATGTAGTCATACAGCACTTGCCCTTTTGCTTTTCACAATGACACAAGCAGTTAGCTACCTCATTGTCTGTTTCGCATGCTGTAAGAAGGGCCTTATTACATGCCCCAAATATTACTATACTGACTAAGCCAGTCATAATAATTAACCATTTGGGACTGTGACCTTGTATTGTTTGCATCATTTTTCAGAACCTGACTTCTCTTGTAGGAAGATCTTGCAATGCAAATCATCTTTCCAAGTGTCTTTCCTTTCCAATTTCACAGACATGGGAGTCATCAACAAGACCTAGAAAGGACCCTCATATCTAGGCTCAAAGTTTTTCCTGATGTGTTTCTTGACCACCACCCAGTCATCAGGCTGCAGAAAGTGAGTGCCTGTATCAAAGTTGGGATCTGGAATAGAGGAGAACACTTGCCTATGTATTTACATTAGCTGTTTTTGTAATAAAGCAACATAGGCACCATTTAATCTTTCCACACACCAAGAACTCAAGGGTCAATAGGGAGTGTGTAGAGCTGACGTGATCCCCATATCTTTCAGAATTTTCTGAAAGCCTTCTTTTGTGAAATGTGTTCCTCTATCACTTCTGGCACTGTATATCTGCAAATCACTTCACTGATTATTTTCCTGGCCACTGTCCTTGCATTTGTTTTTCTGCAAGGCCACAACTCCGGCCAGTGACTGAAAAAGTCCACACACACAAGTACATTTTCGTACCTTGAGCATTTGGGAAGTTGCATTTAGAATATAGTCTATCTGTATCCTTGAAAAGTGTACAAAGTCTGAGGGGTTATTTTCTGTGGGGTGTGGACAGACTTACCCAGGTTATTCTGTGCACAGTTTAGACAACCAGCCACTATTGCCTGTGCTGCTTGGGCAAACCCTGTTGCTATCCAGTGTCTATTGGTTAAAGCAACCATTGCATCCTTCCCCAGATGTACTTTCCCATGTGCTATATCGGCCATAATTGGGTAAAGTGCTTTTGGTAGACATAACTGCTGACCTTTAAGCCATTCTCCTTGTACCTCCTGTGCTCCTTGACTAGCCCAAGCTCTTTTAGAATTTATTGTTGCTTGTTTTTGCTTTTTCAGGAGTATGGTCTAGTAAAAATTGGTTTCAGGGGCCACCATATATATAAGTTCCCCTTGGGATGTTGAGGTTACAGCAGCATCACATGCGGCTTGGTCTACCAGTCTATTTCCCTCAGGTTCAGGTGTTGTTTCACATGTATCTGTTCTGTTAACCTGCTCCCTTATCCTTCTGACCTGTGAGATATCCTGTTGCTGCAATGCAGATTACTATGAACCCAAAATGGAGATGTCTGTGAGATGATCAGTAGGGAATAAAATTAATATACAGAGCGAAGAAAAGTTATTTCAATAGTGTTATTTTCCTAGCAGTCCATGTACAGCTAGGAACAGCTTCAAAGCAATTAGGGAGAAGTGCCGGTATATAATACCAGCAGATACCGCCCCACTTCGACCACTGATAGTAAAATAGTATATTAGTATAAATAAGTAAATGAAAAACTGATGCAAGGGTTAACATTTTTAGCATTTAAACCATAGGCACATGAAATGCCCTGGTTAAGCATTTTTCTATACATCTTTTTTGTTTTTTAATTTATTTAGAGTGTAGAAGAGGTTTTTCAGGAACTCTTATTTTTTTGCATAACTATAGAGCCTATAGCTAAAGGGTGCGAGGCTGGATCACATCATGAGAGGGGATCCCTATGCTGCAAGTTTCCCTATTTATAGTGTAACTAGTGCAAACTATCTAATGAAAGTGCCTTTGTAGATTTTGAGGCGTTTATGTTGCTGGCATTTATTTATTTATTTATTAAATTATTTATTTATCTCCTATTCTTGAGAATGGTGTTGTCACGCAGTTATATTACATCTATATCACATCTGGAGGGTAAATGTATGAACCTCCGGATACTTCAACTCCGGCAAGTTCAGCATCTTCAGCGCTTAAATTTAAAGCGGCGCTGCCTTGTAAAGGGAAGTCTCCCTTTACAAGGCAGCACCGCTATAAATTTAAGCGCTGAAGACGCTGAACTCGCCGGAGTTGAAGAATCCGGAGGTTCCTACATTTACCCCCTGGTGGTAGAAACAGGGCACTAGACGTTAAAAAAGGTAAACACTTATTGCTATGGTAAATCTTTGCAGAATAATGTAATACATTTCCATAAACCACCACAGCGCATTACATTAATCACAGCATGGTGCAACTGGTGTCAAATTAATGTTTGCTACAGCCCTATGTGTCGATTCAGAAGGAATTATAAAAGGGAAAAAAACAGCAACACAGCTATGTGTCTAGCCTCACAGATAGCTAATAATCGTTTCTGGCTGCATGAATATCAATCAAGTCCATGTTTCAAATATTGCAATAATATCAAATACTATTAAAAATACATACATCATTTCTTAATAATCTTTCAGAGCTTATTGATATCTGCAAAATTGGACACATTATATAGGCCATTTAAAATCTGTGACGTAGTTTCAGTTTACTCTCCACTCACAAGCAGAGCCCTCTCTACTCTTTGTATAAAATATGCTCCTCCTTCATCAATCTCATATAAACTAATTCTGTTTTATGTATTATTTGTATTTTGTATGATTTGTAATTCTTACTATCCTTCATTGTGGAGTTTCCAGGTGTCTTACAAATAAACACTGCTGTTATTGATTTGATGTGATTTCCACCCTTTTAAATCATATACATCTGTAATACTTTTTTATCCCCACCCATCTGTAATCCCAATTTTATTTTACTAAAACCACATTGCTGTTATAGCTTTGCAATAACCATTAATCCCTTCTTTGAAATATCTTTTATCTTTCTAACAATATCAAACAGCGCAATTAAACTTTTGGCTGTATCCCACTCATACCAGAGAACCTGTTTCCAAGGAATCCAAATTCTACTTTTTTTAAGAATCTCCACTTTTTCTCAATAAACTTTAACTTTGGTTCAGGTGTAGTGTGTGACACTAACATCGATTCAGAAAATATACAGTATAGGTGAGTGTGTCAAGTGACTGTTGTCACAAATGTCCTTCTCTTAAATATGATTATCTACCTTGATTGGGACAAATATACTTTCTCCATTAGATATTTCTTACTTCTCCTTTTTCACCTGTGCCTTCTTCCAAACATAAGTAAGCTCTCCACTGCTCTCTGTTTTCATGTTTATAGTTATTTATCTACCTTGTATGCACCTGTTTAAAGCATGTCCTGTTATCCCCACTGTCCACGTTGTTGAGCACTGTGGCACCTTCCTTCTTAAATGTAATAATAATGCAAGAGTTAGCTTAGAGATGGAGCTGTTCAGAGAAATATGCACCAAAATTAATCAGCACAAACGTGGGATTTGATGTGGTGTTGAAAGGGTCTGCTGGCAAGGGATAGTCATATCAGTAATAAGAGCACAGGAGATCAAGAAAGCAAGAGCAACCTATATAATTAAAGATAATTTTAATCAAGTTATTTTCACAAATCCTCCACATGTTTTCATATTGGATGGAGCCATAATAGGTGTTGCTATGTATTTTTGTTGTACTGAATTGATTTCTTTCCCATCTGTCCTTATCACATGTTTTGTGCACCAAAACAGAAAATAACTGTTTGTTCATTTTGTTAAGGAAGCCTGTAACGGAACCCTCATCCTATCCGACTGATGAATTGGTGATTTGACAGTAAAAATATAGAGTAAAAGTGATCAGAACGGTTTATCTGCACAACTTCCCTCTCTCAAATATCTGGCTTCCAAGACTTCACTATGTCTACTTCAAAACAAATGCACAAAGTATAGACAGCAAGTCTTTAAACTAACATTGAGTAATATATATATATGTATGTACTTTTAATGTAACCTTTAGAAAGCTAGCAGCTATGGTGTTTTTGGAAATTACACATTTTGTGCATTGTACATCCTCTTGTGTCTATTAAAAGTGACTTAAAATGAAGCATCATTCCTTCAATTTCTCTAAGGCAAGGAATGCAATTATCTTTTGTTTGAAGTTGTCATGCTTTCAACATTGTTGATCTTTTCAGAAATGTAGACGAAGAACAATATACTGTATAGTTGAAAAACTGTGATACCAAAGAAAATGCACATTAGTCAAGCTCAAAACAGACAAAAAGAAACACAATGCATCTAGAAAGGCACACAGTTCCCTGTTGACTGCAACACTTTTTGATTAATATTGTGTCAGAAAGATACAATAAACAATTGAGCATAAAAATCTTTATTGTATTAATGGATTTAAAGTTGATCTGTCCACCTATATTTCTTGACCATCATTCTTTCTGTATCCTATTTTTTTAAATTATTTACTTGCACATTTTTCATTGTTTTATTTTTTTTATTGTATGGTTAATATGACCTATGATTTTATTTTTATTTTTTTAAAAAAAAATTACATTCCTAGGTACTTTGCAACTGAAGCAATGAAAACATTGAAACACACAAATTGATCCTAGTCTCTGTGTGTGTGTATATGTGTGTGTGTGTATGTATGTTAGGGAATTTAGACTGTAAGCTCCAATGGGGCATAGACTGATGTGAGTAAGTTCTCTTTACAGCACTGCGGAATTAGTGGTGCTATAAAAATAGCTGATGATGATTGAAATCATGCCAAATGAAGTTTAAATGGAGCACCATCTAAATGAGGTGGAGGATTTAAACACATTGCCACTAGTGTGGACACTGTTATACATTGTAGGGTAAGCATGCTAGAAAAGCTTGGATAATTATTAAATCTTTCCTATGGGGTAATGCTCACTCAAACAACTTAAGCAAACTTCAGTTTTACACCTGTGCGGTTCTTAAGGTTATTGTTGATATAATTATTACTGGAGTTATATGCTTGCTGTCACTTAAACCAAAACGTAAGAGATCTTATAAAATTGTGATATAAAAGTAAGGTACTGTACCATTTTATACATGTACCAGTGTGTAATATAGATGAACAATACCGCAGCAAGATCTATTCTGTGGCTTCAAGCAAGCTATTTTATAAATATAGTGCATTCATTCCTTTATAATCATTTAAGAATTTCAATGTATTCATAAATATATGGAGTATTATAATAACTTCAGCAGCTACTATACTTTATCCTATCAGTGTACACTGTGGGTTTAAAAAACAAAATAATAGTTATTTGCCATGTGATTATTATTAATGCTGTTATTATTTTTGTGTTTGTAGTACTAAACTTTTAACAGAATATATTGGAAGGCAGACTTAGTGGGCCTGATTCATTAAGGAAATTAAGGCTAAAAAATTAGTAAATGTTCTCTGGGACAAACCATGTTACAATGCAAGGGGTGCAAATTAGTTTATTATTTTGCACATATATTAAATATTGTCTGTTTTTTTCATCTAGCACTCAAATACTTGATAGATTTATTATTACGCTGAAATTTAAAGTTGATCTAGGACATGCCCTACCCCAACTATAAATCTATCATCACATTTTATATTTACCTCTCCCTCCAATGCAACATGGTTTTGCCCAGGTGCAAATTTACTCCTTTTTTTATGCTTTGCTCTCCTTAACAACTTAGGACCAGTGTGGTTTTTTTTTTGTGGCTTTATTGACATTATTCTTTATAAGTCAGAGGCAGGCGATGGTATTTGTATTTATTATTCTAAAAGCATCAATAAGCACTTGCAAGAGGCTGGACTTTTTGCCACCTGGCACGCCCTAAACTCTACCACACAAGACTATACCTTATATTCCTGCCTGCATACTACCTACTCGTGGATAGATATGGTGTTTGAGTGCAACCTCCTCTCACATCATTTACTGCAATCTACGTTACATATTAATCCTTGGTCAGATCACTCTGTTGCTGTTTCCCTTTCAGTCTCCTGGAGGGCCCCATGGGCCGATCTCCATGGAGGCTTACTGAAACACTTTTAAAAATCTCCCAATTTCAAACAAAGGTCACAGAGGGTCTTACTGACTATTTACCAACAACCTCCAAATTAAATCATGCTCACCGTTGGTCCGGGAAGCTTACAAAGGCACTATTATCAGTTACGCCTCTCATCATAATAAAGAGCAAAAGTGCTTCATAGACTGTCTTACTGCTAAACTATAGCATATTGAAGGCTTACATAAGCAACATGACTCAAAAAAATTACTGCAGCCTGGTGACTGTCAGGAGCCTTGACTGAAAAGGCAAACAAGTCCTTGCGCTGGCTTAATCAACGCTTGTCTTATCAAAACAAGCATTTGACAATACCAAGCATATAATTATCTTGATCCACCTCATTAAAAGACAAAATTTCTTCTTTGGTGCTCACCTTGCACATGGAGAAAGCCTTTTACCAGGTCTTGTGGCCATACATGGCTTTCACCCTTCAACACTTCCGTTTCACAGGCAAATTTTTTAAGGCTAACGTGCACTCTATTGTAGCCCTGCCACTTACTAATGGCTGGACCTCCAGCCCCTCTACATTTGCTAACGGAACTAGGAAATGCAGCCCATTTCCCCTTTGACACTCGTCTTGGTTATCGAATTGCTGGCAAGCAGGATCCGAAACAACCCTGACATTACAGGCATATCCACTGATAAAAAGTTCAATAATGTGAAATACTATTGTGTCAAGCTGGGGTACACACTACACGGTTTTCGTCCAATAACTGGCTCAATCAGCAGACATACGTCCGCTCATTCAAAAGTCGGGTCAGTGTGTGCATTGACACGATGGTCGAAAGTCTCCACAAATGGACGATTGTCGCCTCATTTGGTTGGTCGCACCGTTTAATATTTTCGTTCCAATCTCATTTCCGCTGTGTAGTGTGTATAAACTTCCAACCAATCCATTACAGTGAGTACGAAATTACAGTCATTGCTCACAACAACATGGCTGTAAAAAGTCGCTAAAGGGATGTCCCCTCTTCCCTTTATCGTCCTAAACAAGACTAGTGTGTATGCAGTCCATGGACCGAGCGGTCGGACCATCGATCGCATGTAAAATCGATCGGCATAAAAAGTTGGTTGCAATTTCTGTAGTTTATACCTAGCTTAAGTTTTCCAAAGGGATGCGATTCAAAGTGTCCCAACATGTTACCACAATAAACTAATCAACATGTATAAAAAAGAACACCGCATAAGCGTTTTCCCCATTCAAGCACAGTGTCAGTGTATAGCAAAATATAAGTATGTGACAATGATATATATGTAAAAATATTGTAATAACTGTGAACATATAGTAATTCATTGTTATTTCAATAAACAATAATATATAACGATTAGGAGACTTGATTTAAGCACATACCAGATATTTTAACCACTGCAGATGCTGCACACCAGAGATATTCTTTAGTTTATTCACATCTATCCCAAGAGGGAAAAGGCGGCTTTTATTTGTTGGAAGTAAAAATTGCAATTCCCAATAATTGCAGCACCTGTGGGCAACTTGATCTTTTGCGTAAAGCAGCTTGTGTTGATCACCTTTAGAAATGATTTCCACTCACATTTAATAAAGAGAGAAAAAAGGGTGATTACATTTAAAAATGTTTATTATAAATAACGTCACATTCTGTGCAAAACATAGTTCATCTAATAAATTCAGCGTATAACATAAAAAATGGCCCCCTACCAAACATATGTGAAGAAATCACACAAGATAAAGATGAAATAATTGAAACCCGGGTTGTCTCACTGTGGAAAAAGAACTATCAGATAAATTCACAATTAGCAAAGAGCCTGATCTGGAACGCGCATGAACCGCTGACTAGTATTGATTCACATTAAGCTTTTGCAAATCTTGTGGGGGTGGGCTCAAAGACTACAGTATTTATAGTAATTTGTTAATTATACATGAAACATTTATATAACAACTTCCAATGTAATAAGTGTAATCTATATTGCACAAGTTACATTCATTATTTCTTGAATTGAAATATCAGATATGAAATTATTAGCATGCAAACTCTTATTTTAAATTGTATCTTACATTCATAATAAAGCAGATTAAAAAATATAAATCATTAATGGAAGAAAAAAGAACCTTTAAAATATAAGCACTCATGTTTTATTCTCTTATGTGTAGCGTAAGCGGAATAGCAGCATTTCCATATAAGCTATTACCCACTTTAAATTCATCAATATATGGCAATATTTATGTGATGTTATTCTTTTTTATACATATCAAATTTTGACTTCCAGTAATGGACTGACTCACTCACGGGACCTATGACCAAGTCCACCAAGCTAATTTTCCTTCACTCTTCCACAAGCAGAAGCATTTGATCTCATTTATAAGCAGAGTTAATGCCATCAAGATTAACATCCTCTTTAAAATATGTTATCTGTTTCAGACCTTGCCTGTCCCTGTGCAGTCTTGGGCCCTAACTTTTTTTCAAACTACCTGCTGTAACTTCATTTGGATCTACAAAAACAGAGAATAAGGAGAGGTCTGCTGACTAAAGCTGGATACACACTGAAGAATTGTTCAGACCGATGTGATATCTCAAACGATTATACCTACGACTGAAGGTCGTCAGTCTGACGATTCATGCATACACACTGACACGATTTACCTTCAGATCTGTGCTCTTCTTCTGGTCCTTTGTTTGGTCCTCTAGTCCGGAGAATGACAGCACAATATTCATTCATTCACTACTGTCACATTGTCATACTGATTAAAACCGCCTTGTTATAGCTATCCACATGTGCTAACGAATTTTGTTAGCTTCTGTGACTCTGAAACGAAATATTCTGTCTCAGAACGAACAAATGAATTATTCCTTCTAAAGCACTCTCTACATTTATTCACTCTGACATTCAGTGCTAAGATCGGCTGAAAAGAGTCCGACTCTGTAAACTCTATGGAGATTGTCAGCATGAGTGCATACACACTACATGGATTGTTAGGTGATTGATCGAAAAAAATTAAAGGTACGACAAACCAAATGAGGCGATAATCATCTATTTGGGCAGACTTTCGACCATTGTGTCACTACACACACTGACCTGACTTTCGAACGAGCGGTCGTATGTCGGCTGGTTGAGCCGATTATTGGTCAAAAACCCTGTAGTGTGTACCCAGCTTAAGGCTTCATTGCCCATGTGCCTTGGCCTGCTTTTTTTTCTACAGATATTAACATGTCACTCAGCTTAGTCAGGGTCGCAACCTACAGTCTGCTAGCAGCTAAACCCATCCCGCCTTGCGGTAGTTCTTGGAGAAGACCAGAGGGCTGTTAGACTCCACGCCTTGCTAGGCATGTGTCTGTCTAGACTGAGTAAACTCTCCTGAGCATAACAGTCCAGACCTTAAAACAGCTCATCAATTTTGACTCTCAATTTGAATGCACCTGCATGTACAATTCCACCTACAAGGGGGTAATTTCTCTCCTCTATCACACCGTACCTACACCACAGCATCCACCACCTGACACATACATATCAGTCTGGGAAACTGACTTGGAAACCTCCCTAGGGGTGAAATATTGGGAAATCATACAAAATGGGTCTCCAATTGCTCCATCAGCATTGTCATAAAGAAAATTTCTACACAGTCCTTAGAAGATGGTACCTGGTTCCTACTTATTTGCATAAAATTTTGGCTAGATCCTCCAACTTGTGCTGGAGGAGCTGGGGAAACAGAGTAACTTTAGGATGTAAGCTTCTTTGAGCAGAGCCCTCTTCCCTCTTCTCTCCATACTTGTTCTTCTGCTCCGTCTTTACTGCATTAGCCTGCCTGGAGTTTCTGAAGTTTTGGTATTTTTTGTTTACTGTTCGTAATGTTTCACCCTGTTTAGTCTACTGTTTGTGCTGTGTACGGAGCTGCGGAAGCCTTGTGGCGCCTAACAAATAAAGGATAATAATAACAATAATAATAACTTCAAGCACATTTGAGTGTCCTGTACAGGCTATCACTTCCATCTCGACTGAAATAATGATCCTCATTGCTGATGTTACTGGCTCACCCTACGTTTGTCCATAACCAATTTGCTCCTCTGTTTCCCATCCCTTGACAAACTAATTTTACACATCTTCTGCGCTGCAAGATTCCAAATCATTCAGAACTGGAAAAAATGTAACCCCTTTTCCCGCAAAAAAGTTATTAACTGGATATGGTCTATTTCCAAAATGGAATATATTACTAGCCTTCAGAGTAATAAAGTCATAAAATTTGGGACCCGTGATATGATGTCTTCATGCTTCGCTTCCTGTAACCTCCTGAATTTGCCTTACTCTCATGGTTACTCTCCCCCCGACACACAATCGAACAAATATTCAGTATTCATGAGACAACTATCTATGAAAGAGCTGGATTAATCTTCACCTATCCATGTGGCCTACAATATGTATTGAACTGAAGCAGGTACCTGGCGGCTGCGAGCGGCCGAAGTCACCAAGAGGCGTATTGTCACATACGCAGCTCACTGACTTCTGGTGCAACTGTTCCTATCGTATGTGTTCACGCCCGTGCACGTCAGCAAATAGCACAGTGTTCTGTTGTATTTGCAGAAGCGAACGCTACACTTTCAAATCCCATAGTAACATCATCGGTGTATCTCTCAAATGTTGATTCATGTTTTATAAAACTACCCTTGTTTGTTATATAGTGGTGGTTTGTAATGAACATTAAAATATGTGTTCCCCCTTGTTATACTACTTTGTTCACCTATACCACCGATGGTCTTTGTGAATCCCAAAGTGTCAGCATGTCTATTGCCCTGGTTATTATTTCTACAATTGGCAAACTTTGCCACTAAGCCTGGCATTAATGTGAGGTGTGACCCTATTATACCATGCTTGGCCTCTTCCTTCATTGCCTTTTAACCCACTGCTTTACTTAGATTTATAATAATAATAATAATAATAATAATAATAATAATAATTTGTAAATCAAATCACACACACACCAGTTTTTCTAACAAACTAATCAATTTTAATACGCAAACCAAAGCAATATGAAAAATTTAACAAACATTTTAAAATTTAATAGAATTTTTCTAAGAACTTTTTTAGATATTTTTTTTTTTTTTTTTGCTTTTCGTTTATATATTTTTTTTTTTCTTACTGTTGCAGCTCTATGAGCAGCCTCTGCAAAAAAAAAATACAAAAATTTAGTTAGTGCACTCTTAATACATTCATGTGATGAAATGCTAGGTCTAGGTTCCTGAACATATGGGTATGCATTTTTCATGCTCGGTATAGTGCAGAAATGGGATGTTACCAAAAAACTGGCCCAATTTTTTTTATTCTACTGAACATAGTAGTAATAAGAAGTATATAGTATAATTGTGTGTGTGTGCTTTTTTGTTTTTCCTTGCAAATTTTGCCAAGCAGATTCTCACCCTCTAGGCTGCAATTTTCAAGACAGTCAGCTGTACACAAGACAAGAAGTGGGGGAGCAGTTTCCTCATTGGGGCAACTTAGGATGGCCTGTACTATGAATGAGCAGGGAAAACTGTTTCTAATGTCAACATCAAACATTTCAACTATATGAAAATTACCCTGTACTTACTTTCTTCCACCAGCACCTGTGGCTGCTGAGAGGGGGCTTCAGGCTGGCTCTGGTAGAGTATTGGGGACATCGAAAGGTCTTCCGCCACTGCTGACACCTCCTCCACCGCTGACTCCTTCTCCACCCCTGGCTCCTCCTGTGGGACCACCTCCTGTTGGTCATTGCAGCGGTGGTGTCGGGAGCTGCATTGGCTTCCTGCTGGAGAGTGGGATGTGTTATATTACTTTTAATTTTTTATTTTCTTCAATATACACAAACAAAATACCAGTCATGTTCCGTAAATGAAATGGTTAACGTTTGAAACAAAAGAAGCATAATAAGCAGTAGAAAGTATATAATAGTATATAATACTTGATTTAATAATAATAATAATAATAATAATAATAATAATAATAATAATAATAAAAAATATATGATAATTAGTGGGGAATGGACACAAAGGAGGCCTTTGCAAACATGTCTCCATATTTTCTGTGTGCTGAGCCATTTGCATATTATACTATGTTTTGGCCAGACTTACGAGCATCTGTTTCTGCCCTTAATTCTGCGAGGAGGTCGGGCTGCCTTCTCCGCAGATCGCTCCATCTGCGCTGCAATTGTACGATGGAGTGGCGACTGCCCAATTGCAAGCGTAGACTACTGCGTACGGCTCGATAGTCAGTAACTTTCTCCTCATTGCTCACATACCGACCTGTGGGTTGAAAGCAATGGTCCAGTATTGCTGTAAGGACCTGCAGTTCGGTACGTGAGAAAGTTGCAGCTCGCATTTTCTCTCAGAAATGGGACACGTTAATATCCTGCCTAGCTATTGGTTCTCAGTGCACGTCGATGCGTCTGCACGTCATGCGCGAAAACATTAGTAAGATGGCTGACTCACCTGTCAATGGAATGGACTTTCCTGCCAATGGGGGGGCCTAGCGTGCTGGCGCCTACGCAAGAGAACACACCGGTACCACAATAAAACTTACAGTGCATTCGATAGTTGGACTTGACAATTTATGCATGGATGACAAGTTCTTGCTGTTAGGAATAGGATTTGATCGGTTGATTTTGTGGTAAGTAACATGGCCCTAGATTTGCAACCTGATATAGCATATAAGGAGAAGAAATAATTTTGCTTTCTTATCTGTTCTATAGCTTTACATTGTTTGCTGTCAAACAGGATATATACATCAAAGTACCACCCTCCATTTTGTGGTAAGCAACAAGGCCCTAGGTGTGCTCTTTTTTGGTATAGTGATGAACTAAACTTATTTTATTTGCATTTGTAGAGATGTCTGAACAAGAGGCAAGTCAGCCTGATGGGCCGTCCTCCGTTGCGGCCAAATAAAAAAGCCAGCCCAATTTCAGTAATGCCGAAATTGACATTTTGGTGGAATTGGCTGTTGATAGGCTGCACTCCACTCCACGTCAGCTCTCGGCAGGATCCAAATCAAGAATATTGGAAAAAATAACAAATAAGGTTAATGCCATGGCTCCAATAAGACACAAGGTGAATGAGGTCCAGAAAAGGTAAATATGGAATTGTGAAACAATTAGCTCTTTGTTCTTATATAAAATGTGTCATGGTTTTGGGGATAATTTCATCCTTCTAATGTGTCTATTTTGCACACAGGTGACAAGACTAAGCGTCGCCTTAAGGACCAACTCACAGAGCACAGGAGGCAAGCACAAAGGACAGGCGGTAGACCCCCGGCCCTACTAGAACTAACTTCATTAGAGACCAGGGCATTTGCCTGTTTGGATGCGGAGGTGGTGTAAGGTGTGGGCCGCATTGACACCGGACGTAGCCCACACGTCATGGAGCCTGCCACTGCTCCAGGTATATACATATATATTTTTATATATATATTATTGTAAAAAAATTAATTGCCCTTTAAGTAGCAAATCCTAAACTCAAACATATTTGAAGTTAGATATAGTGAGAAGTAAAGAAGTTAAATTTTAACCACAACACACAGCAAAGTAAAAAATTGTATTGACAATGTATCGTTATACAATGGCACATAACACGGTATTAACTTTTGTTTTTCAATTTG